>NC_073254.2:24210000-24582500 GCF_029289425.2 Pan paniscus
TGATGCCCCACAGCTCAGGAAAGCTGCCCAGGGAGGATGGAGTCTTATTTACAAAGTGTCCGAGGGCTTCCAGAAAGCAGCCTGTCCAGGGACTTATAGCCCAGGGGTCATAGGGATTGCTGGGCTAATGCAGTGAAAGACTTCTTGTTTCTAGGGTAGGCGGGGGAGAAAGGTGAACAGAGCCCAGGTTGTTCTGGCCAGTCCTATACTATCTTAGGATATTGCATTTCCAGCACATTCCACAGTTAATTTTACGCCTGTAATCCCAGCACTTTGGGAGGTCGAGCAGGTGAATTGAGATCAGGAGTTCGAGACCAGCCTGGCCAACGTGGCGAAACCTAATCTCTACTAAAAATACAAATATTGGCTGGGAGTGGTGGCATGTGCCTGTACTCCCAGCTACTTGGGTGGCTGAGGCAAAGGATAACTTAAACCCAGGAGGCAGAGGTTGCAGTGAGCCAAGATTGCCCCACTGCAATCCAGCCTGGGCAACACAGTAAGATTCCATCTCAAAAAAAAAAAAAAAGGAGAGAATTTGGTTGGTCAAAGACCACCTGTAGAACTATTCTGCACTAAGTTTCTTCCTAGAGAGACGACCCAGACATTCATTAGTTAGGGCCTATGCCCTGATAAATTTGTTCCCTCCCTAAAATCCAGATCCTCTCACCTAATAAAGCCTGAGGTTGTGAAGACGGAAAGAAATTCTAAAAAGGAGTTATTGAAAGTGATGGTGAGAGGGCTTTCTGCCACATAGTCCCTCCTGGCTTCTTTTTTCCCCAGGATTCCAAAATAGTTAAGAAACAAATAGGCAATGCTACAGTCTTTTAAATTATAATTGATCTCATATGTTTTAAGAGACAGAGCTACCATATAACCCAGTGTTTCAACTTCTACCTATATCTATTTTACAATCCACGAATCTGCAATCTTAGTATTTGTGATGCTGAATATGCCAGGAGTTCACAGCACTCACTTAACACAAGCAGAAGAGTTATTATTCACATCTGATTGATGGGTCACTCAACTCCGAAATCTACACTAAGGGTCTGCTTTCTGGGAACAATTCAAATATCAATTTTTTTAGCCTGGGTTTTCCCAAACAATGAAGGCACAGGTAGCTGTAGGCAATGGGATTCCTGGGAGCAAGCACGTAGAGCAGGAGAAATAAAAGGGAATGAATGAAAACAAACACAAGATTAAATGGGCCTGGTGGTACAGGCCTGCAGTCCCAGCTACTCGGGGGGCTGAACTGGGAGGATGGCTTGAGCCCCAGGAATTCGAGGCTGCAATGAGCTGTGATCATGCCACCACACTCTAGCATGGGCAACAGAGCAAGACCCTGTCTCAAAAAAAGAAAAAAAAATCACACAAAACAAAACAATGAAAGCCAACACAAGAATGTATTATCAAGTTGTCCACCATTAATGGCAACTGTGCTTCATCTACAGGAACCTTCTGAAGAGACTTATGATGTGTGTTGCAGAACTGTTCACTGGGGATCAAACTCATGTAGGAAGCATTTAACCATGGATTCTCATTAATCCCTTGGTGAAGGGTGGCTTCCAGGGCAGTGAGTTCCCCATATATTCCAGTGTAATCATTGGTGACTGTAAAGGAGTTTCATGTGGATATCCTCAGCAGTAGAATTTAAATAGCATACCATTATAGTATACTATACAAAGACATACTATACCATTTGTAGTATACTTTATATAGTATACACTATATAGTACTACTATATAGTATACATTATATATACATACTACATATGCATACATAGTATATAGTAACATATATAGTATGTTATATTATATAATGTATAGTATATATAATGTAATATATATTATACTATATGATATGTAATATAGTATATATTGATATATAAATATACTAAATATAATACATAGTATATATTATATTACTATATATAGTCTATATAAATTACTATATATAGTCTATATAAATATAGTCTTATAGTATATATAGTATATACACTATATATAGTGTATATATATTATAGTATATATACTATATATAGTGTATATATTATAGTATATATACTATATATTATAATATATAGTATATATTATATATAGTGTGTATATAGTGTATATATACACTATATAAAGACATACTATATATATACTATATAAAGATATATACTATATATTATACTCATACTTGGTGTTCCAATAAAATTGTATGAAATATATAAAATATATAATATACTCATACTTGGTGTTCCAATACAATGATTTTCTACTACTTCTACAGAGCTCAAAAGCATGGCTCTCCAACTTTGGTATACATAATAATCCTTTGAGGGAGTTTGTGAAAAGTTCCTGAGCCCCATTCTCCAAGGTTTTATTAGTTCATTCGGTTTGCATTCTGAGAAGTGCTTCACATGCTTCTGATGAAGATTACTTTCAACCTCACCTGTTTTTAGAAACACTGTCTGCGAGAATAATACAACCAGTGCCAAGCGATATCATGCTGTAATCTTCTGATCAGTCACTTGATAACTGATTTTTGCTTTTTCCCTTTCTTCCAGAGTCTTTGTATATCTAGGTTACTAGTTCCTTCTAATCTAGTTGGGATACACCAACTTCTTTCACATATAGAAGGCACAAAAATAACTTTGGAGCTTTTAAAATTCTCCCTAGATTGAGCTTACATTTTCAGCATACATCATTAGTGATATTCAGAGTCTTGAAAACCACCAAAAATAGGCAGAAAACAAAAACAAGCATTTCATGAGGAAACATGCAGGAGAATTGATTGAAACAAAAAACCATTAAAAAGCGGCTAGATCCCCATATCCTCTCTCGCACCCAATCCACCCACCATCTACTCTCCACCATCTTTTCTCTCATGGCAGCATGCACTGGAAATTGCTGCTGAACCATTTAATAGCAACAATTATTATTATTATTGCTAGGTTGCAAACATTGCCCACTATCTGGCCATGGCTATCAATCACTCTTCTACTTCAGTCACATTCCTTCTGTATCCTCTCAAACGTCTCATGTTTTATAGAGAGACAAGTCACATATTAAAAAACAATTCTTCATTCTCAGCTTATGTTATACATGGTCTTTGCTCTCGGGTAAAATCTTTTGTTACAACTCTTTCTTTCAAGAGCTGAAGTTTGATTACCAGAGTATCAAGGAATGATGTTATTAGTTGCTGTTTGAGATTAAAAGAATGTCTATTTTTAAAGTAGGGTGACCAAGTAATTTATTGTCCAAACTGCAAAGGCATAGAGAGTCAAAAAGCACTATTAAAAATTGTACCAGCTGGCGCAATGGCTCACGCCTGTAATCTCAGCACTTTGGGAGGCCGAAGCTGGCAGATTGCTTGAGCTCAGGAGTTCAAGACCAGCCGGGCAACATGGTGAAACCCATCTCTACCAAAAATACAAAAAATTAGCTGCCTGTGGTGGTGCACTCCTGTAATCTCACCTATTTGTGGGGCTGAGGTGGGAGGATCTCTTGAGCCCAGGAGGTCAACACTGCAGAGAGCTGAGATTGTGCCACTACACTCCAGCCTGTGTGACAAAGTGAGGCCCTGTCTCAAAAAAAAAAAAATTGTACCATCATCACAGGTATAAACTGAGAAGGTTTCAGGCAAACCAGAATGCATGTTCACCTAGTGGTAAAAGAAAACAACAAATTCGAAATGAGAAAATGTGAAATTCGACTATAAACTTGTTCCATTATGTTAATGAGAAGGCATCAATTAAAAAGTTTAAATAAAGGCTAACTTTTTCAAAGCATTTTCTTTTCTATAAGTGAAAATATCAGAGAAAGGCAAGGCTGTCACCATCAGAAACATATTCTTCTAGATAAAGATACTCAAACACATGTCAAATCTTTTACCAATAATGGAGATTGGATGAGTGTTCATTGTAGTCTACAAGGGACAAATTTACTGTAAATTCTTGCATGTTGAAAATATCAGAAGATAAGAAGAAAAATTGGTGAAATAAGCTACGTTAAACCCATCACGATTCTGTCAGCAGCTAAAATCTAGAGAATTTAGAAATTTAAGATTATTTAGAATATTCACATCAAACGTTATCTCTGCAACTATTTAAACGTATTGAAGTATAAAATAATGACTCATTTTATTAAGTGGTAACAACCTCTATGGTCAAACTAAACTACTTTATTATTATTACCGAATATAGGGTTTTTTGACAATTAAATTTTATGTTTGTATCACTAATTGGTTGTAGTTATAGAATTAGCTTTTCCACATAACCTACTAGATATTGTAGAAAGTGTCATTGAACATCTATATTATAATATGACAAATAATTCAATTAGAAAAATAATGAGGAGAAATTTAAAAATAATTATCAACATTTTCCACTTCCTTAAATATAATTTTAGAGGCGGAGTTTAACAGATATTTGTCACCAGTATTCTTGGTGTCAGTATTCTTATGTCAATAATCTGATATTCTGCCATATTTTGTTTTATTATTCTATTTTCCTCTTATTTCTATGTTTTGTTATAAGAAATATATTTTCTAAAGGCTTTAGTTTTCTCTTGTAAATTAAAACATTTATGCACATTTTAATTTTTTAGCAGAATAAATGATACCTTTGTTTAGGATAAAATACCCAGAATTCTTTTACATCTTTACCCTCATGAAACATGCAACTTTGTTTTCTTTCTAAGAATGATAATGAAAGACAATATTTATTTTCTAGGAAATGTGTTTACATTTATGATACACCAGTATACCCTCAAAATTTGACAGTCTGCTTTAAATACATACTTATATAACCCCAACCTATGCCTGGATACATACATATATCCTTGAGTTATGAACTAAAACACAGACAAGATGTACACCTGCCACCGTCTTTAATTCCAGCTCCTCAGAGGCAATCACTTTTATTCAACTCTTCCAGTTAATATGCTTATAATTCTGTTACTTGATTATTCAGTTTTAGCTATAATCACAATGAGACACCATCTCACACCAGTTAGAATGGCGATCATTAAAAAGTCAGGAAACAACAGGTGCTGGAGAGGATGTGGAGAAATAGGAACACTTTTACACTGTTGGTGGGACTGTAAACTAGTTCAACCATTGTGGAAGACAGTGTGGCGATTCCTCAAGGATCTAGAACTAGAAATGCCGTTTGACCCAGTGATCCCATTACTGGATATATACCCAAAGGATTATAAATCATGCTACTATAAAGACAGATGCTCACGTATGTTTATTGTGATGCTATTCACAATAGCAAAGACTTGGAACCAACCCAAATGTCCATCAATGATAGACTGGATTAAGAAAATGTGGCACATATACACCATGGAATACTATGCAGCCATAAAAAAGGATGAGTTCATGTCCTTTGCAGGGACATGGATGAAGCTGGAAACCATCATTCTGAGCAAACTATCACAAGGACAGAAAACCAAATACCGCACGTTCTCACTCACAGATGGGAACTGAACAATGAGAACACTTGGACACAGGGCAGGGAACATCACACACTGGGGCCTGTCATGGGGTGGGGGGATGGGGGAGGGATGGCATTAGGAGAAATACCTAATGTAAATGATGAGTTAATGGGTGCAGCACACCAACATAGCACATGTATACCTATTTAACAAACCTGCACGTTGTGCACCTGTACCCTAGAACTTAAAAGTATATATAAAAAAAGGTTTTAGCTATTATCTATTATTTCTTTTTATTTAAAAAAAGATCAGGCTTTTTACGGCCATACACATACAAACACATATATTTTCCCTCTTTCCTCTGACTCTTAAAGCAATTGAAATATACATTTTTGTATATTTTGTTAGGTCAGTATTTATCACTTACATTAGTATAACATCGTACATATTATACATAGTACAGTGTCCTGCAGTGAATCAATATATTATAATTACCTTTTTGTGTAAAACTTTTTCATTTCAGAGGAGGCAATATGGTCTTTTCCTTTATATTCCTCTATGTCTCTACCATTTATCCATCTTTAGTTACTCTTTGAGTAACTGAATCTCCTTCAGGTACATTTAAAGATTAGAAGTTTTTTCAGTGTTACTTTTTAAAAATTGGGTGTTTCTCATTGGAATCTCCTTACTTCAGTTCACCTCCGGATTGATTGCTCTCCAAGCCTGTGTTATTTTCATTGGGGTTTCTTTTTCACCTCTCTGTTAGATCCTATCTATGGTATTTTCATGTTTCCTAACATTTCTTTAATCCGTTCATCCCTTTTTCCCTTTTCCTGTAATTTCTGAGATAATCATTTAATTTTGTCTTTCACTTTACCACTTCAGATTTCAGCAGTATTCAAAGTGTTGTTTATTGTCTCCATTATAAATATTTAAATTGGGGCCAGGTACGGTGGCTCAAACCTGTAATCCCAGCACTTTGGGAGGCTGAGGTGGGTGGATCACTTGAGGTCAGGAGTTCAAGACCAGCCTGGCCAATGTGGTGAAACTCCATCTCTACTAAAAATACAAAAATTAACCAGGCATGGTGGCGGGCACCTGTAATCCCAGCTACTGAGGAGGCTGAGGCAGGAGAATCGCTTGAACCTGGAGGCGGAGGTTGCAGTGAGCCGAGATAAGACCCTGTCTCAAAAAAAAAAAAAAAATTTAAATTGTAAATGATGTTTACACCTTAAGTTTTTCGATCTTTATGGTTGCCTGTTTTTGTATTATAGAAGTAATATATTGATTTTCTTTTTTTTCTGGCAATAACTGTTTCTTAGAAATCAATTCCTTTTATTCATCAGCTGAAGTCCTCTTCATTAGGACTGTAGTGCCTCCCAAATGCTTGGTGCTGTTTCTCATATTATCACGCATATGTAGAAAGACCTGTGTTATGTACTTCATGGGAGATAAAATGGGTTATCTCAGAGTTAGAGAATCTCTGCTCTAACCTTCTAGGAACATTTTAAATGACACTAAACCAATGTTTCCCTATAGCAGACCTGGGCCTACTAACACATTCAGGAACCATTGGGAGTGGCAGGAGCCATAGTCATTTGCAGCCTAGGAAGCTGCAGTTATGCAAGTGTCCTTGTCATATGTGACAAGGCAGCCAGAAGCTACCCAGGAGAAGGCCTGTGTTCCTTGCATGACTCAACCTTTCCCTCTTATGAGACAGCTGTAGTAATGACTCCATTGCCCATTAGCATGGCATTCCCTCCAGAGTGACGCTGAGATCTTTGGCATGGCTGTGCCACTGTTGTTGTCTTCCGCACATCTATGAGGTAGAGAAGGAAGCTAAACATGGTCCAGAACCATTTTTACCTTCGGCTCTGTGAGTTAAAGGACTTCCTAGTCCTTTCCTCCTTGCCTCACCCCATTATATTTTTACAGGAATTCCTCTAAGTTGTCAGCATGGGCTGTTACCTTAGCAGGTGTAAGTGCTGACATAAGCCTTTTTCCACATTTCTTTTTTATTCTTTTTTTTGAGATGGAGTCTTGCTCTGTTGCCCAGGCTGGAGTGCAGTGGTGCAATCTCGGCTCACTGCAACCTCTGGCCCCCAGGTTCAAGCAATTCCCCTGCCTCAGCCTCCTGAGTAGCTGGGATTACAGGCACACGCCACAATATCTGGATAATTTTTTTGTATTTTTAGTAGAGACGGGATTTCACCATGTTGGCCAGGCTGGTCTTGAACTCCTGACCTCAAGTGATCTACCTGCTATGGCCTCCCAAAGTGCTGGGATTACAGATGTGAGTCACCGCGCCTGGCTTTCCCACATTTCTACCTCCAAATTATTTTCACAGAGAGCTGCAAGAAGGATGATTTAGAGATGTGGACTTATTGGTGCCCATTCCTAATGGAAACCTAAAATAATTTCTACGGCAAGTATTCAGCTTAAAGTGGGTTTGAGTAGTGAGCAGATAAATTCACGGGAAGAGGGATAAGCATCAACATTTTAAACTGGCTGAGATTACTGTGTGATTTTTAAGGAAAGTATTCCTGTTCACTTTGGTGAATAAGGAAGACTAAAATTACAAAGTGTGGTTGGTTATCAACATGAGGATGCACTTTTGTTGAGCCAAAATA
Source organism: Pan paniscus (assembly GCF_029289425.2). NCBI lineage: Eukaryota > Metazoa > Chordata > Mammalia > Primates > Hominidae > Pan > Pan paniscus. Next base: position 24,218,054 of record NC_073254.2, read on the forward strand.
GCTCCGTCCATTGAAGACTTCTATCCACAGAGCCAAAAGTCAGTGACAAGGCAATGAAAACTTTAGAGAGGCTTAACTTGTTTTTGAAGAGTTTGCAATAAAGGAGATAAAGAGAATTGTAGTAATTAACAACGGAATCATTAAAATGATCCAAAACATGTAAGTTATTTTAGCAGTTTGCAGCATAAACTTTCAATTGTCATCCCATAAACTATTTTCTAAAGGTTGAAGAAAGGATTACAGCATTGCCATTGGTAGGTTATGTTTTCAATTCATCCAGAAAGAACTATATTGAGAATTGCTCTAAATCAACATTTGGCAAGAAATGTGGCCCATTAGTCATAACAGGCTCCAAATGGTTTTGATGGCAAAACATTTGAGATGTTTAATCAGGTTACTTACTTGAGGAAGAATTATTAAGTTCCTGACGGTTAGTCAAGTACCTACAGTCTGTTGTAGTTGTTAATGGTTCTGGTGCTATAAATCTAGAGAATTAGACTTAACCATCACCTGGAAACTGCTTCTGAGAACTTCCTTACTAAAGTTATACCATGGAAAATTATGACCCAAATCCCCCACCATTACCATTTCTAACAGTCAAGCTCAGAATCTTTAGAAACTTTTAATAGGTTTTGAATTTCAATATGATAATATTATTCATTTTCAACTGAGCCATGCCAAGCTTACTTTTTGCAATTTAGCAGTAGGTAACCATACATGAATTGGAAGATTGCTATCCATAATTACCCTAAACGCTCAATCTCTGCTTAAGTAAGACATGCATTCTATTTTGTAGTCAACTCATTTTACTCAGTATTTCAGAGAAGATTTCCTTCACTATCTTCCTTAGGATTTAATTTGGGGTAAATAATTTTTTTTATGAAATATCAAAAAATGTCCTTGAAAAAATACTAAGGGAAAACACTACTTAAAATGCTAACATAAACCATTTATTGTTAAAATAGACATTCTCAATAAATGTTTGAACTAAAAATTATGTTTATTTTTCATAAGCAAGAAATTTATCTACTTCCCCTGGAAGAATACCATCATTAATCCAACAGAGGTTTGCAACCAGTGATTTAGACCACCATAGGTACTGAGCTAAATTTCTGTTAGAGGAGGGATTGAACGGCGTGGGGTGGTCCAGGTATCAGCAGCAGTCAGTCACTTGTGAGAGAAGCAGTGAGTGTCCTGATGCCTACTCAGCTTGTGCTGTGAGTCTTGGCTGCCCATATTAGTTTGCTGGGGCTGTCATAACAAAATGCCACCAACTGAGTGGCATAAGCAGCAGAAATTATCTCACAATTTTGGAGTCCAGGAGTCCAGGATGAAGATGTTGACAGTAGGCCTCTTCTGTCATCAGAGGGCCACGAGAGAATCTGTCATCCTTTTCTCATAGCCTCTGGAAGTTTGCTGCAATGCTTGGCATTCCTTGGCTTGTAGAAACTCCGCTTTCAGGTTCACAGGGCATTCTCCCCGCACGCGTGTCTCTGAATTTTCCTCTTTTTATAAGGACACCAGTCCTCTTAGAGTAAGAGCCTTTCCTACTACACTGTAACCCATCTTAACAAGTTACATCTGCAATGACCCTATTTCCAAAGAGTCATATTCTGAGGTACTAAGGGTTAGGACTTCCACATATAAATTTTGGTGGGACACAATTCAACTCATAATACTGCCCCCCAAGTTCATCCTGTGAACTTGGGCAGGTCACTTCATTCTAAGTCTCAGCTTCCTTGTTGGTAAATATAGTAAAGCTAATAGCACCAATGTCATTGGCATATTTAAGGATTTAGCTAGGCCATACACACACAAGGTAACTAAGTATATCTCAGCCATTACTAATGGTAGTAGCACAATATATTAGCTCTATAATTTGATTTCCATAAGGTTTCACATTATATTTAATCTTACTTTAATTTCTTATCTCTGTGGGCAAATGTATACAAACTTTAAAAATAAGAAAATACTGCTATTCAAGTATACAGAAAAAACAATAATGAGTAATTGTTCATGGCTATTGCCTTTTTAAAAAGCATTCTGGGCCAGGCACAGTGGCTCGAACCTGTAATCTTAGCAATTTGGGAGGCGAGGTGGGCAGATTACGAGGTTAGGAGATCAAGACCACCCTGGCCAACATGGTGAAACCCCGTCTCTACTAAAATACAAAAAATTGGGTGGGCATGGTGGCGCGCGCCTGTAGCCCCAGCTACTCTGGAGGCTGAGACAGAGGAATCGCTTGAACCTGAGAGGCGGAGATTGCAGTGAGCCAAGATCGTGCCACTGCACTCAAGCCTGGCAACAGAGTGAGGCTCCATCACTGCCCCCACCCCCGCCAAAAAAATAGCATTCTGGATATGCCTCTACATCTTTAGGTAGTGATACAGGTGATTCAGCCATAACATTTCATCTGTGATATACATTGAAAACTCATAATTACTTAAAGTGACAGAGTATTCACAGATATATATTTTCCATTGCATATTTAACTGGAAGAAATGTTGTACACAGTAAATATTAAAGTTAAAAACAGGATTAAATAGACTGGAGTTTACCCTGTTAAAAGGTATATACTTTTTATATTTTTAAACACGTTAAATATTTTGTGATATTTCCTGAAAATACCATGCCAACAAGAGTACAGTTCTTTAACAGAAATAGTTATCCTACTATGACATGAGAGGCCTCATTAGTTTTTTTTTTATGATTAGCTATAACCGCATCAAAAATTATTAGCTATAATGATACAAAGGGCCTCTGGAAAGTGAACCCCCATGAATACTTATTGTGAGTAAATTAAATTGAAAAAGCCTTGATGAAGCAGCATACACCTAATTTCACATAAAAAATGCTGATTTCTCCCTGAAGAACAACTACAGATTCCATTAAAATATGAATATTTCATATAAATATCAATTAATCAAAAATGTATTTATACGGTATCCCTGACTGGAATAAAAAGCATATAAGACCAGGCACAGTGGCCCACGCCTGTAATCCCAGCACATTGGGAGGCCCAGGTGAGCAGATCATTTGAGCCCAGGAGTTCGAAACAAGCCTGGACAATATGGTGAAACCTCATCTCTGTTAAAAATACAAAAAGTTAGCCAGGCATAGTGGTGCATGCCTGTGGTCCCAGCTACTCAGGAGGCTGAGGTGAGGGGATTGCTTGAGCCCAGGAGTTTGAGGTTGCAATGAGCCCTTACCAACCTGGGCAACAGAAAGAGACCCTGTCTCAAAAAAAAAAAAAAAAACACACACACACACATAAAATTTCATATATTAAAAAACCAGGTGAAAAGATAGTGATGCCATACCTCAAAACAACAATCAAATTGGTAAACCTAAGTTAAACAGGTTCATCATATAAAATATGACCTTTTTGGAGAATTCTCTTCTCTTTTTAAAGTCTTAGAAATATTTTCTTCATATTATAATTGGATACATATATTCTAAAACATTTGGGAAACTGTTAAGCTTCATGTTTTGAAAGGGGGCTTTGGCTAAGAAGCATGGAATGGAAAGGAAAGAGGGAAGTAGAAAAAGAAATGCAGGAAGTGATAGTAACAGAAGCACATGCTTCCCAGCGTGCATGCCAATAGGCTGGAGGAGTGCCTTCTTAATAAGCATTCCAAGCACACTTTGGCATATGTGTTTCGACAATAGCATCCCTGGGGATGGGTCTTCAGGGAAGTTTCCAAATACATTTCAGACCTAATTTTCATTACGCATTCACAAGATACCCTGCATGGTGTTGAGATACATGCAAGCAAACAGTGAGAAGGATTTGTGTAATATAAGTATTTGATGGATCTGCCCTCCCTAGGTCCCTAAGCCAAGCCCTCTAGTAATAGTGGCCACAGCTCTGAAGTGATCCCCTGCCTCACAGTGACAGCGTGCTATCCCCTCTACTAGCTACAGGTAGTGCATTCTTCTCTACTTCTGCTTGCAAGGTAAACAGAGTAACTCTCCAAGATCAAAAAGTATTTAATTTAAAATCTGCTTACTTGAAACTGCGCCTAAAGTATGGTCAGCACTATAAGAATTATTGAGTAAATTTGAGCCTACTCAAAACCAATCTGGACTTGGTCATAGTGTGAATGAAGGGCAGAAAGCCAAAAGACATGGGAAGAGAACTCTGCATTATTTCATCGATCTTAATATAGTCTTATCCAATACCAAATTTACCAGGTCATTACACTAGATTGTTTTCTGTTTTGCTATGTCCATGAAATCAGCACCAAAGAAAACATTTCTATGTATGCCTCACTGATCAGTTGGTCAACTGACAGCCATTAGAATTTAGGTGCATTAATTTATAACTGCTATTCAACAGATATGTATTGCATTTTTTTCACATATCTTGACTCCTCAAATGATTCTAACTACTTGAAAGTAGAAATCTTGCCTTACACATATTTGTAATTTCACATTGCAATTCTTGGAATGTAGTATGTTGCTTATAACTATTGTAAATTTAAATGATGGACCAAAATACGTATAGTCAGGGTATTAGTTGATGTGACCCATGGGGTCCAATCAGTTTTAGAGCGGAATTGTTAAATGAAGTTAGTGTAATAAAGATTAAGCCTGTTCAGCATTTCTCATCATTTCACACTAGGAGTGCATTTGAAACAATTCTTCTAAATTATTTTTCTTCAAAGACATCAAGATTAACATAAGTGGAAACAGTGACAAGCTAACAGCCCCCGATGGGCAGCAAAGTGACTGTCACTTTGCCAAGCCTTTTTACTAACATAGAAGGTGTTTTCTTTTACCATCATGAAAAGTGTGGCTTTCCTGTTAAGCTTGATGTGTACCACTGGAAAAAAAAAGAAACCTGGCCTGAGATGTTAGAATAAAGTCTTTACTGCTCATTTGCCAGCATTCCTTGCCTCATTTAAGGGGGACCTATTGAAAAAGAAACTGAACTGAAATGATTTTCAGATGTGAATGGATTTCCAGGTAGTCAGTCACCTGGTCTAGGGACCAGTCACACTTCCTTGGCAATCTTTTTAAGGCACCATGCTTCAATGATCATGGTCTTCCAGGTCATCCTACAGCATTTGCCTTTGTTCGGGTCAATCGAATCAGTCATATTAACTCCTTGCAATGGCATAGGTACTAAATGAATCTTCTCTTGAAGGAGAAATGTTATCTGTGTGCTATGAAAGGAAATGTTAGATTAATGGAATCCCAGGGTTAGAAAGGAACTCAAGGGTCATTTATTTTTAGTCGACATTTCTTTTGTGGAGCCCCGTCCCCTACATAATATTTATATTGGCCAAGTCTGCATGAGGTATGGATTAGAACACTTTTAATGATATCATTTATGTTTCTGTGTAGAAAAGAGAAGTATTTTTCAGCTCTCATGGTCTATTGGTATTCCATGCCATAGTCCATGACATATGTACCTTGATTTAAATTCAGCCCTGAAACCTTGGAAGAGGGCCTAAATGGAGCCAAGAAGGTGAGAGGCTTTGCTCCCTGCAAGGCTCTGAGCATAGCACATTTTCTAATGGTGTGGAAGCTCTTGATTAAGAAGGAGAAACTGATACCAATTCTGTCTTATCCTCTAGTGTGACTCGAGCAGTTCAAAGAAGGCTACCATGACCTTGGAATCTCTGTCCCATTCAAACTGCAAGGCTCAAAATTCCACCATTAGAGAACTTTTCATTTTGTCAAACTGTAGCCTTTCATGTTTTTCTTTATAAAACATAATCACTATAGAAAGGTGTAATATATAAAGTTGCTAAAATGTAACTTTTTAATAAGATTTTTCTACTCAGATATTTCTATCGAAATAAATGGCCCTAGCAATATGTAAACAATCAGAACAAAATAAACTAAAGGAGAAAAGAGGAATCTGGGGAGAGAAGGTGTCTGAAACACAGTCACTAGTGAATGGAAACTTCAGCACTGCAAGGCCAGCCTGGTCTCCAATATCCACTGTGAACTGCCTGACAGCCTTGAGCAAGTCCTGCTCCTGCACCCTGGTTGTTATAAACCAAGGGCCCAGATCATGTTGGACCCAGCAGCTGCTGCTTAATTGCTTAATTGTTTTTACCATCCTGTGGAACAAAATGACATAATAGCTTCAGACAATAGTAAGTGGAATGTGTAATTCCTGCTGATCACAGAGTCTCAGACATTGGTGGGACCTAGACCTGGCCTGTGTCTTTTGCTGGACTTCAATCTCTACAGTCTCAGAGAGTAAGTTTTCATAAAGCACCTGCCATGTGCCAGGCACCAGGTGGAGCTGGGGTCAGATTCCTGAAAAACAGAAGAGGATGCTGCTCTCATGAGGCTTAGAGCCTACAGAAGGAGAGGGGTGTTCAGTTAGGCATAGACAGCCCATCCCAAGGGTCCCCTTCCCCATTCTTCCACCAACAAGAATGAGGAGGGCAACCTAGGAGAAGGACAGGAGATCAAAGAGACTACTGCAGGTGGAAGGAATGGAATGTCAGGGCCTGAGGCAGAAAAGGCAAAGATGTTCTTGAAAAAATTGTAAGAACCACAGAGGACTACAGCAGAGGGAGTCACTGGCAATAGCATGAGGAATGAAGCTGGAGACCTAGATCATAGTGTGCTTTGTGTAGGAGGGATTTGAGATCTTAGCTTAAATGTAATATCACGGCTGTTGAATGATGTTTAGCTGGCTGCTGTCAAGATTAGAATTCTTTTTTTTTTTAAGTGTCATTCTGGAGGCAAATTAGAAACTGAATTGAGTAGGGCAAGAGGAGAGGGAGAAAAGGAGAGAAGAAATTGGATTCATCACCAAGGAGGATACTAATGGCCTAAACTGAGGAATCGACATTAGTAATAAAATGAAACTCATTTGAACATCTGAAACATTGACATGGTTTATAGTGCAGAGAAGAAGAAATGCTGTCAGGATGAAGCCAAAGACTGAATAAATGGATAGAGGGTAGAACCATATACTTAGCAGGGAAGGGGAAAGGCATCTTTGCAGCAGGAGGTCAGAACGCATGAATTACAATGAGGTATTCATTCAAGAGGATGTACTGTGTGAACATTTGGCTTTAAAGGATCTGGGGTTAAAAGAATGATCTGGGCCCCAAGTAAGGTACATGGATGGCATTTGAAGTAACTGGGAAGGACAAGGTCCCTTAGTGAGTTTGCATAGAGCAGCAAAAGGAGAGTCCACCAAACCAAGTCTTGTGAATTTTGACATTTAATGACTGAGTTGACATGGGAAAGAAACAGCAGAGGGGTACAGAGAAAAAAGAAGAATCATGAATACCTGATGTTAAAGTAATTTAGAAGCCAATGTGTCTGCAAATGGTGGATGGTCATCTGTTCAGAATGCTGTGGTGAGATTAAATTGAAGACTAAGGTGTTTATCGGATTTAGTGACATGGAAGTCACTGGTGAATTTAGCAAGGTATGGCTCCATAGCAGCTATATGAAAATTTCAAACTCTAAAGGAATACTGGAGATTGTTTTATCTTCAGACTCTTTTGATGAATGTAGAAACAGGTTCAGATCATTCAAGTAAATTCTTCCAAGGTCACAGCCATTTAATAACAGAGCTTGGGCCAAGATCCTCTCCCACAGCTATTTCCATCAGACAAAGGTCACTGATACTTTGTTATCCTGAGATATCAACTTGAATTTTTAATTAAAATAGGCCTACCCATTTCTTAAAACAACAATAGGGTTCAATTCTTTAGAACAATAAAACTTTTGTTTACTCCAAATATTGATGGGAGTTAGTAAACTGAGGAGCTTCAATGCAAAGACTCCAGAAATGCTCTGTGTCAAAGTCTCCACCAATGAAAATCAGAGATGTCCAGTCCATGAACTGTAGTGTGAGGCACACAGAAGACATCTTTTGAGATTTTAAAAAAGCGACCAAATGGCTTGGTTAAAATTACAAACATACCGTAAAACGTCATGTCAAGACAAAACAGAAACAAAAAACTCCAAACATCATCTTACAGTGGCATACCAGAAAGTATTTGAAAATGGTTACATGCCATTACTTTTTCACTTTGGTAAGATGAAAACAACATGATTTTTTTTTCATGTGTTAACAATGTACTCTCTCAGGCTAAGACCTTGTATTCCAAGTTGAAGCCTAGGGCAACATTTTTACAGCTGAATTATAAATCCCTGAAAATAGAGATTTATAATGGAAATTCTAGAAAACCATATCTAATAGATCTATACTACCTGGAGCCCCTTTAATGAAAGGAGCTCTGAAATTTTCTTCTGCATACCTTTGGTAGTAAGATTAAATGATAAAAAATTCAGATGAACAATTTAAGATATAACCCTTTTTTGATACCAGTATATATTATAGGACTCATTCACATTGAAAACAAAAAGAAAAGAATCTGTTACAGCTGGGTAGAAGAATGTAAGATATAAAAAATTCTTTGGGGAAATGATGGGTTATTAAGGTATGGACTATAATATCATCGTCAATCTATAAAACTTTTACAACCTAGTCTTATTTGCACAGAGATTACATCCCCAAAGCTCAGTGCCAAAGACACATGTTAATAAGCTCACAACTTTTAATTAAGCAATATGTAAAAGTAGATTCCCATTAAGCTGTGATTTGTGGGCTAGTTCATTACAGTGGGCCCCAACCACCAGACACATATTCAATACAAATCAAGAAGTCTGCATATTATCCAGCTTAATGTGAACCTACCAGTGATGTTTTATTGCCAGCTCAGAAGAACAGTTCATAGAAGGTATTTTTCCCCAAAAGACTAAGACAGAGATCAAAACCTAATGAACCCATGGTGCTTGCTTAATGAAATGACTCATCTGCATTGTTTATTTGCATAACACAATAATTACTCATACAGTTAATTATCATACATCTGATTATCTGACCTGAGGGGTTAGAGTTTTTATTGTCATAAACCCATAGAGGGCAGCCCTGGAAGTTGTTTCGGGTAGTTGGGGCAAGATTAAATTCTCTTTTATTTCAGTTTGGTTGAGAAGGAAAGTTACAGAATTAATGGTCTGGGGAGAACTGGCTAAGTGAAAAGAAAATGAGGCTGCATCTTTCCTCCATAAGGTAAATTCTGCAGGAATTAGGGTGTTAATTCTAAAAAATAGAACCATGGAATAGTGGGGAAAGAATATGACTTCATTTCATGAAGGAGAACATTTTCAGTGTAGATAAATGGCCAAGATGGATGAAAAGTTGATATATTTGACTATATAGACAACTAAAAAGTCTCTATATAAAATGCAATCATCATGCCTTCAAAAAATTTGACATAATATCCTGAGTAAAAATATTTGAATTAATCAATATTTAATCAATAACCCAATGTATTCTTTGAATAAATATTTATTCAACAATCATTGTGTGCTGGGCATTTTTTTAATGTATATTATCATATGTATTTATACAGACAGCTTTTTCCAAAACATTAAATTCTTATATTTTGCTTATGCTTTGTTTTAGACTTTCTATTCAGTTCAACTGGTTTGTCTACTTATGTCTGTGCCCATGAAGTATTTTAATAATTAATGCAGTTTTTAAATACATTTAAAATTTTGTTTGCAAAGTGCTTCTTCACTCTTTCTCTTTCATTTATTATTTATGTACTATATGGTTATTGTAAAAGTATTAAAAGACGCAGATACACAGAAAAGAAAATCACCTTAAATACCAACAGATAACCTGAGTTAACACTTTAGTATCTATTTCTCCATCATTTTAATGCAAATTTATACATATGTCTGCATGCATGTAGAGAAACTTTTATAAATATATATTTAGATTTTGAATCATAATCCACCTAGTTTATTTAAAACACGTTACAGATATATTTCCAAGTCAATTATTAAACTGTGTCAAAAACAATGCTACGTACTAGCAAGCATTCAGCAAACTATGACTAGTAGGCTAAATCCAGCTCGCCACGTGTTAATAAAGTTTTATCAGAACACAGCTATGCCCATTCCTTTACATGTTGTCTGGCCTTTTGTGCTATAACAAGAGAGTGGAGGAGTTGTGACAGGCCCGTAACTCTTGTAAAATCTAAAATATTATTTGGCCATTTACAGAAACAAATATAGACCACCACAATAAACCGTCTCTTTTTAGGGAGACTATATTCCTGCTGCACCCCATGTTTGGGACCATATGACTGAGCCCTGGCCAGTGAGACGTGGGTGGAATTGATATAGCACTTCTGGGTCTTAACATAAAAATGCCTTATATTTTAACCTCTTCTTTATCTGTGGTCATATTCCACTTCTGATTCGTAATGCTACATGTTTGCAACATTTTTCTTTGTCAATCTTACCAGAAGAAAAAAATCAGTATTGTTCTATCAATTTAAAAATCATAAATATTAATTTATATCCTTATTTTTCAGTCGATATTCAGCTTTTGAAGGTTTTTTTAAATTTTTTTTCCTAAATTCTTGACTTTTGTTTTTAAATAATAAATATATTACAGCATTGGCCACATCTCATAAGTTTTCATAAACAGCATTCTAATTGCTTCATTATCATTAATTTCTTAATAGCTTATGATTGCAATTTTTATTTCCTCTTTGGCCCACAAGTTTAAAAAGTTTCTCACACAGGCGTTCTGTTAATATAAACTTTCATAATTTCTTAATTGTTTTTGTGCATTATTATCTGAATATGTATTGTACAACTTCTGTTTTGTACAATTGGTGATTTTTCTTTGGGTAAGAGCCCTAATGTGTGATATATTCTTATAAATGCACCAGTAGCACCAGGAAATGAGAATTTGACATGAACATCCCTCTACATAAATTATACTGATTTTTTTGTATTATTCATCTTATCTATATTAGTGGATGCCTTTAAGTTTGTCAGAATTACATTTAGTGCTTTTAAAAAATACAGCTTTCCAGGGGCTACTCATACTGTCCTAACTCAGAGTTGGTTCTAAGAGTATTTATTAAATGCTTGCCTCTAATTCCTATGAAGTAGGTGATGTTTTTATTGTTGTTTTGTTTTGCTTTTTGCTTCTCTTTTGCCTGTACTTATCTTTTCTAGCTGCTGATATAAGAATTTCTCCTCAGGAGAATTTTTGGTGATGCTTTTAAAAGGCGTGTAAGTGCTTGGTTCTCCAGTGGCTGGGCTGTGCATGGGTGAAAGACTAAAATTACGGTAAGTAGGAAGAGTTAAATTGATCTTCAGAAGAAATAATACAAGACTTAAGGGCTGTGAGACTATTAAAAGAAAAGGTTGATCAGATTTAGAGGGACCTCTATGGAGGGGGTAGAGTGAGACGTAATTTTTGAATAGAGAGGTCAGTGGCAGTTTCCAATGAGAAGGTGCCATTTGCACAAGGGTGCTAAAGAGAAGCTAGCTAAGTGGACCTCTGGGAGCGCTTAGCTGTGTGGATCTCAGCCAGAACAGAAAGCATGGAGTGGTCTGCCAGGCAGAAAGAACAGGTATGTCTGGGAAATAGGAAAAAGCCAGGATGATAGAGCAGTATGAATAAAGGCAAATACATCCATGAATGTGAAAGGAAGAGGTAATGGCTGGGTGGATTGACTGTGACTTGAGGTCCCTGTGAAAACTTTGCCTTTTATGCTAAACTAATGCAGAGTTTGAGCAAAAAAGTCCCATGCTCTGACTTATTTTTGAGGGATTAGTTAATGCATTGAGAATAAGTCAATGTGGGGTGAGGACAAAGGCAAAGAAACCAATAAGAAAACTCTCACAGAAGTCCAAGAGAGCAATAATATTGGCTCACGTTTGGGTTGCAGCAGAGAACAGGGTGACAAGTTGCCAGATTATGGATTTATTTTCAAAGCATACCCAGTAGAGTTTCTGAATGTTTGATAGCAGAGGCAGAAAGGAGCTGTTGGAATCAGTACAGTTGTTGGTGTCTGGACCTGTCACCTTGACTGCATTCCACCTTTTTGTGACTATTTAACCTACTTTGATTGTGTCAGTGGAAGGTAAGTCCTACCTGGAAATATTAAGAGCCAGTCATGCTGCCCCCTATTGCTTTTTTTTTTTCTTCTGCTATGACAACTGGGGATATCCTAGAAAGTGGTTACTTTATCAATCTGGGCACAGAGTGAAATGTGTAGTCTAAGGGGACTTCTGATGGATGTACAGCAAGCACAAGAAATAAGTTTTCTTTTAAGCCAGCAACTGTTTTCAGCACTAACTTGGAAGGTGAATAATGTATCTAATGAGGCTATATCGTAGGATGTGGGAGAGGTGGGAAAAATAGAATGTAGTTGCGTATTTATGTACTATACGGTTATTGTAAAAGTATTAAAAGATGTAGATACACAGAAAAGAAAATCACCTTAAATACCAACAGATAACCTGAGTTAACACTTCAGTACCTATTTCTCCATTATTTTAATGCAAATCTATACATATGTCTGCATGCAGGTAGAGAAACTTTTATAAATATATATTTAGATTTTGAATAATAATCTAGCTAGTTTATTTAAAACACGTTACAGATATATTTCCAAATCAATTATTAAACTGTGTCAAAAACAATGCTAAGTACTAGCAAGCATTCAGCAAACTATGACTAGTAGGCTGCATTTCACAGTGTACTCCAAAAATAGATGAGCTTAAAAGAAATTTGCTGATTGGCAAGCAGAAATGAAATGGGATAAAGGGAGTGGAAAAATTTTAAGAGTTGTAAGGTTGGAAGAGGTTATTGCTTTTTACCACCTACCAATACAAAATAAACTTGAGAATGCCTGTGAGGAAAGAAAGCCTTCTGGTGAGAAACAAATCAGTGGTATTCTCATTGTTACTACTACCTCTGAATGGGTTATGATATTACCGAGTTAATTTAACAGAAAAAGGCTTAGGAAAAAAAATCTCTGCCATCAGTGCTTAATAAGCTCAGGGCACCTGCCATTAAGTCATGTCTAAAAAGAACTATAAGAACCATTGGCATATTCAGCTGACAAATCAGATAAATAAAAAGTTGCCTAAGGTTTTGAGATAGTTGCACTGCTGGAAAGAGCCATTAATCTAACCCAAAAGAGATTGTGGTATTTTTGATACTTAAAATGACTCCAAAAATGAGGAATCACGTTGATGAACCTACTGAGACTTCAAACTATACTACAAGGCTACAGTAACCAAAACAGCACAGTACTGGTACCAAAACAGAGATATAGACCAATGGAACAGAACAGAGCCCTCAGAAATAATACCACACATCTATAACCATATGATCTTTGACAAACCTGACAAAAACAAGCAATGGGGAAAGGATTCCCTATTTAATAAATGGTGCTGGGAAAACTGGCTAGCCCTATGTAGAAAGCTGAAACTGGATCCCTTCCTTACACCTTATACAAAAATTAATTCAAGATGGATTAAAGACTTAAATGTTAGACCTAAAACCATAAAAACTCTAGAAGAAAACCTAGGCAACACCATTCAGGACATAGGCATGGGCAAGGACTTCGTGTCTAAAACACCAAAAGCAATGGCAACAAAAGCCAAAATTGACAAATGGGATCTCATTAAACTAAAGAGCTTCTGCACAACAAAAGAAACTACCATCAGAGTGAACAGGCAACCTACAGAATGAGAGAAAATTTGGCAATCTACTCATCTGACAAAGGGCTAATATCCAGAATCTACAATGAACTCAAATAAATTTACAAGAAAAAACAAACAACCCTATCAAAAAGTAGGCGAAGGAGATGAACAGACACTTCTCAAAAGAAGACATTTATGCAGCCAAAAGACACACGAAAATATGCTTATCATCACTGGTCATCAGAGAAATGCAAATCAAAACCACAATGAGATACCATCTCACACCAGTTAGAATGGCGATCATTAAAAAGTCAGGAAACAACAGGTGCTGGAGAGGATGTAGAGAAATAGGAACATTTTTACACTGTTGGTGGGACTGTAAACTAGTTCAACCATTGTGGAAGTCAGTGTGGCGATTCCTCAGGGATCTAGAACTAGAAATACCATTTGACCCAGCCATCCCATTACTGGGTATATACCCAAAGGATTATAAATCATGCTGCTATAAAGACACATGCACACGTATGTTTATCGCAGCACTATTCACAATAACTGACTTGGAACCAAGCCAAATGTCCAATAATGATAGACTGGATTAAGAAAATGTGGCACATATACACCATTGAATACAATGCAGCCATAAAAAACGATGAGTTCATGTCCTTTGTAGGGACATGGATGAAGCTGGAAACCATCATTCTCAGCAAACTATCACAAGGACAAAAAACCAAACACCGCATGTTCTCACTCATAGGTGGGAATTGAACAATGAGAACACATGGACACAGGAAGGGGAACATCACACAACTGGGGTCTGTCGTGGGGTGGGGAGAGGGGGGAGGGATAGCATTAGGAGATACACCTAATGCTAAATGACGAGTTAATGGATGCAGCACACCAACATGGCACATGTATACATATGTAACAAACCTGCACGTCGTGCACATGTACCCTAAAACTTAAAGTATAATAAAAAAAATAGAAATAGAAAATTATTTCTCACAGTTCTGAAGACTCGCAATTAAGATCAAGGTGCCAGCATCTGGTGAGGGCCTTCTTGCCGAATCTTCACATGTTAGAAAGCCAAAAGGAATGAACATTGTGACCTCACTGGCTGGAAGAGTGGAAGAGCCAAGCCAACTAACTACTGCATGAAGCTTCTTTTATAAAGACCTTAATCCCACTCACCAGGGAGCAGCACTAATGAGCTTTCACCTCTTAAAGGCCCCACCTTCTAATACTATCATTGGCAACACCTGAATTTTGAAGGCAACACATTCGAACTGTACCGTTATCTCTTCTAATAAATGAGATCACTAATGAATGAAGAGAGAAAAGAGAGAACCAAGGACTGAGTCCTAGAGCACTTCAACGTTAAGAAGTAGAAGGAAAAAGAAGAATACAGCAAAGGTAACTGAGAACTGCAGCCATATAGGAGGAAAACTAAGAGAGTGGTGTCCTGGTAGCCAAGTGAAGAAATGGACCAAGAATAAGTGAGTGCTAAATTATGTCAAACATTTCTATGAAATCAAGTAGATTGAGGATTGATAATTGACTATTAGATTTAGAACCTTGGGAAGGGTCATTGTGGGACTTGGTAGGAACAGTCTACATGGAGGACAGGTGCGAAATCCTGATGAGCTGGGTTGCAGCAAGCATGGGAGGAGGGGAGTTAGAGTCAGCAAGAAGAAAGAGTTTGGAAAGACTCTTCCAAAGAGTCTTTTTACAAAGGGGAACAGAGAAATGAGAGATGATGGAGACAATAGGGTCAAGGGGAGTAATTTCTGTTCCAAGATGGAGAAATAATAACAAATTTGTATTATCAAATGGAGAGTGAAAAAAATAATAAGGTAGAAAAGAGAGAAAAGAACTGATGGAGTCAAGAAAGTGATCTAGCACCTAGTGGAGAGATCCGTTTTAGAAAAATGCATGGAGCCTTCCCCTGAAGTGAAAGCCAAAATGCAGCACCCGTGGGTGCAGGTACTGGTAGGTAGGTTCACAGCATGACAGGAAATTGTGGGGTTCCCTCCTGATTGTTTCAGTTTTCCCAAGGAAGTAGAAATCCAGCTTTTTAGTTGAGAGTGAGGCTAGGGAAAGACGTGTTTCAAGTTTGGAAATAGACAATGAAATGCAATAGATAGGGGAAGAGTGAATGAAATAAGAATATATAACATGATTACCAGGAACTGTTAAAGGCCGTTTGAGATCTATAGTCATAAATTTAGAGTAAGATTGGTCAGTGTCAATGTCTGTTTTTCTCCAGCTGCATTTAATCGCATCGGTGTAGACACAAATTAGGCACAGGTGAGTCCAACTAGGGCTGTGGGCTCTTCAAGTGAGAAAAGGAAATGAGAGGTGAGCCGCAGGTGTAAGCTCCTAAGGAGTGATGATGTTGGATGACTATGAAAGTTAAGCTGGTTGAGAAGGAAAAAAACAAAAAGGGACAAACCAGGGGAAAAGTGATAGACATGCAATTGACATGATTTGATTTTCTGCAGCATCAAATCTGCACTTGCAAGCCTCTGAGATGTCTTATAACTTTGCATTTTTAGTTTTAGTTTCTCATTTTTAGTTTTCATTAATCTTTCGTTCTCCATTACTTTTCTTTTTATTTCATCCTGTTACATTTTTATGTAAGCTGATCCACTACTTACAGCTTTCTGTTTCTATTTCAAAGGGGTTCTGTCTTCTAAAATGTTCCCGTGTGCCACTTTTGGACATCTCTCTTCGCAGATAATGTTAACAAATATAATATAGCTTTCAGTTCCATAGGTGACACCACATACACTTTCCTAATTTCTTCAGTGGTTTTAGTGCTTAGAATTACATTTGCTGTTTCAGGACTGATTATAAGAGTACCATGAGCTCAGAGTAGAGAATGTGGAAAATATAGAAAGAAAAGAAACTTATAAAATGTACAATATCGGCACTCACAAATAGCTACTATCAATATATCTGTATGTGTTTTTTACAAATTTTTAAACACAATATATTTTTTATAATTGAGACCATAGTATATGCATCTTACCTTTTTCACTCCACATTATATTTTGAACATTTCCTCATGTAATTCTTTATGATTTGAAAATGAAACTTCAATGAATACACAATGTTACAGCATACCTGTTCTTCGTATATCTATAACCTTCTTTACTTTTTATTATAAAACATTTTAAATTTATTCACAAGTAGTAAAAAAATAGTATCCAATGAACTCTCACTTATGCATTACTTCGGTCCAGTGTTCCTCTTTATGCTGTGTTCTCTTTGTTTTCATTCTTCCCATGTTGCCAAAAAATCTTTCTTAGTAGTATGCAGTTTAACCATAGGATGTCCCTGGTTCATCCATGACCTACGTTTAATTAATGGAGTCTGACACTAGCATGAGAAAGACAATAAATCAATGAATCAGCAACACTCTCCAGGAAAAAATAACCTAAATGGGTTACTATATAATCAAAGTGGCATTTCAAATATCAGGGAAAAAATAAACTATTTGATACACTATGTTAAAACAATAAAGAAAAACTACAGATTAAACTACATAAAAATTGAGAACTTCTGTATGCCAAAATATATTTAAAGCAAATGAAATACTTGCCAATCTTGGGATAATTTGGTGACATATGTGACAAAGCTTTTACTGCACTTACTATATAAAGAGCTATTACAATTCAATAAGAAAGTGAGTTCCAACAGTAAAACTATAAATTTTCATTGATCCTGTAAAATAAACATCATTTCTGATAAAATATTTTCACCTTTTCAATAAGAAAATATTTTTACAATTAATGTCCGTTAGCAGCAAAATCTGGAGAAAGAAGAGGTTAACTTAACTACCATTTATGGTTAAAGTAGAAATTAGTATAATATTTCTGAAGTAAAATTGGTATATACTGGAATTTTAAATGAGCTACCAATTTATTTAATAATCTTACTTATAGAAGGCTGGGCGCGGTGGCTCACGCCTGTAATCCCAGCACTTTGGGAGGCCAAGGTGGGAGGATCATGAGGTCAGGAGATCGAGACCATCCTGGCTAACACAGTGAAACCCCATCTCTACTAAAAATACAAAAAATTAGCCGGGCATGGTGGCGGGCGCCTGTAGTCCCAGCTTCTCTGGAGGCTGAGGCAGGAGAATGGTGTGAACTGGAGAGGCGGAGCTTGCAGTGAGCCGAGATTGTGCCACTGCACTCCAGCCTAGGCATCACAGTGAGACTCCATCTCAATCATCATCATCTTACTTATAGAAATATATTATTTCTTTCCTTGTTTTTTTCTTTCTTTCCATCCTTCCATCATTTTTTCTTCCCTACTACTCTCTCCCTTTTTATTCTTTACTTATTTTTTCTTCTTCTTAAGCTCATTAATTTGCCTAGCTAATCACAGCAGCTAACAAATTTCTTTCACCCTTCATGGTATTCCTCACAACCACCCCGTGAAATGGACACTGGTAAAACCCCACCAGAGTGATTGGGTGCAACTACTTCAGATGCTTTCATGGAGACGATTGAGAAAATGATGCTACCTTCTCACATTGAGTATAGAATTAGTGGAACAACAGAATCAGGGCAACAAAATCCATTCAGAGAAAGACTGAACTGAAAGTATCAAGTCAGCTTCAAAGAGAAAGAACACTTGGTGCATTCACTCATAATGATCTGTGAACCCTGGAGCAGAGTTTTTAAGACCCCTTTAAATCCCCTTCCTGGCTGTGGAGCTCTCACATTCCGTGTGGTCAACATGGGACCAGGTGAACTCTAGTGTCAGATAGTCTTTCTCCTGGGGTGGGGTGGACAGAGTACATCAGCTCTTCAGACATACTCTCCAATTGTGCACTCTTGAACCAGGTATACATGCCTAATTACATCACTGGATTAGCAAATACCACTTGAGGTCTTTCAGTAAGGTTGAGTAATTTGTACGAGTCACATAATTACTAAGCTATAGGGCAGGATTTCATCCTAGATCTAGCTCCGGAGCCCCAGATCTTAACCACTGTGCTGTACTATCTTATTCATTTCTTTATTCATTTATTCACCTATTTATCATACAATTACTGAGCTCCTAGCTTGACCCAGACATGGGGGTCATTATCCTTGAGGAATTTACACCATTTTAGGAGAGAATTTCTGCTCCTTCCAAGGTCTCAATAAATTAAGGAATCAATAAGAGAACAGCCTTTCCATTCTAATCTATCAAATGTCCAAGATCAAGCAAATTCTCCATTCAGCAGATCCCTGTGTTCATGCCACAGACCAGTGTATCAGTGCATATTATATATATCTGGTCCTATTTAAAGCATTTCAGGCACTGGTAGAGTATGTAAGAAAACAATACTTTTTTTGTGAAGTAATGGAACTTTTTCTGGATCCCTGGAGGCAGAACCTAGCATCACCTGCTTCATCCCTGAGTATACCTGTTCTCCCCATCCCCTAACTCCTCACCAGTGACAAAAGAGAAAATCTATATAAAATGCACTGTATTCAAAAGAAAAAAAAATGTGTTTTTAAAATGATTAGGTTTACCTTATTTCACTCAATCACCAGCTATTTAGGACTTATCATTTGCCAGGCTCTTCACTGTTATACTAAGCAAGTTCTTAGGAGAATCTCCAAATTGGTAGTAGGTATTTTCAAATTATTGGAAGAATTCCCCAGTTGTAAGAGTTCTCATTTGAAAGGACAATTTTTCCCATCTCTAGAGGTGTTTAAGATTGAGCTAGGTGGCCAACTAGAAGTGATGGAGTAAAAGAGATTTGTGTTTCACATAGATGGCTGGCTGGACCCAAAGAACTTGTGTGTATGTACATGCTTATATATGTGCATGCGTGTGTGTGTGTGTGTGTGTATATAGTTTGTATATATATGTGTATATGTATATGTAAACATATGTGCATACGTATATAGAGTGCGTGCATGTGTGTGTTTGCATTGTTAGTGACTAAAATATATAGGAAAGACCATTTTGGAGACATCTTGAATAAGCACTTATAAAACAGAAATGCCACAGTGCCATAAAAGCTTTTCCTTCTGCTTATCCAAGCATTATCAGTTGATTTATTTAATAAAACTGAGGATGCAGACAGACTGGAAATACAGCTTCCAATAGAATGTTCTCATGCTGTGATTATGGAAGTGATAAGTAATTTGCTTTTAATGCTAGCAACATACCACTTAGCACCATACTTAACTGAAGGATGAAAATCACTCATTTTTCATCCACTTGCTTAACTGACACTTAATATAATCTATCTGTTGTCACTGAACTTAATACAAGAAATATTTACTAGATCTCACTTTTGAATTTATAGCAGGCATTTAAAATTTTAATTTCTTCTTATTTATATTTTTATCCTTAATAGAATTGCATTCCAAATGGATAATTTATTTAGACAATAAGAGCACAGTAGGTACTAGCAAAAATAATCTATTAAAAGGTTTTTCTATTTACAGTTTTCAATTACAATCATATTTTCTACTGTATATTACTCTGTAGGAAGAACAATGTCAGTGTGAATGACACAAGTCAATTAGCAACCAAGTATAATACTAGAGATGAAGTTACCAGTGAAATCACTGAGAATATACACATAAGTTTTTGATATTGTTTTACTAATAGAGGCCTTAAAAATAATTATTAGTATTATAAATTATCCTCACTAGACTGAAAAAGACTGGTGACTAAATTCACAGATATGTAGTCCCTCAGAAACCTGTTCTGAATTTTGAAATAATACTTTGCACTGTGCGTAAACACATGTACTCTCCTAAGGGGACATTGTAGCGATGCCTCTTACATTAGAACTTAGTTCTTACAGAGAATCTGTTTACAAAGACTATACCCATCTCTCCCTATCCATGGAATTATTACTCGCGGTCCATAAAGAGTCACAGAAAATGAGAGAAATTGATTATAAGAATCAAGTTTCTTTTATCTCTCTCTATTTTTCTTAAGAAACTAAGCATACATGTACATCAAAAAAAGTCTAAATTAAATAGATTCTTTCAATGCCTGTACACAGTGTTTACTTCATGTGTAGATTGTGTCAAATCTTATCTCAACACTGAAATGGGTGATAATACTGAGCCCTGAACCTCGGAATGGTACTTTTTAACAAAAAGAGAGAATTCATGAAAACACAGGTCAGTAAATTTCTACACACCAAACACCTA
This sequence comes from Pan paniscus, assembly GCF_029289425.2. Lineage (NCBI taxonomy): Eukaryota > Metazoa > Chordata > Mammalia > Primates > Hominidae > Pan > Pan paniscus. The sequence continues at coordinate 24,238,744 of NC_073254.2, forward strand.
TGTGTACATATATTGTTATAAAAGATTAAGACAAACTCAAGTGTTGAACCTGTTACTTAGTACAAAGTGCCCAGTAAGAGAAGTTCAATGGCAGGGAAAACAAATATAGAAAATCAATAACAGTAACAAAATAAACTCTGCAGACTTCTATTTTAGAATATTGAACTCATGCTTCGCAATAATGTAGTAGAAGATGCCTCGGATTAGAAAATATACTGTGGCCATGGGCATTCTTCAGGTGCAGAAAATATTGCTTTTCTTTACTCATCCTTCCACTGGGGCCACCAATTTCCTAAAGGAAACCCACAAAAGGAAAAGTTATCAATGGACTGATTGCTGATTTCTGCGTTGCTCATTCAATTCATTCATTTAGCACATTACACATAAATGTAAGTGAAATGTGACATATCAGTTTATTCTTTCATTCAACAAAAATATGCTGAGCACTTATTAATTCAGTACAGTATTAGGAAGTGGGGAGGTAACATTAAATAAAGTAGACAATGATCCCTGCCTTCATAGGCCTTAAATTTTAGTGAGGAAATTATAAATAGAAATGACAGACCTGCAAAATTGGCAGATATTTACTTTAATTCAGTTAAGCAAACGGCAGCTAAAAATTTACTATAGGACTTTGGATTTATTGACTTGATTTAATAATTTAGTGAAACACAGCGTAAGATGCAGAAAATCTACTTCTCTCTATATATATTTGTTCCTTCCCAGGGTATTTTGTGCTGATATAGGTCTATCAGAGAATTTGTTTTAATATATCTAGCCCCATTTTTTTCTTTGTTTCTTTGTGTGGACTTATTTCTACTGTAAATAAGAGCAGAATAAAGAACCGGCCCTAATGCTATTGTTATGCCTCCTTCATGCCATCTTTCCGACATCAAATGTTTACCAAGCTCCCCCATAGTACCAAGCACTATTCCAAGTTCTGTAAATGGAAAGATACATTTTAAAAGTTCTCTGTTAACAGGTAACTCACGCTGTAATGGGAAACAAAAGCATGTAATTAGTTTTACTTAATAAATCTGTTAAGTAAAAGTGGAGGTAAATATATAGTGAGCACAGATATAAGTATTAATATTTTCAAGAGTGGAGGGGAGGAAGGAAGGAAGTCAGTGATAGTGACTTTTAAGTATCTGAAGGAAGATTCTAGTTGTCTGAGGTGAGCAGGTGTGATAAATTAAACTTTTTTTTTTTTTGAGACGGAGTCTCACCCAGGCTGGTGTGATCTCGGCCCACTGCAACCTCTGCCTCCCAAGTTCAAGCGATTCTCTTGCCTCAGCCTCCCGAGTTGCTGGGACTACAGACGCCTGCCACCACGCTGGGCCAATTTGTTGTATTTTTAGTAGAAACAGGGTTTCACCATGTTAGTCTCAGGATGGTCTTGATCTCCTGACCTCATGATCCACTCGCCTTGGCCTCCCAAAGTGCTGGGATTACAGGTGTGAGCCACCACGTCCGGCCAATAATTTAAACTGTTATAACATGTTTGGAATATTTATTAGTTTCTGTAAAGTTAAAATCTGTTGACAGAGACACTAATGTATGTTGATTGTTCTTCAATAATAGCCATAGAGGATAAAACGTGTTGATAGTATATATGTTTGATAATTTCTGCCAACAGAGGAAACACATTGTGTAATCTTTCATGCAAACTTCTTATATTACACTGACAATATCATAGTAGTTAGACAATGACTAAAGCTGGGAATTGAAAAATCACTAGGATTAGATGCGTTCACATGTTCTCTAATTATTGGTATCTATTTTGACCCTTCTGATAAGCACTGCCTTCTGTTTGAGAGATACGGCTAAAGAAACACTTCTCATCCTTCCTTAAATGTGCAGAGGAAGGTCAGGGAGCTGAGATGTCCCCTATACAGTGGACAAAAGATTCTTAATGATGCTGGACTTTTTATGACCATTCAACCCTCTTATGGTCCATTGTCACTTTGTGATTATACATCTGATACCTAATCTTCAGTTGAACGAGAGGAAAGCAAGTGAGTAAAGGGGAAAGGAAAGAGATTATATGAGGACCGGAAAGGGGGCCGTGCTACTTTGAACCCTTTAAAAAGAATTGTGATGGGAGCAGCCCAAATCTGAGCCAGCCAGTTTGGGCTTGGTGGTTGTTACCTTAGAATACAAAAGTTATACTACACAAATGAACTCATTTACGTAACCTGATTTTTTGTCATTGTTATTTAATTCTTCCATTTTTCTTTAAGCTCCTTCTAGAAAAAAAAAGTGAAATTTTTCAGCTAAATGAAGAGGAGGGGGAATTTATTTAGACTTGACCTTACCATTTTTTAGCCATTCCTCTATTTTCCTCTTCATGAAAGAATACCACTGTCAAACAATGTTAAAAATGGCGTCCTGTCCCTCTTCAACTTCCAGAGTAGCCAAATAGTACTCTCTAAGCTAGCAAAGAGTAAGCTGGTTTCTCCTCTCTCTGAAAACATATTTGCAATGACCTTGACTTCTAGGTATTCTATTCTTTCCAATACCCATTATTGACTTTAAGTCAACTACATATTACAAGGCAGTAGGGTTGAAAAGGAAGTTGAACTTAGTCTTCTCACCATGACTTGTGCAACATGGAGCATTAGAAAAACAAGAGGAAAGAGGTAGTACTTGGTGGCTACTTCCTAGTTGATGCATTCATTTATAGCAATGAGTTAAATATTTAATCAGCAAATAAATACCTTTTTATTTTAACGGGTTCTTTTCATGTCTCTCAATTAAATGTCAAACGAGCCTCCCAGGATGCTGTCCGTTTTGCTTATATGCTCCTGAATAGCTGTGATCACTTCACTGTGGACAAGCTTTAAGCCACTGATATCACCAAACACCTGAAAAGTGGTGACAAATGGCCATATATTTATTAACCATGTTTCAAAGAAATATTTAGGTGGAATAAACCACAACTGTAAATTCTTTCCTATTTTTCTATTGGAATTGTAGCTTGGAAGTCTGCTGAAATGCCTCATGATTATTCTAATTCCACAGTATAACAGAAGCTTATCATTTAGATTTTATGGTTGAGTTTCATTTCTGACATTCACAATAATGTTACAGCAGCTCTATCCAATATCGTAATATTTGTATAAATATATTTAGTAGTATAGAAAATAGGATTATAATTAACAATTCAACTATGTTTGAAAAGTTATTTTTTTTCTAATTCTACTGAAATCTAAAATCAAAAACAAGACTGGAATTTTCTTTTATGCCTTGAATAACTATTGTTTGATTAAATGCATAGAAATAAAAATCTGTCCGGGGAAAATACATTCCTTTTAGTAGGAACTCATCGTCCCTAAGGAAGCTCTCTGTATATACAAGACTAATTATACTCAAGCACAACTAACAGCCATGCCAACGTCCTGCTTCCCTTGTCACACACAGTTTGGGTTTATTCCTGGACTGTTTAGAATAATCACCAATTTCACTGACTTCATACGCCTCTCCTACATCTTGAAGGTATCTAACATTTCCAAGCATTCTGCTGAAGGATTGTTTTCCACCAGAATTTATGACCTCTTGCACCAAAGGCCATTCAGATGAGAAAGGCGGGAGCCACATCTACGTGCACATTGGCAAACTGAATGTATTTCTCTGGATAGCAAAGGGCACATGTGCTTACCTGACAAGCCTTTTTTTCTTTTTTGGGGGTTGCAGAAGCCATTTTTTCTCTCTTTTCTTTTTTTAATTATACTTTAAGTTCTGGGGTACATGTGCAGAACTAGAGCTGCTCTTCCATCTCCTGATAAGACTACAAATCTTCAAGCCCAGCCAATCATAAAGCGTCTCTCCAGGGTGAGCAAATAGAGAAACACGGTACTGATGGAAATACCAGGAAAAGAAAATCTTCCAGGATAGCGAGTAGGAGGAATCATAAAAGCCTGGATCTATGTCATTTTATGAAGAAAACATTCTCAAGAATGAGCCAATGTAGATGAAAAAAAGAGAGAAGAGATTTGATAATTGTTTTTAACTCGAGTCAAAATCCCATCAGAATAGCTATGGTACTTCCCATTTATATGAGTTAATAAATATCCTTTGTGATTATGCAGAGATACATTAGGTGTTTGAGATATACAACTAAATAATGTTGAGGAAAATTTATGTATCCTTGGACAAGGATCGATAGTACATTATGGTACTTGAAATTGTGAAGTCCTTTTCCATTACTGGCTACCCTGTCATTCTTCTTTTTTTTTTTTTTTTAATTTGAGACAGGGTCTGGCTCTGTCACCCAGGCTGGAGTGCAGTGGCACGATATCCATTCATTGCCACTTCTGCCTCCTGGGCTTAAACAATCCTCCCATCTCAGCCTCCACAATAGCTGGGACTATAGGCAGGTGCCACCATGCCTGACTAATTTTTTGTATTTTTTGTAGAGATGGGGTCTTGCTATGTTGCCCAGGCTGGTCTCAAACTCCTAGGCTCAAGTGATCTGCCCACCTCAGCCTCCTGAAGTGCTGGAATTCCAGGCATAACTGTCATTCTTATTAACTATCTTTTGCTTTTATTCTTTATTATGCACTTCTCTATATCTTGGTATGTGATCTTTTAAAACTTAAGTTTGTTGGGAAACATTCTGTGCACCATGGCATTTATTTAGATGCCTTCTCTTCTTTCTTATCAAGGCTATCTAATAATGCAAGCCAGAGTTACAATTCTAGAGCATTTTCCAAGGCTCCTGAAATGCCTTCCCTTTCAGATCCATCATGCCAGTTCTCTGAACTTCTGAAATGCCCTTGCGAGTATTAAATTAAATGGTGCTCAGCCTTCATCAGGAGTTCCACAATGAGAAGGTCACTTTCTCCTCAGTTTTTTGTTATTTACAATCCTTCTTTGTTGTTGAGAATTAGATTCAGAGTAACAACCTTCATCATCACTTTATTGTCTAGAAAACAAACTGTTGGGATGTCTCCTTACTCCGTAGTACCTCTTTATTGGTACGAATTCTTTAAAGAGTCTTAAGTGCTAACAGAAGCTTACCCAAGCTACAGTGCTTGGGTAAGAAGGAAGTGGGAGCAAGAGTGGTTTTGTTTGCTGGAGATTTCAGAAACTTTCCAGTTCTCATCTGGATAAATTAACTGGAATCATTTTCCTGCCTGGTTATACATCAGCAGGGACATGGACCAGAAGCACACAGCCTTCCAGGTTACTCTGATTTTTCTAATTTGCTCCCACACCTATAACTATTCCCCTTGTCCTCATCACAGCTGCCACCATACTGTATCAAAAATGTACTTGTAAAAAATGATTTATATGTATACGTGATATACATCAAATTAGCAAATTTGGCCTGATAGGTTTGGGGAAGACAAAATAAACACATAACTACCCTCAATTGCAATTCCTAAAGAAATTTATTAATTGTCATTTCTTTTTTAAAATTTTGAAATAGGGTCTTGCTCTGTCACCGGGGCTGGAGTGCAGCACGATCACAGCTCACTGCAGCCTCGACCTCCCCAGGCTCAGGTGATCCTCCCACCTCAGCCTCCCAAGTAGCTGGACTACAGGCATGCACCAACATGCCTAGCTAATATTTTTATTTATTGTAGAGGTGGGATGTTGCCCGGGTTGGTCTTGAACTCCCAGGCTTGAGCAATCCACCCTCCTCAGTCTCCCAAAGTGCTAGGGTTGCAGGCCTGAGCCACTACACCCAGCAGATTGTCATTTCTAAGTTAACTCTGTGTGAAAAAGTTCATTTTCTAATCACTACAATGTGATTATAAATAAATCTTAGAACATTTTAAATTTGTAGTAATTTGTGTAGTCATTTAAGTGATGTGTGCTAAAAATACACAAACAACATCGTAGTCATACTTACTTTGTTTTGTGGATATTATTGATTAATGGGAAGAAATGTGGCTAGAAAATGAATATTACTAATGACTGAAATCTTATGAGAAACTTGTATTTAAATGGGTCATGCTTACAAAATAAACAAAAAACAAACCTAGTCATGTAGCCTCTTTCAAAGGTAGAAAAGGACAGTGAATGATGATATCCATGCGGTTTCATATTTTAAATATAGCATTATCCCATTAAGTCATAGAAGTATAGTTTGGTTTGTGTGACTACAGCCAAAAAGACTATCAAATTATTGGGTAAGATTTCCATTCACTGTAGTTTTGGTTATACCTTTGTTCATATTTCAGGAGGGCAATTCAGATACACACAGACACAAATAGATGTAGCAGATATTACATACACACACATATAAACATCCTTTTAAATTCTCATATTCTTTAAGCTAGTAATTTCACTGTCAGAAACTACCTCTGAGAAGTAATATAGGGTTTTAATGAAAATTGCGAGGAAAGAACTCCAAATTCTATCCCTCCATAACAGCAACAACAACAACAAAAACGGACAAAAACTCAGAATCAACTTTTTTGGAGGAAAATTAGATCTGGCACTCTCTGTGGCTGAGGCTGAAGCCACTGAGGTCTTGATTAGCCACTCAGGGCCTCACCACAGTGGTGTTAGGGACTTATGATTGTGAACTAATAGACTACAAGCTTGAAACACCACTGTGTCACTGCCAGACAATGTGATTGGAAAATAATCTCAGCAGAGACAAACAAGTATCTCTCAGCAGAGACAAACAAGTATCTCTCAGCCTGTGCCAAGGCCGTGCTCAATGGTGACACCCATAGCAGTGGAGGCAATAACTCACATAAACTCTTGTCTTGTGTTTGAAGCAGGACTGGTCCTCTTCGATGTAAAGAAGCATCTGGATTTCTTAAGAAATTTTCTAGCTAAAACAGGCCTTAAGAAAGAGATAGTTAATTGGTTGCTAATAAGGGTAGGTATCTCCTCAAGTGTCAGATTGGAAAAATGAAATATATTTATCATTGAGCTGGTGGGATGGGTCAAATCTAGCTGCCGAAAATATACAATATTCATAAAGTTTCAGTGAGAGGCCTTTATAAATATGGTTAGGGAGATAAGGAGAAAAAATAAAATAGAAACAGAATTCTGGTAGTAAATTTTGATGTCATTTGCCCACTGAACACTAAGAGGTGTGTATTCATAGCACTAATTCACTGACTGCAGCAAGACATCAACATTTGGAGTACTGATGCAACTCATGATGATTCAGAAATGAAGTGGAAGAGTCCCTCAATGAAATTCAGATTGCTACCTGATTAAAACTATAGATTTCAAAAATAGTACTAGAAATAATATGACACTGTATAAGTTATAGGTTGAATCATCATCATTTTAGAGAAAGGATGTTTTCAATTTGAAAAAGTAAAGCACATAGGTTAATTTCCTTGAGGGGTTCATTGAAGTCAGGGCTGACATTGGGATTTATTCCCTGGAATATAGGGATGCTGGGTGTTGGTGGTGGTGCCTCTGTTGATCATCACGGCTGTGAAAATTATAAGCCACGGCACATAGTCCTTCCATTTTTGCAAAAGTATACTTTACTTGGTTGTAAACTATTCAACGTTCTTAAGATTAAATATCTGAATATTGCTTCTGAAAGAACAGCTGTCAGCTCAAATCTAAAGTCTAGTTTGTTTACTGGCTGTATTTTATATCCTTTAGAAAATGACACAAAATGGCAATAAAATCATTGTAAGTATTCTACAGGGGAATATAAATGCCCTTTGGTTACAGTGTACATATCTTTATACGTAATTCTAGTTTATTTTCCCTAGAATTATGTTAAATATGTAAAAAGCCTTTTCTCATAAAGGTAAAAATGCTAGATGTTTTCAAGTTGTAATTTAGCATTAGTGTCAAGATTGCTTCAGAAAATAAGCTACTGTTACTGTTTCATTCCTTTTAAGTGTCACTCAGCATACTATATGCAATTTTGCACATAAAATAAACTTTATGATTTTATGTTTGGGTTTCAGAAAATGTAAGTGGGATTAAAAATAATTTATAGGAAACAAATATTTTTAAATAACTGATGCTAAGCACCTGGATTTTTTACATTGTTTTATAATATTATTTTAAAATAATTGTTTCAAGTAATTATGGAAGAATTTCTTCCATAGACTATAATGGAGAAACTAATATCATCTATGAATTTAAAAGAGAACAATCAATATATTAGTAGATAGATAGTTCTTAGATTAATATTAACATAATTCCAAAATGCACCAAAATATTTTCATATTTCCATTTTATGATACTTTATCATAACCCTAAATATAATCGTATCTTTTTATATCTACATATGTGTAGATATATATACACAGACATATATAATATTGCTTTTCATTTTGCTTTTTTTGAAGAGCGAATTATTTTCTGCCTTATTAGACATCAGTATTAGGCAGTCATCAAATGGAGTCAAGATAAAAATCACATATTCTGAAAATGCTCATCTCAAGTATTGCCTTTTGGATGCATGGATTTAAAATATATTCATAATGTAAATACTCAAAACATTTCCAAATATTAAGATAAACAAATTTAAAAAGCATGAAAATATTTTTTCACATTTAAAAGGTCACCTGTCAAGATGTCTTTTCTGAGATCCAATTCAATAACAGAAAAATATACAGAATTAAAAGCGAACATACCTTTATTCAAGTAAAAACATTCAATCTTTATCATTATACAATAAAGATTCCATTCTTCATTTCTACAATGTTTATGTTAGACATTTAACCACATATTATAATTCATATGTTAAATTTTGACTGCTTCTTTGCATTTATAACTTTTAAAACGTTTCTTATGACTTAGAATCCAAGAAAAGTTTTCTTATTCAATATATGATACATATATTATTTCTAATGGACATATGAATACAATAATAGAACAATTCTTTTCTACAGCTTTCGGAAGTCCTAATTATTCAGGGATTTAAAGGAAATCTAAAATGCCAAAAATTGTTTCATATGTAAAAATATTTTTTAAAATGTGTATCTTATTATTTTTTCATAAATGTATAAATTAAAAATATGAGACCCATATAAAGCAAGAATTATTAATGATTGATTACCTCAAAAGATAATATAAATGAAGTATAGAGAAATTTAATATTTTGTAAGATTGAACCGTAGTGCTTCTTATAGTAAAGGCCTGTAGAATCTCTAAAATATTTCTGACAATTACATCTTAAATTACAGTAAATGGAATAAAAAAAGACGTCATGATTTTCTAAGGAAACCAAACATAGCTATAGAAAATTCATGTAGTCACTAAAAGTTAATATTTTGACCTTATTATTAAAATAACTTTTAAAAGCAAATAGTTGCATTTACAAAAAAATGTGTCTGAAATCTAATGTAGTCATTTAAAATTTACAGTGTGTTAGGTTTTGAAACAAACAAAACTGTGATTTTTCCTTTTCAGGTTACCAATAATACAAATAAAACGACAAATGAAGCCTGAAGTGAGAGTCTTCTTGCTTCGTTTTTGTGAAAAACTAACCATTTCACAGCGAGTTGCACTGACCCAGTTATAATGGACAAAAAATCACTTCTTTTGACACATGCATATGGGAATAATTATATTGTCAATTAATTTTTAAAGGGAGCTAAATGCCTGTGTATATATGTAAATGATTAGTAAATATGTCTAAGACTTTTCATAAGGGTGTGACAGAAAATTGTCTTACAAGTGTCATTATATTCTAATACTAGTCTGATAATGGAATTCTACTTTGCTTTTGTATTCTTTTTTTTACATGTTGCTTATAATAAGCTCTAAGTTTCAGATACAGCAAAATGCTGATCTTTTACAATTTAGTTAAAATAGCCCATCAATCATTCTTAGTGAAAGGAAGAGGCAAAATAGTATCAGGACCTTATTTTTAAAAAAATAGAAGTAGCAACTATGAAGTTTGAATTTGAAAACCAGAAATAAAGCATATTAGTATGCTTAACATTTTTTTGCAATATTTTATGCAAATCCATAATCATTGTTATTACTTTTTTTATCTTAATGTGCATTTTTGATATTATCATGTGAGCAAATGTACCCAAAGGACATACTGAATCTTCCTTTGCAGGTGTTGTGCACAAAACATCAAGTGTTCTAGATTTGGTGAATGAAAATGTGCCTTTCTTCTATTTTGTATAAATAAATTCATTCCACTATTAAATCCAGAGCAGCCTAAAACTATGCACAGTGGGAAACACAAGGATGGCTTTTTTCTTTCCCATGTGCAATGACTTTGAACAAAAGGAAAAATTGATGGGGTCATTTACTCCCTAAAAACATATCGTTAACAATTTAAATTAATTAGATGAATGTTGTCCATAGGCCCCAATTTTTCTGGATTTTTCTATTGATTTCTCTTCTATCTTATTGCACAACTTCTTCCTCTCTCTTAATCTTACTCTTTCTCTCTCACGCACACATATGCACTGCAAATTGGTCACTGTAAAATATAGATATGGGAAGTTCCAAATACACTGAATTATCTCTTCTGTAAGAAACCAAATAGAAGAGTGAAAGCTAAAACATTCTCAGTTTTTCGTCATGAAGTCTTGCCCTGCAATTCATCGATTCAAGGACAAAGTGTGGTTTCCGTTTCTCCATTTATTCAAAGCTTCATGCAGCCTTGCAGGATAGTCAGTTTCATCTGCTATCTTGAGAGAAATAAAGTTAAGGTCCAGTCTCTCTACACCTGCTCTTTGCACTGTGTGGTCACTTGACTGCATGGGCAGTAGGAAAATCCAGAGCTGAGTAAAACCCATCCAAGAATAAAATTGTGTTTCGGTTTTTTCTTTTCTCCTTTCTTCTCCTGCTGCTTTCTATCAGCCAAGCACTTAACAATCACTAATTGGTTAATCTGTTATTTAGGCAAGTATTAATATTCTAATTTTGCAGACAAGGAATGAGGCTTCCTGCTGTGTATCCCCTGGCCCTGGGTAAGGAGTGCTTCAAATGGGAGATTCAAAGTAGGTGAGCCTGGTCTCCTGAGACGCAGCTGCTTGCCTAAAGCCGTGCAGGAGGGCTTCGCAGAGCCTGCGTTAGATCGCTCGGTTCCTGACTCCCAGTTCTCCGCTCAGACCACCAGGCGACACTGCCTCTAATGACAAAAACCGTTTTCCCATTCCACCCCAACTAATGCTCCAAGGACTTTCTTAATTGCGACTGATACCCTGGGATTGGGAAGCTTATTTGTGACTTGATGAATCTGCACCAATCTTGCCTGGGTTTCTAGGTTTTGTAGCACTAAAAACTTTAGGATAACTTTGTTCTTACAAAATACCTCAAGATAACACTACCTATGGAACAAAGAGAAAAAGCATTGCTCTGTGGAGAGGAGCTGGAATCCATGGAGCCCAGAAAGGCTGATAAAAATAGAATTAAAGAGAGCGCTCACAGCTTGGCCGTCCAACGACCATCTCTGACAAACAGTGGAGGGGATATTTTACAAAGCAAAATATGTAGAACACGGTAAGAGCTGTATCTTCTTGGGTCACAAGCCTGGATGAAAAACATTATGAACACATATCTATAGGAAATAATGCTTGTAATGTAATTTCTATTTCAGACACACGAAATCTGACCTCTTTCGTGCAGGAATTATTCTTTTCCAAAAGCATAGCTGTCTACGCAAAGTAAACTTGAAAATAATTTTCTTCAAATCCACAATGCTAGGTGTTTACTGAGAAAAAAAAGGAAAATGTGAATATATGACCTATATTTCATATCAGAATTAGGAGAGGCTTAAAAATCACTCTAGTTCCAAGTTGGAGCTGTGTTAAATGCAAAAGGAACTTAGAGAACTAGGTACCCTACTTAAAAACCACCATAAAGCCTTCCAGAATAGAGTTCAGGTTATAAGGGTGAAGCAAAACCTCATTCATTTTTGTTTCATATTTGTTGCCATATCTAATTTGTAAAGAAACTAGGCCCAGACACAGCTACCTATTACTTCCATCATCAGAATATCCTACTAAAATATGGCATCAGTCTTACAGGTATTTTTAAATGAGTCTAAGTCATTTCTGAATTCTAGGTCCCTTAATTCACTGTAGCATTGATGGTAAATATCTTCTGGTGTCTATCATGTAGCATAAGTTGGAATCCAGAAATTCAACGCAATTCAATAGATATCTTTGAGCACCAACTACATACAAAGTACAGAGAAGGGAAATTCAATGATTGAAGTTAACTTTTGGGCAAGTAGGTGACTGCTTATAAACCATCATTTTAAAAAAATTAAGGGATATTTCTTTAATCCAGAAAATATAATCTACCCATGTGCTGGTATTTGATATTTCTTTACAACGCACACATTTTGGGAAAGATAACACAGTGAGTTTTGTTTCTCACTGAGGTTGCAAAAGACCAGTTTCAAACCCCTTCCAATGTTAAGTTTTGTGGCTCGAAAGCCCATGAATAATCCTGGCAGAACCTCTCAGAGATTAAGAAAGAGCAAAAGGAAAGTAGGAAGAGTGCTGAATAGCCAGACAGATACCTGGAAGAAAATTTGTCTAATTCTCAATTTGCTCTGGGACTGGTATTGTTTTATGGTTCCTACCCTCTAAGAGACACAATTGAACACTGGAAACAAATTTGGAAAGGCTAAAGAATAAAATATAATATTGTGATAAGTGCTAGAGAAGGAACAAACTGGTCACATCAACTTGAAAGTGCACTTCATAGGTTTCATAGAGCAGGGGACAGATAAAGTAAAGCCAGTTTAATACCTGCTGGAATTTCAGTTGGGCACAGGCTCCTACCAATGCCCAGCTGTTCTTCCACCATTACCATCATATAAGGCAATGGTGTGGAAAGCACATGCAATAAAAGAGTCAGACGGGTCAATAACACCTGCTGCCCCACTGCTCGGTACTTCCAGAAGTGCGTTTATTTTATTGTAGCATGATGTTACTATCAGTACTTGAAAAAATATTTCCAAGTTCAGTGGATTTAATTGTGCATGATTCGTAATACTTTGCAATCTTTATTGCACCTTTTTTTTAAGAGCTAAAAGTACTTTGCAGATGTTATCTCATTAATCTGCCCCAAATCCCTATGAGCCAGGTAGTATGAGTATTCATAACCCAGTTTCACAGATAAGGAAACAGGCAGAGCAGTGGGAAATGACTTAGCCAAGGTTATGGAGCAAATGAAGAAGTGAGCGAATCGAAGGGTGGTGGTGATCGCTCTGTTCAGGGGACTGCAACTGCCTTACACCTGGGCTTTCTATTCAGGCCCCAAGGCTCTGGGATCTACAAGATATTTTGTAGCAGAAGGGCAGGTCTCCCTGATGGCTCTTCTTCTCGTGTTATTTCAGTGTGTGGTGTACACACACATTTGAGCACAAGCCTATGCAAATTGTTTTAAAGATTCATCCTTGGCATTTTTGTTCTGCAAAGAGATTTCTTAAGCAAATGTTTCAGAAATCTGAAAAGGATTATATGCAAAAGCGGCAATAGCAGCCTGAGACCCAAACTCCCAAAGTCTTACATTGGATACTGTCATAATCTGCCTACCTGCTGCTTTGGTACAATATAGGCAATTCCCTCTCATACTACACCTTGGTCAGGGGGAGAGGAGAGCCAGCTGATGGGAAATCATTTCGGAGTAGATGTCCATGTGACTCACTCAAGTACCCAAGCAATGTTGCGGGCTGGGATAGCAGGAGGAAGAAACTCCCAATCCGCAAGACTGGGTGCTAAACAGTTTGAAATTGCTTGAAGGTTATATTGAAAAGGATGTTTTAGGAGGACACACTTTCATCAACTTAGTAACAAAAACAGCAATGGCTAAAGTTCAAAGGGAAAATGTGCTGGGAACATTAGAATTTCAATATTCTAATATTCAGTAGAATATTCAAATATTCTTCCAATTATAATCAACCAGTATTGTGCCACTGTTAAGTGATGTTTGTATGCCAACAGGACTAGGGAACCAAATGCTGTATCTTAATTTTCCTTCTCCACTACTCTTTATTTCCACCAAATAATAACACTCCTTCAGAATTCACGATTCAAGGGTGATGCTAATGGGACAGACCATGAATTTGGATTCAGAGAATATGATGGAATGCAAGAGAGTCTTAAAACACTCAAAGTGAGCCCACTGAAAGATCCTGACTTTTTAGGAGAAAACATAACATTAAGATCTTTGCCAAATGCTACTTGAAAATGTTTTTAAAGATTTAGGGATGGGGCACATTTCTTTATTTTTAAAGATTTTTCTCGCAGGGAAAACAAAATGAAATGCTACCATCTGATTTATTTTGTGCGAGATCATTTAAGGGAAAGACTGTGCAATTCCTGAGGCGTGGAGGTGTTCATGAACTCCGAGAACTCTTATTCACCAACCTGCTAATGTTTACAAACATTGAGTAAAAGTTATTGCAGTCAGAATCCTCAATTATTTTACCTGATTTGTTTCTTGCCTCTCTCGGACATAGTTATGCACAGAAACTTTTTTTTTTCTATGTAGTGCCTTTGTTTAGGCAAAAACTAAAACACATCTTCAAGCCCACCATATGTTAAAAACATAAGTTATGATATGTTTGTAAGGTAATATTGAAGCTCATGTATACATATACACATACACACACACACACACACACACATATATGGATATGTACATTCAAGCACTACAAAATACCCAGCATTTGCATCAGATATTTTCATATATACATACCTCAACAATGGCCCACCGGGGAGTCTCAGAAAATGGTGGTACAGCTCTTGCAACCCACTGGGATAAATGGTATATACAGATACATGAGAAGTAATATCTCCTGGACCAAGTGCAGACACAGAAATTTCATTTTGATGTTGGAGGTCACAGCTGGAGACACTGGACTTAATGCCATGGCTTTTCCAGATGTAATCATACACTGCCACCTAGTGAGACACAGCCCCCCCAGCCCAGCCCCCCAGCCCCAGAAAAGAACAGAAAAAAATTAATTAACTTCTGGCGAGAGCATAACCGATTTTAAATGATTTTACAATAAATCTGAAAGTCTCTGCCATCTGCAGTGCTTGCACTCCGTTCCATGCATATTTTTATGGCATATATCTAAATAGTGAAGATAGACAAATCCCCGGTGTGTGCTCCATAAAGTTAATTCTACACAGATGAAGCTGTAATTGGCTTCCATATTAACCCAAAGTAGGAAGATCAAGCAGGCTGTGACAATGACAGTGTTGATTAAAAAAAAAAAAATGCTTACCAATGGTTTTATGAATGGGTGTTTGTGCTTTCTCATCCGAAAGAAATCTTTGTTCTTTTTTATTTACTGGTGCTGTGCTATGCTGAGTCTCTGGCATCACTGTAACAGTGGACAAGATATATCCAAGACACACTTTACAGAGGTGCACTGGGCAGGGTTTTTGTATATTTCATGTATTTACCCACTGTTTTTTCCTTTACAGCAATCCCAATTTTTGCACGTACTGGACTTTAATTTCTTGTAGGATTTTTCAGGTAACAATCTCACTGTCTAATATAATACAGTGAACCCTGTGAGGCCTTCATCAATATTAATTGAATTATGAATGTGTTCCAAAGATCCTATCCTTTTGTTTATTTAAACTATTGACGATGAAGGTTACACTGTACCACTCTAAACTTTGAGGCTGATAAGCTCTCTGGTCTCCAGATATCTTTGTTATCTTTTTCTACAACTGCTGAGCTATATAGATGCTTTCTGAAATTTCCAGTTTCCATATTCACAGATGGCAGTAGTTTCAAAAGTAGGCAGGAGAAAGTTTTCAATAGATTCTTTTCTTACTTGCTCTCTTTAAGGCAGAAAACATTCGGGTGTTGCAGTGGAAATCCCGTATCAAACATGTTAACTCCCCCTAAGACTTAGAAATACTTTAAGTCCTCAGAAATATGAAAGAAAATTCTGGCCTGTTACTCTTTAAATCAAGTTCATAATTGACAATAAACTCCCAAGATTCTGATGACTTTTTCTTTGAAGCTGAAAAGGTATAGTTAAAATTCAGACAGACAGGGGAAATAGTATAAATATCTTGAAATGGCTTGAAGAAGAGAAAAGATCAAGTTCTAAAATGATTAAAACAAAGGTTTTTTGAGGAACCATCCTATGAGAGGTTTTTGAGACATGTAAACATGCTTTAGGAGCTTAACAATCCACCAAAAATTCACAGTAAGAAACTGATGTGTATTTGACTTAAAATAAGTTTGTGACGAGTGTGCAGAAGGAACCTTACCAAGGAGTTGAAGTTTGAATTCGGTCTCAGAACTTGAGTGGGATTTCAATAGGTATGAAAAGGGCGACAGGTGCTGCTGGCAGAGGAGGAGCACCCGAAAGGCACTGAGAAGCAGAAGTGCACAGCAGGCCCAGGGGACAATGAAGGGTTCAGTGGGTGGGACTGAGGAGGCGTGTGAGGACAAGGACATGAGGCTGGAAAGTCAAGTGGTACTGCGAAGACCCTGGATGCTGTGCTGAGTCATTTGAATGTAGTTCACGCATGGGGGAAGCTGCTGGAAGTTTGAAAGCAGAAGAGGTTTGACCTGATTTGTGTTTTAAGGTCATATGCTGAGGCAACTTGAAATGTAGACCAGAAGGATGAGTTTGGAGCACATTCCATGAAAAGTGGATAATGAGACCCTGCACTGGGGCAGCGGCAACTGGATTGGAGACCAAATCCATGGTTTCCTTTTCTGAGATAGAATCAGCAGAGTTAAGGACGCTAGCTAGATATGAGGTATGAGTCAGAGATGCCTCAAAAGGGGCAACCAGCATGAGACACCAATGGCCAGTGATGACATTGAAATGGGGCTAAAGCAAGCAGGCAGGGAAAGTTTGAGGAAGCACAGTGATTAAATCGCACTGAATATGTCTAAAAAAGAAATTTATTTTGTTTTTTTGAAATTTTATTTTGAGACAGGATCTCATTCTGTTGTCCAGACTGGAGTGCAGTGGTGTGATCATGGCTCACTGCAGCCTCCACCTCCTGGGCTCAAGTGATCCTCCTGCTTCAGCCCCTCAAGTAGCTGGAACCACAGACATGTGCCACCACGCCCAGCTAATTTTTGTATTCTTTGTAGAGACGGGGTCCCCAAACTAATCAGTGTTGCCCAGGCTGGTCTGAAACTCCTGAGCTCAAGTAGGATTACAGGCAGGCGCCACCGCACCGGCCAAAGGAGATACTTATTAAACTATGTCAAGACTAGCAACTACGGTAACATAAGTCAAATTACAGAATGAACTCTTACTCTTCATAACAGCCTGGTAAGGACATTAAGCAACACCACCCTCCCCCCGGATGTGGATGATGACTGGCCAAACTGAGGGCTCCTAGCCACCCTCCCTGTGCACACAGCACCAGGCCAGCTATCACAAACACCTCTCCTTCTCTCCCTTAGGGTTAGCCCATTCACTGATATTTCCCAGCCTCTGGATGTAAAATGTTTAACTTTAGGCCAAGCAGAATAAAAGAAATGAGATGGGAACAAGCATGCTGCATGCTGGGGAACCACAGAGTCTCCACTCATTCCACAAAACACTGGTGAGACAGGAGTTAGGAGACAGCTTTTTGTGACCCAGATAGATGGGAGCCTCACTCCCCATCTTGGAAATGTAACATGGAACAAACCTACATCTCCACTTCCTTAGGTGGCATTTGCATGTTTAAAGGAACAGGAAGATGGACACATTTGTCCCTAAAGCATTAACTCTCACTTCAACAGCTCATTCCTTTAAAAGTGTGAGTGACTTTGAAAATATGGGCAGCAAACTGTGCAGAGCAGATTTTTAACAATAATTCTTATTCACTTAAGAATTACGTACTTCCTTCTTCCTCTCCTTTTTTTTTCTTTTTTTGAGATGAAGTCTCACTCTTGTCTCCCAGGCTGGAGTGCAATGGTGCAGTCTCGGCTCACTGCAACCTCTGCCTCCCGGGTTCAAGCAATTCTCCTGCCTCAGCCTCCTGAGTAGCTGGGATTACAGGCGCCCACCACCACACCCACCTAATTTTTGTCTTTTTAGTAGAGATGGGGTTTCACCCAGTTGGCCAGGCTGGTCTTGAACTCGTGACCTCAGGTGATACCCCCGCCTCGGCCTCCCAAAGTGTTAGGATTACAGGCATGAGCCACCGCGCCCAGTGCTTCTTCTCCTTTTTAACCACTCCTAATCGTAGGAGAGAGAGGATTGAATTGCCTTCTACCCAGAGACATCTTTGACTGATTTAGTATCTAGGAGGAAAGGTAGGGGTGGGGGATAGACTAGAAAGTGACATGGCATTATTTATTATTTAGTGGCAGGTCCTAAGGTAGCAGTTGTAGTACACACACACACATGCACACACACACATGCACACACACATACATGCACACACACACATGCACACACATACATGCGCGCACACACACACACACATATACATTTTTAACAATTTAAGTATGTGCAGCCTGTCAGGTTAGTATTATTATCCCCATTTTATAGACAAAGAAACTAAGACGCGGAAATGTTAAGTAACTTGCTCAAAGACACAGTTATGTGATGATATTTACTAAGAGGTAACCTTTACCTCTGCGGCTCAGGTTTCCCTATTTTCCTGGCCTCTCTTCTCAAGTTTCACTTACTCTTCTCCCTGGTGCATTTGAAACAAGAAAGCAGACGAGCTTTCCTTGTCCCTCCTCTCTCATTCTTTCGGATTCAGGCTGCCCCAGGAAGTACCTATATTCTTTGCCTATCTCTAATATCATTTTAAGCAGGGCAGGCCCCTTTCAGGAAGAGTCTCCTTCCTTCTGAGTGATAAAGTAGCAAACTCACTTGGCTGCCGATCTACAGCCACATCTTCCAAACAGCTTTCGCAGTAATGAGGCTGAGATTTTTATTTCCTTTGGTCTGGTTCCTGTGTCTTCTTAATTTTGTCAAATAGCTCAGGGTGGGGAAGAGACGTATAACATACTAGCCCCCTGAGAACCCAACAGTAATCAGGCAGCTCTGATATTTGAACCCATATTGGTCTGACTAAAGCCCACACATTTTTGCTTACACCGTGTGGTAAAATGTTTGATCACAGAGTGCGCTATTGTTGTGCATGCATGTGCTGCTGCAGAATGGGGATATGTCTGAACACGATCTGGGTGCTGAATTTTCTCTTTACTAAGTGTGCATATGGAAGACTCTGTGGGAAGATTTTCCTATCTTTGGTCTGGGTGGAAACTTAGCAGAAATAGAGGCAGCATTCAAATCACCTCGGACATTCCGTTCTACTAATGTCCCATGGAAGGTTCTCAAGGTCCTTGGAATTGAAGATTAACTAGGAAAGGTACTGGAATACATTCTTTTTCTCCCTTCCTTGAACCATAAGGGTCTAATACCAAAGCTATTATGGTCATTTCAGAATTTCTAGCCATCAATTCTTAACACAGGACAGGACACCCGAAACACCTGTGAACAGCAAGGTATGTGGACCAGGTTAGATCCTACTATATTGCTGTATGAGTATACACCTTTTTTTGGCGGGGGGGGGGGGGGGGAAGAAAGAAAGGGGAGAGAGAAATTAGAGTGAGTGACCCATACAACTTCACTAAAATATTTTTTGTTTGTTTGTTTTTTGTTATTTTAGACAGAGTTTTGCTCTTGTTGCCTGGGCTGCAGTGCAATGGTGTAATCTCCGCTCACTGCAACCTCCGCCTCACGGGTTCAAGTGATTCTCCTGCCTCAGCCTCCCGAGTAGCTGGGATTACAGGTGCCTGCCACCACACCTGCCTAATTTTTTGTATTTTTTGTAGAGACGGGGTTTCACCATGTCGGCCAGGCTGGTCTCGAAATTCTGACCTCAGTTGATCCATCCACCTTGGCCTCCCAAAGTGCTGGGATTACAGGCGTGAGCCACTGCGCCTGGCCTAGAAATGGTTTAAGGGGCTGAATTAGATGCTCATACAGAAGAGGATATTTCTGGCTAGCTGCTGAGTGTTCTCACGCTGGCCATGAAAACACCCTACCCTATAGGTAAATGCTTTATATTCTGACAATTCTGACAAAACTAAGCAATTGGGGATGCTTAGTTTTGAAAACTTCTGAAAAATCCTCCCTAGGGTTAAGAAAGTAGGGCAAGGTGAAGAAGAAGAAGGAAGAAGAAGAAGAAGAAGAAGAAGAAGAAGAAGAAGAAGAAGAAGAAGAAGAAGAAGAAGAGGAAGAGGAAGAGGAAGAGGAAGAGGGATGTCTTATAACAGGGATGAAATCTGAAGAGAGGCTAATGAGAGGACAGATACAAAGGTAGGGAGTGATGAAGAAATCACCATTTGTCTAGGTCACGTGGCTCAATTCTGAACAATTCACGGAGGTGAACATGAGTCTCTGCAACTTCATTTGCTTGATTTTTTAATCTATGTCCTGAAACCTAGCTGTTGAGGAACCAGCTACTCAGCAGACTGACCTATGATATTTGATGATCAACTTAAATGTTCCCTTATAACATTTCTCATTTCATTTTATTTCAGGCTATGAAGGCAATTCAAACAGAGGAAGGGAAATATCTGCTAAGGCAAATACCAGACAACCCAGACCTTCTTGCCTAGAGTAGGTGAGGGAGAAAAAGAAGGAAGCAGGATATGCTTTTTCTATAAACTGCATTTTCTATAGGTGTCTTTGTGTTCCATTTTCTAGTGAGTAATGGTTAAACTGTTTGGCAGACTAACATCCATGGAAAAGGGGAGATCGCTTAGTATTTCTGCAAAATGATAGGCCAGAAGAGAGCTACGGTGCCGTACAGAATCTGAAGTTAGCTCCACAAGTCTCTCTCCTGTCATCTAAAATCTCTTTCATTAAGCCAAACATGCCCCTTCATTTCTGGGAGAGCCCAATGTAAGTTAATAAATGTATTGAGACAAGTGAGTTGAGAGACTACACATATAGGACACATTTGAGGGGCTGAAGCTGACCTCCATCTGGAGGCACAAAACCTGTAAGATTCCACAAACTGCCAGACCCACGAACAGTAATCCTTAAATGAAATTCATCGTTCAGCAGAAAAACAAGTTAAGGACGGTAATTCAATGGTAGACAAAACAGGCCGGAACAGGTTCAAATGCTGCACATTTCACAACAGAGCTTAATTAAAACAGGACTATGAGGCTGTTAATTGCATTATAATAGTTCAGCATGAAATTAGGTCTGAAGTGAATGTCCTTACAGTGGAGTTGTTTATGTTATTATAATTACACAGTGGTACATAGATTGACTGCATAGATACATTTTTAACAGCTCTTGAGTGGATTTCTTTTCTTTCCTCATTTAAATTTGCACTCAGTTTCCAGGTATGGAAAGTCAGCAAGAGGGAACCCGGGTCAGGAAATTAGGTCATACTGGATGATCTGGTTGGTCTCCTGTGTATTTAAAGCTTAGAACTCCAAATAAGTTATGCCTTGATGATCGTGATTTTATTCACTATTTCTTTAGGAGCAAACAATTCATTAAAAAACTGGGTCTCAGTAAAATGGACATAAATGCTTCATTTTGTCTTAGAAAGTGATGACATCCTGTGGAATTAATGAATCCAAATGCATGCTTATGACTGTGTCTGTGGTTCCACGGTATCATATATTCCAGTATTTTCAAAAGTAAAAAAAAAAATAAATAACAAAAAAACCCAAAGATTAGTGTCTAGTAAAAAATGCTAACTCCTGTTCACAAAATATAATAACAGACATAACAGGAATTGATTTTCCAAATGGTAAAAATGAAGGCTCTTCCTAGATCCAGCCATAGTATCCACTTTTTGGTCAAGAACTTAGCTGCTTTATATTAGAATCTTGCCTATGACCTTGACTTAAACACTGAAACCTTGGATAGCATGAGATATTTGGGAAACATATGCATATTTGATATTTTCAACCTTCATCTTGTTATTTTGATTTCTGTGCATTCTATGTATGTCAGCAATATTGCACATTGTTGCTTCAGAATAAAAAACACAAAAAATTAATAGAAGATGATCTACAAATAAATTAGGTAAGTAAAATGATTATGCCTTGATGTTTCATTCTTTAACATAACCATTTTAAGGGTATAGAACAAGCACTTAAGTAAATTTGAGCCAATTTAGAGAAAGGCAGTAAACTATGTTGCAATGCCAGAAAGCTATACTTCTAAATAAAATTACTTGTGCTTAAGTTAGATAGAAATTATGTAATTTTGAGGAAAGTTAATGTATATCCATATGTATTTGTACACATATTATACAATAAGTTCTGTTATCATGAACATCTCAAATTTTGGTAACCAACAATTTTACATCCTGCATCTGTTAGTGGAAATATGTGCTTTTCTTTTCTTTCTTTCTTTTCTTTTCTTTTTTTTTTGAGATGGAGTTTTGTTCTTGTTGCCCAGGCTGGAGTTCAATGGCATGGTCTCAGCTCAGTGCAACCTCCATCTCCCGGGTTGAAGCGATTCTCATGCCTCAGCCTCCCAAGTAGCTGGGATTACAGACGCCCGCCACCACGCCCAGCTAATTTTTTTGTATTTTTAGTAGAGACCAGGTTTCAACATGTTGGCCAGGCTGGTCTCAAACTCCTGACTCAGGTGATCTGCCTGCCTTGGCCTCCCAAAGTGCTGGGATTACAGGCGTGAGCCACCATGCCTGGCTAGAAATATGTACTTTTCATACCACTGCTCCAAAATTCTTATGAAACCTCCTAGGAAACCACAAAGACTTGACTTCTGGTTAT
Organism: Pan paniscus; assembly: GCF_029289425.2. Lineage (NCBI taxonomy): Eukaryota > Metazoa > Chordata > Mammalia > Primates > Hominidae > Pan > Pan paniscus. The sequence goes on from NC_073254.2 coordinate 24,261,379, forward strand.
GACATTTTTAAAGCTTTTAGAAATAGGAATAAATGCAAGGCATTTCATGAAAGTAGAAAGTCACAGATTTTAACAGTATTTCCAAGGCTTTTGCTTGTAAATATGCATGCAAATGTTAATAGTAGCAACGCAACTACATATGTACATGCTATAAATTAGTTTCAGAACAAGTAGAAGCATATATTGGCTTCTTTCTGCCACTTTTCACTGCGCATGTGATGCGCTGGCTACAAATATGAACAATGGATTAAGAAGGTGAAAACAGGGCCAGGCCTGGTTGCTCATGCCTGTAATCCTAGCACTTTGGGAGGCCAAGGTGGGTGGATCATCTAAGGTCAGGAGTTCAAGACTAGCCTGGCCAACATGGTGAAACCCCGTTTCTACTAAAAATACGAAAATTATCTGGGTGTGGTGGTGGATGCCTGTAATCCCAGCTACTTGGGAGGCTGAGGCAGGAGAATCACTTGAACCTGGGAGGCAGAGGTTGCAGAGAGCCGAGATCACGCCATTGCACTTCAGCCTGAGTGACAGAGCCAGGCTTTGTCTCAAAAAAAAAAAAGGAAGAAAAAGAAGAAGAAGAAGAAGAAGAAGAAGGTGAAAACAATCCTCCACAAATCTGAGATTAGACTGGCAAATCAGGGATGTAGGAGTGAGGACAGAAGGAAGAAAAGGAAATAAACAAAACAAAACAAAAAAACACCTGTTTACCGTAGCCACCCACTTCTCTGATAAATCTACAGGTGGTGGATGCATTGCTTAAACACAAAGTAGTTGTGATGACATGGCCAGCAGTGTTTCCACTCATCTACTCCACTCTCTATAGATACAGGAAAGAAAATTTTTGATTTTAAAGTCAGACTGTGTAAAACATCAATCATGACCAGAGAACTGTGCAATATACTCAGGTCTTCAAATTTAGAAAATACTTTGTCTTTTTCCTTGAATTCTGAGAAGAAAAAAAAATGAAATTTGAAGGTTATCGATTTGCTCTAATACTTTAGTACTTGGTCTGGCAGAACCGAAGAAAAATACTTGAACTTACTTAAGACAAGCAATTGTGTTAGTCCAATTATCAGAAAGAAAAAAAAATCTGGCCAGACACGGTGGCTCACGCCTGTAATCCCAACACTTTCAGAGGCCAAGGTCGGTGGATCACCTGAGGTCAGCAGTTCGAGATTAGCCTGGCCAACATGGTGAAACCCCATCTCTACTAAAAATACAAAAAAAAAAAAAAAAATTAGCCAGGCGTGGTGGCGGGTGCCTGTAGTCTCAGCTACTCAGGAGGCTGAGGCAGGAAAATGGCATGAACCCAAGAGGCAGAGCTTGCAGTGAGCCGAGATGGTGCCACTGCACTCCAGCCTGGGCGACAGAGTGAGACTCCGTCTCAAAAAAAAAAAGAAAAAAAAATCTGACTACAATTTTTTTGTTTCTTTCCAGATGGTAGACTTGCAATGTGGTGCCTAGACCTTGTCACAGCCCCTAAGCCACTAAATCACTGATAGAAGGAGCTTCAGATGTCTACTAGTACGAAGACTACTTACCCCTTTCTTTTTAAAATATTATTTAGCCAGCACCTTTACCTCTGCTTTGATGTGTAAAGCACTGAAGCAGAAAGAGCTTCCTCCCTGTCTGAGAATTATTCACCTAAGAGGGTGGCCTGTTGTCCATGCTGGTGACTAATACTTGGTTCTTAGCCTATCCTTTGGTTTCATTTTCTCTAGTGATTGGAAAATAGCAAAGCATAAGACAAGCAAAAGATGGGCGGTGGGTAAGGGAGGTTGTCTGTTTGTATGTGTGTGTACTTTACCTTATTTTCAGAATAAATTATCTCCCAGTTTAGTTGCACAAATATTTTTGTATTAATAGAAATGAACAAAACTATATAACTTATGAGTATAATTTTTTATACATTAACGAAACTTATTTGAAGAACCAAGTAGTACAAATTGGTTGAAACTTTTGGAGGGAGAATTAGTAACAGCAAGCATGAACTCATCAAACACTGAGCATACTCCTACGTGAGTGTGCCAAAGGTTATCACATGAGTCTACCCCATACAACTACTTGGCTCACTCCTTTTCTTCGTGACTCTACTAAAATGCACCGTTATCAGTGGAGTCTTTCCTGACTAACCTGAAGGAGATATAGCACCTTCACCCTCAGCCATACCCTATGTCTTCTTTTCCCTACAACACCAACCATACTATAGATTTACTTCCTTATTATCTGTCTTTCTGCACACAAATGTCAAGTTCATGGGGAAAGAGAATAGAGCCTGGCTCATAAGAGGAGCTAAGTATGTATCTGTTGAAGTAACAAATAAATCAAATAAGTGATTTAAATGAATTCAATATTTAAGGCAATCTGTTTTTTTGTTTTGTTTTGCTTGTCTCAAGCTTACCTTTGAGGCTACTAAATCAATTTATTTTTGCTAACTGCAAAATTGATAGGTAAGACCCAACTGTTCTTTTATGTCCGTGTTTCTAATAATGCTCAGGCCATTCCTTCAGAAGTATCAGTGAGGCCATCGCTCTACCAGCATCTCACAAGGCAAATTTTAAATCCCTATTTCTTAATTCAGTGAAGTTTGTTCAGCTGCTGCCTCATCACCTCACTCCACCTACACTACCCACGAGTCAAAGACTGCCAGTGTCATAACTCTCCTAGAATAATACCCCTTTGCATACATATAAAACCTTTACTCCAGGAGTTAACAATGCATTACATGATAATTAATTGCCTCATTACTCAGCCCTATGAGCAAGAGAGTATTACAGTATTTTGATTTTCTGGATGGTAAGTCTCAGAAAAAGAAAATAAAACTACATCTCTACCTTCAATAAGAATACCAAAGGGATAAGAAACAATGAATTAAATTCATCTTCATGCAATGAGTTGATAGGGTTGTTAGTAGTTAATGGCAAAAACGAGCTTATTTAATTTAACACTTTCCACTCAGAGAAGCCAGGGCTATTTCACAGTTGTTTTTTTCACAACTATCAAAAGAAATCAGAATGGCCAGGTGTGGTGGCTCATACCTGTAATCCAAGCACTTTGGGAGTCCAAGGCGGGCAGATCACTTGAGGTCAGGAGTTTGAGACCAGTCTGGCCAATGTGGTGAAACCCCGTCTCTACTAAAAATACAAAAATTAGCCAGATGTGGTGGTGTGCGCCTGTAATCCCAACTACTCAGGAGGCTGAGGCAGGAGAATCACTTGAACCCGGGAGGTGGAGGTTGCCGTGAGCAGAGATCATGCCATTGCACTCTATCCTGGGCAACAGAGTGAGACTCTATGTCCAAAAAAAAAAAAAAGAAAAGAAAAGATATCAGTGTATTTTTGTGTGCCTAATTTGACTAAGTCTTTTTCATTATTCAAAACTATTTTTATGTCCCTCATTCAGGCTAGATGCCATGAGAAATACAGGTTGAAGGCCAGGCACATTGGCTTACAGCTGCGATCCCAGCACTTCAAGAGGGTGAGGCAGGAAGATCACTTAAGCTCAGGAATTCGAGACCAGCCTGGGCAACACAGTGAGACCTCATCTCTACTTCTTTTTCTTTTTTTCTTTTTTTTTTTTTTAAAAAAGAAAGAAATACAGGACAAAATATATTTTCTTGGCCTCCATGAAACTTATAACTTAGTAAGGGAAATGAGAAACAAATACCAATTATTATAATTTAAAGCTATTAAGTTATAAATGCTCTATGAGAGATTTAAAATTCTAAGCATTTGAGGAGGAAAAATTCATGCCTGCAAGTGATGAAAATAGATGGCCCAGGTTAGATATCTCCTCTGGGCCTGGACTGGAACTTAGAAGGGAGAGAAAAAAGGCCACACATGTGAAGATGAATATTTTTGATTAAAAAAAATAAAGAATAAGGGAATTTGGTGTTCATATTTTAACCAAAGTTCCAGTATAGTGCCTTTCTGTGAGTCTAGGTTTCCAGAATGTTTATACTTTTTGAGATTTCAAGGGATATTGTCAGGCTTCCTATTTTACGATCACACTTGGACATTGGATCTTGCCCTTTGTTTGAATGTGTTCTGTCTTTCAGCATGACATTTTCAGAGCAGAATAAGAGAAGAGGAAAGCATACAGAAAATTGATCACAGCAGTGACTATTTTGGGAAAGATTAATTAGGAATAAGAATTATAAATAATACTTATTTAGGACTCATTATGTAAAAGGCTCTCTTCAAAGCCCATTCATTCATTCATTCATCCATCCACTCAAAACGTATTTATTGAAATCCCATTTTGTAACAGAGGAAAATGGAGACAAAGAATTAAAGCAAAGAGACAGAGTCCTTGATCTACAGCTTGAGAAGATAGATGATAAATAACTAAGTACATCATAAGTGCTATGGAGAAGAGGGAAACAGAGCAGGAGACTAGACAGTGGGAGGGTAGAGGGCTATTTTATTGCTATTTTATTCAGAGCTTGTTTCTTATTCAGGGAAAGCCTCCCTGAAATAGAGACATTTGATCAGAGGCTTGAATTAAGGGAGGGTGTGCATCATGTACATAACTAGGGGAACAGCATAGTAAGAAGAGGAAACAGCGAGTACATGGCTGTCCGGGTAGACAGTCACCATCTGAGGTTTCACTTAGTGGTTTCAGTTACCCATGGTCTACTGTGGTTCAAAAACATTAAGTGACAAATTCCAGAAATAAACAGTTTATAGGTTTTAAATTGTGTACCATTCTGAGTAGCGTGATTAAATCTTGAGCCATCCTGCTCCCTCCCTACCGGATCATGAATCCTCCCTTTGTCTAGCGTCTCCATGCTGTAGAGTTACCTGCCTATGAGCCACTCAGTATTGCTGTAGGTCCTCAGATTGACTGTCGAGGTATCACAATGTTAGTGTTCAAGTAAGTAACCCCCTTTTTTTTAACTTAATCATCGCCCTTGAGTGCAAGAGTAGCGATGCTGACATACTGTTATACTTGTTCTATTTTATTATCAGTCATTGTTAATCTCTGACTGTGCCTAATTTATAAATGAAGCTTTATCATAGGTATGTATGTATAGGAAAAAACATAGTACATATAGGATCTGGTACCATTTACAGCTTCAGGCATCCACTGGGGGATGTACTTGTCTTGTGTTCCAGAAAAAGCAAAAATGTCAAAAGAGCTGAAACATGGTGAAAAAGGGAGAGATAGGAGATGAGATGAGAGCTGTGTGAGCTAGGGAAGGAGCTGAGCATTTAGGGATGTGTGGGTGGCTGAAGAACTATGAGTTTTTTGATGAACATGAAGGCAGAGTTTGAGGTGACACATCTACAAGCCAAGAAATACCAAAGATTGCCAGGAAACCACCAGAAGCTAGGAGAGAGGCATGGGAGAGATTCTCCCTCGCTGACATCAAAAAGACCCAACCCTGCTGGTGCCATGATCTCAGACTTTTCGACTCCAAGATTGTGAGACAGTAAGCTTCTGTTGTTTAAGCCACCCAGTTGTGGCATTTTGATTTGACAGTTCCAGGAAACTAACACAGGAAATGACCCACTTACATGCATTATAGCTGAGAATGAATGAATAGTAGAGTCAAAATATGACTGCAAGATAATCTGACCCCCAGAGCCCAGGCTCCAAATCTCTGTCTCTACTACTTCTCTAAAAGACATATTTTAAAATTGTAAAGTGAGAGGAAAATATTTCCAAAATATCCATTTCAATGAAATTAAGAATGTATATTTACTTTAAGTCATAAATATATATCCAACAGCTTTTTCTGTGCTTTTTTATTGTTGAAGTTGAGCTACGGAGAGCAAGTGTTTGAAGAGGACTTGGCTGTAGAGAATTATCTCCTGACTCTGTTTTTGGTTAGGAAGAATAACACCCTGGGAAAGAGAAGGTCTATACTCCCAACCTCCACCTGCTGGAAATCACTACTCTATTCTCTGCTTCTATGAGCTTGACTTTTTTAGACTCCATATATAAGTGACATCATGCAGTATTTATCTTTCTGTGCCTGGCTTATTTCACTTAGCACATTGTCCTTGAGGTTCATCCATGTTGCTGCACATGACAAGATTTCCTCATTTTCTAAGACTGAATAATATCCCATCATCATATATACCACAATTTCTTCATACATTTATTCACTGATGGCTACTTAAGATGATTCCGGATCTTGGCTCTTTTGTGAATACTCCTGCAATCAACATGGTGATGAAGTTATCTCTTCAACATACCGATACCCAGAATTGGAATTGCTCATTCACATGGCAGTTATATTTGTATTTTTGAGGGACCTCGATACTATTATTCATAATGGCTGTACTAATTCACATTTCCACCAACAGTGTACCAGTGTTTCCTTTTTTCTGCCTCATCACCAACATTTATTGTCTGTCTTTTGTCTTTTTGGCAATAGCCATTCTAACAGGCATTAGGTGATTTCTCATTGTAATATTGATTTGCATTTGCCTGATGAATGATGTTGAGTACTTTTGCATGTAACTGTTGGCCATTTGCTTGTCTTCTTTTGAGAAATGTCTATTCAGGCCTGTTGCCCAATTTTAATTGCATCATTTATTTTCTTGCTATTGAGCTGTTTGAATTTCTTATATATTTTGGATATTGACTTCTTACCAGGTGTATGGTAATATGCAAATATTTTCTCCCATTTGTAGGAAGAATCAACACTCTGTTGATTGTTTCCTTTGCTGTGCAGAAACTGTTTAATTTAAGGTCATCCCATTTGTCTATTCTTCTTTTTGTTGCCTATATGTTTGAGGTCATATCCAAAAAAATCATTGCCCAAACCAGTGTCAAGAAGCCTTTTTCCTGCATTTTCTTGTGGCTGTTTTACAATTTCATGTCTTTAAGTCTTTAGTCCATTTTGAGTTGACTTTAAGATGTAGTGCCAGATAAATGTCCAATTTCATTCTTCTGCATGTGGATATTTAGTTTTCCTAACACTACTCAATGAAGATAATGGCCTTTCTCCATTAAATGTTCTTGGCACATTTGTTGATCAGTTTATCAGAACAGTGTGGATTTCCTTCTAGGCTTTCTATTCTATTCCTTTGGTCTATGTGTCTTTTTAAATTCCAGTGCCATTCTGTTTTGATTACTATAGCTTTACAGTATATTTTGAAATTAGGTGGTGTGATGCCTCCAGTTTTGTTCTTTGTGCTCAAGAATGCTTTGGCTTTCTGGAGTTTTTTGTAGTTTCATACAAATTTTAAAATTGCTTTTTCTGTTTATATGAAAATACCATTAATGTTTTGATAGAGATTATATTGAATCTGTGTATTGGTTAAGGTAGTACAGAAATTTTAACAGTATTAATTCTTCCAATCCATAAATATGGAATATATTTCTATTTTTTGTGACTTCAACAACTCTCATCAATGTTTTGCAGCTTTCAGCGTACAGATCTATCACCTCGTTGGTTAAATTTATTTCTAAGTATTTTATCTTTTTATGCTATTGTAAATGGGATTGTTTTCTCAATTTCTTTTTTGGATAGCTCATCGTTAGTATATAGAAATGCTACTAATTTTTATATGTTGATTTTGTATCCTGAAAGTTTACTGTATTTATTAGTTCTAACAGTTTTTGGTGGAGTCTTTAGAGCTTTCTATATTAGATTATCTTGTCTGCAAACAGAAATCACTTTACTGTTCCCTTTCTGACTTGAATCCCTCATTTCTGTTCTTGCCTGATTGCTCTGGCTAGGACTTCCAGTATTATGTTTAATGCAAGTGGTGAGAATGGGCATCCTTGTCCTTTAGCTGTTCTTTAAGAAATATCTTTCAACTTTTCATCACTGAATGTGATGCTAGCTGTGGGCTTGTCATATATGGCTTTTATTAGAGATGTATATAATAGCTTTATTACATTGAGGTATATTCCTTCTATACTTAGTTTGTTGAGATTTTTATGAAATGATGTTATATTTTGTCAAATGATCTTTCTGCATCTGTTGAGATTATCATACAATGTTTATCCTTCATTTTGTGAATGTGGCATATCACATTCATTGATTTGCATCTATTGAACCATCTTTGCATCCCAGAGGTAAATCCTCCTTGATCATGGTGTATGATCCTTTTAATACTCTACTGAATTTGGTTTACGAGTATTCGGTTGAGCATTTTTGCATCTGTGCTCATTAAGGATATTGGTCTATAATTTTTATTTTTTATAGTGTCCTTAACTGGCTTTTGCGTAACAGTAATGGTGGCCTTGTAAAATTAGTTTGAAAGTGTTCCCTCTTCTTCATTCCTTTGGAAGAATTTGAGAAAAATTTGTTTTAAATGTATGTTTTAAATGTTTGGTAGAATTTACCAATGAAGCCATCATGTACTGGACTTTTATTTTGTTGGAGGGGTTTGTGATTAATGATTCAATCTCCATACCTGTTATTGGTCTATTCAGACTTTTTATTTCTTCCTGATTCAGTCTTGGTCGGTTGTATGTTTCCAAGAATTTATCCACTTCTTCTAGGTTATCTCATTTGTTGATGGATAGTTGTTCATAGTAATCTAATAATTCTTTGAGATTATCAGCCACAATGTCTTCTCTTCTGGTTATGATTTTATTTCAATTACTTATTATAATTTTTATTTATTTCAGTTATAATTGTATTCTCTCTTTTTTCTTAGTCTAACTAAAGGTTTGTGAATTTTGTTCATCTTTCAAAAAACAAACTCTTAGTTTCACTGATCTTTTTACCTGTTTTCCTAGTTTTTATTTCATTTATTTATCCTCAGATCTTTATTATTTTCTTCCTTCTGCTGACTTTGGGCTTAGTTTGCTCTTTTTCTAGTTCCCTGAAGTGTGAAGCTAGGTTATTTATTTGAGATCTCTCTTTTTTCTTAATGTAGTGTTTACCACTATAAATTTCACTTTTAGAATACTATTGCTGCATCCCTCAGGTTTTGGCATGTTGTGTTTCCACTTTCATTTGTCTCAAGATACTTTTTTATTTTCTTTTTTATTTCTTTTTTGACTCATTGGTTGTTCAGAAGTATGTTAATTTCCATGTATTTGTAAATTTTCCTATTTTTCTTTTGTTATTGATTTCTAGTTTTATACCATGTGGTCAGAAAAATACTTGATATGATTTCAGTCTTCTAAGGCTTGCAAGACTCGCTTTGTGGCCTCTCAACTGAAGAATCATGAGGTTCATAAATCTGAAATGGAGAGTTTTATTTCTTTTAAGGAGTTGCAGCCTGCAGGCTGGCTATCCCGCAGGCTGAAAAGCACAGCTTCTGGCAGAAACCAGAAGCAGGAACTTCGAGAGAGGGAAGGGTAGAACAGGAATTTATGTTAAATGAGTTGGCTAAGTATACATATTTAACTGGTTACAGAAAGAGCTATGGATATTTACAAAAGGGGGACATGCACATGCATAGTAAGCAAACATGCATGTAACAGTCCCATGTTCACTTTGGTTTGGAGACTTAAAATTTAAATACAGCAAAATTAGGCCATATTTGTCAAAAGGTGAAATGGTAAACACAGAGGCATTCTGTGTGCAGCCTCTGTAAACCAACCAAAACCAGTCCATGGTTGGTGGTCTCCTATCAAGAAGGAATGCTGGTTAGTTGTATCAAAACCACACAAAGGGAAAGGAGTCCAGCAAGTGTTTTGAAAGGGCTGCTTTCTGTTTAACCCTTAGGAAAAAAAGCCTAATGGTAGTTAGTGAGAGGGGGTATAATAAGGCATGTCTAACCTCCCATCCTGTCACAATCAGGAATTCAGCTTTTAAGGTTTCCCTGTGGTCCCCTTGGCCAAGAAGGGGTTCATTCAGTCAGATGGGGGATTTAGGATTGCAGTTTTATTTCTCAGGCCTAACATATTATCTATTCCAGATAATGTTTCATATACCCTTGAAAAAATGTGCATGCAGCTACTGTTGGATGGAATGTTCTGTATATGTCTGTTAAGTCCATTTGGTGTATAGTGTTGTTCAAGTCCACTATTTGCTTGTTGATATTCTGTCTGGATGATCTATCCATTGTTGTAAGTGTGATATTTAAGTCTCCTACAATTATTGTATTACTATTTCTCCCTTTAGTTCTGTTGATATTTGCTTTGTATATGCAGGTGCTGTAATGTTGAGTGCACATATGTTTACAATTGTATTTCAGGATTTCAGGCATTTTACAAAAAGCACTTCAAGACTCCCAGGGAGAAGTGAAACTCCAAAGGTAGACTATGTGATGACTCAGCTCTCTTCTTAGGGATGATTTCTCAATCATAGAGCAGACAGCTGGAATAAAAAAAACCTAACAAAAAATTGAGGTCTTGATGAGTTGAGGCAGAGTTTGAGGTAGTCTATGTGGCTGGAATTTTCAGGGTAAGAAATTGGCAGTCTCAGAAGAACATGTGGAAGTTGCTCTTTCAGTCTCCATCTGAGAAGTAGACTGTCCATGTGCAAGGTGAGACTACAAAAGGCTCATCGAATAGCAGCTGCCATGAGGTCAAGAGTAGAATAAAGATTCTAGGAGCTGAACAGTACTATGAGAAGAGCAGTGTCTTGAGAAGTTAGAGTTCTGACCTTACCAGAGTAAAGATGATATGGTTCGGCTCTGTGTCCCCACCCAAATCTCATGTCAACTTGTAATTCCTGGTGTTCAAGGAGGGGCCTGGTGGGAGGTGATTGAATCATGGGGACAGAATTCCCCCTGGCTGTTCTTGTGATAGAGTTCTCACAGGATCTGGGTATTTGAAAGTGTGTAGCCCTTTTCCTTCACTCTCTCTCCTGCTGACCTGCTGAAGATGTTCTTGCTTTGCCCTTTGACTTCTGCCATGATTGTAGGTTTCTGAGGCCACTCCAGAAGCAGAAGCCTATACAACCCAAAGAACTGTGAGTAGATTAAACCTCTTTTCTTTATAAATTACCCAGTCTCAAGTATGTCTTTATAGCATTGGGAGAACAAACTAATAAAGAAAATTGGTACCAGGGAAGTAGGATATTGCTAGAAAGATATCTGATGCTGGGCACCATGGTTCATGCCCGTAATCCCAGCACTTTGGGAGGATAAGGCGGGCAGATTACCTGAAGTCAGGCCTGACCAACATGGAGAAACCCCATCTCTATGAAAAATACAAAATTAGCCAGGTGTGGTGGCACATACCTGTAATCCCAGCTACTCGGAAGGCTGAGGCAGGAGAATTGCTCGACCCCGGGAGGCAGAGGTGGTGGTGAGCCAAGATCGTGCCATTGCACTCCAGCCTGGGCAACAAGAGCAAAACTTTGTCTCAAAAAAAAAAAAAGATATCTGAAAATGTGGAAGCAGATTTGGAACTGCATAATGAGCAGAGTTTGGAACAGTTTGGAGGGCTCAGAAGCAGACAGGAAGAAGAGGGAAAATTTGGAACTTCCTAGTGACATCTTAAATTGTAACCAAATGCTGATAGTGACATGGACCATGAAGTACAGACTGAGATAGTCTCAGAAGAAGATGTGGAACTTATTGAAAACTGGAGTAAAGGTCAATATTGCCATGCTTTAGCAAGGACACTGGTGGCATGTGCCCCTGCTCTGGGGATCTGTGGAACTTTGAACTTGAGAGAGATGATTTAGGGTATCTGGAAGAACAAATTTCTGAGCAGCAAAACATTCAAGATGTGCCCTGGCTGCTTCTAAAAGTGTACACTCATATGTGTGCACAAAGAAAGTATCTGAAACTGGGACTTATATTTAAAAGAGAAACAGAATATAAAAGTTTGGAAAATTTGCTGCCTGACCATATGGTAGAAAAGAAAAACCCACTTTCTGGGGAGGAGTTCAAGCCTGATGCAGAAATTTGTATAAGTAAAGAGGAACTGAATGTTAACAGCCAATACAATGGGGAAAATGCCTCCAAGGCATTTCAGAGACCTTCATTGCAGCCCCTCCCATCACAGACCTAGAGGCCTAGGAGAAATAAATGGTTTGGGGGGCCAGGCCCAGGACCTCGCTGCTCTCAGTCTCAGGAGATGATGCCCTGTGTCCCAGCTGTTCCAGCTCCAGCTGTGGCTAAACAAGGCCAAGGTGCAGCTTGGGCCATTGCTTCAGAGGGTACAAATCATAAGCCTTCATGGCTTCTGTGTGCAGAGGGCAAGAGTTGAGGCTGGGAAGCTTCCACCCAGATTCCAGAGGATGTATGAAACACCTGGATGTCCAGGCAGAAGTCTGCTGCAGGGGCAGAGCCCTCATGTTGAATCTCTACTAGAGCAGTGCTGAGGGGAAATGTGGGCTTGGAGCCTCCACACAGAGTCCCCAGTGGGACACTGCCTAGTGGGGCTGTGAATATAGAAGGCCACTGTGCTCTAGGCCCCAAAATGGTAGATCCATCAATAGCTTGCACTGGGCATCTGGAAAAGCCAGAGGCACTCGATGGGCCAGGTTCACACTGGAGACTGCATTTGGAGCTTGAGATCCCTCAAGTTAGAGGAGTTTAGGACATACTTTGTGTTTTCCTCAGTTTTTTTCCTAGTGAAATTTAAACCAAAATCACAGAAGTTCAAGGTGACCATTCAAGAATTTAACTATCTGATAAAACAAGAAGAAGAACACACACTTCATGGAAACACATTTCATGGAAAGGTAACACACTTCATGGAAACACTCTTCATGGAAGAAACACATTTCATGGAAAGGTAACACACTTCATGGAAACACTCTTCATGGAAGAAACACATTTCATGGAAAGGTAATTGAATTCAGAGTTTATATATCTTAAAACACATAATATGTGAAATGCAATACATGCAAAAGCAAAAATAAATAAAATGAGAAAATGAGGCATCAAGAGAAAAAGCAATAAATAAAAATCAACCTTGAGATGGTCCAGATATTAGATTTAGAAAACAGAGCCTTTAAAGCATCTTTTGTAATTAAGAACCAAGAAAAGCATATTCAAAGAATTTAAAAAATATATGATCCTAATGAGTAGCCTGATAAAGAATCTCGGCAGAGAAACAAAAACTATGAAAAATAACTGAATAGAAATTTCAGAAATAAAAACTACAATGACTGAAATGAAAAATTCATTGACTTGGCTTAACAACCAATTGCAGATGTCGGAAAAAAAAGGTCCAGTGATTTTGAAGACAGATCTAAAGAAATTACTCAATTTGAAGAACAGAGAAAAAATACTAAAGAAAATAAAAAAGCACATCAGAAGCATGTAAAATATTAAATAATGCAGCATAAATGCAATTAAAATTACAGATGGAAAAGGGGGTGAGATTAGAGCTGAAAAAATATTTTAATAAATGATAACTGAAAACATCCCAACTAAGTTGAAGATCACTTCCTACAAAGCAAAGCAGCATAAAACCACAAAGAACTTTACCTAGACAAATCAGAGTCCAACAGCTGAAAACCAGAGATAAATAATAGAGACTTAAATCAACCAAGGGAAAAAAGACACATGACATACAGGGGAAATGAATGTAAATGACCTCTGACTTCTCTTCAAAAACAAAAACAGACAGAGGTCAGATGATAATGTAACAATATCTATCAACCCAGATTTCTGGATTGTTTGTTTGATTAGTCACAGTGTGATCATAAACGCTGTAAATATAGATAATGTTATTTTTAACATTTATTTTTATGTTAATATTAATAAACTATTGATTACATTTGCTCATGCTTGCAGCTTTTCATCCTTCCTGATCTCTGGAACAGTCTTCTGCAGTAGTTATGAAAATAAAATTCTAGATCTAGATTCTTATCATTAGGGCAAGTTCTTGATGTTTTTTTACTTTCCTCACCAATGAAATGAAGTACATATGGTCTCTGATTTAATGATGGCTTGATTTAATGATTTTTCAACTTTACCATGATGTGAAAGTGATATGCATCCAGTAGAAATTGTACTTCGAGTACCCATACAACTATTGCTTTTCACTCCAGAACAGTATTCAATAAATTATGAGATACTCAACACTTTATTATAAAACAGTCACTGTGTTAGATTATTTTGTCAAACTGTAGGCTAATGTAAGTGTTCTGAGCACGTTAAGGTAGGCTAGGCTAAACTACGTTCAACAGGTTATGTGTTTTTAATGCATTTTTGACTCATGGTGTTTTCAATTTGGATAGGTTTATTGGACATAGCCCCATTGTAAGTCAAGGAGCATCCATATTGGACCCAATTATTTCTAAGATAATCACAATCTCTGAAATACAGTACAGTGTATCAGAATAATGAACAAGTACTAGAATGGGAATGCATAGGAAATCCAAGATTGAGGGGTATCATATTACATGAAGTTAATATTTTCACTTTTGGATGCCTATACATCAGAAAACCATGATAAACATATTTGTAAACAGATTTTTTCCTTCACCTTCATTTTATTCTGAAAGAGTACAATGCCCTTAAGTGTACTAAAAGAACCAAAAATGTTAAGTAGGACATTTAATCCACTCATTTCCTTTGCAAGAATGAAGACAGAAAGGAGATAAAACTAATGTTCCAATTTTCACTGTAACAGATATAAGTTTTACCATAGTCTAAAAGAACTATAAGTAAAATGATAATTGACAGCTAATAGACTCAGATATTTTAAAAATCATTTAGTATGTAGAAACTCTGAAAATACAACAGTATCCCTTGATTGATTGATGGGATAATTGAATAGAGGTTTTAAAGATATATAAATTGATTATTAAAAACTGATTTCAAAACTTGTACATTCAAAATAATGAACTTATGAAATCGATTTACTATTTTTAGCTAAAGGGGGTTGCCATTAATTTAGCTTTTGCTAAATTAGCTAAATAGAAGGATATTTACAGATTTTAAAATTGTTTATATTGAAAATGCTTAATTTAGGTCTACCAGTGATTTTTTTTTTGGTATAATATCTTGAACTCTGCCAGGAATTCACTTGTGGAAAGAAATAAGCATTAGAGAAGATTAAGCTAGAGATTGGCTTGAAATGTACAAACTGAGGAAGAAGATCCACTGGGGAATCAATTCACCCCCTAGAGATACTAAGAAAATAGCTGGGGAGGCTGTGCTCAGAGTGCAAGAGGCATGGCATTCTGCTCAGCCATAATTCTCATAATGGCTAAGCAGGAATCTTTAGATGGGCAGCAGCTGCAATTTTGATCCCTTGAATTTTTATCTTTCAGGCTTTTAAGTCCAAGGTCATCTAGTGGACACATAGAGTTTAATGAATACAACACTCAATTGATAAATATATTAATGAGTATATACAGGAAACACCAGAAAAGTCTGGATTCAGAATTATAAGTTAACATTATATTCTCAGTTACCTTAGGTAACTGTTATTGGGTTATTGGGTTGTTATAGGAACTTGTAGGGACTATGTGTTTCTATGTGCTGTCTGCCCATGAAGAAATTATTTTTTGGTAGAGATTAGGAAGTGTGGGGAAAGATCAGATAGAAGAATTACTTGAAGGAGAAATATATATAATAAGTTGGGGATAGCTGTAAGAGCTTATTATAAGGTGCATAATTTAATGTAATTATCCCAAGTGTTAACCAAGAAATGTCAAGATATTCACCAAGTGATAACAAGAACAGAGAAAAGGTAAATTACTCTGAAGAAAATTAACCTGATTGCTTAAAAGGTAGAAATTCTGAATATAATCAAATGATATGTCATTAGATATATCATGTCTAATGACATATCACATATACATAAAATGCATAAAATACCCAAAGAGAAGCATAAATATCACATATTAGTGTATGTTCATTGAAAACAGGTAGTTGTCAGATGAAAATCATAAATGTATTTTTCAATAAAGAAAAAAACAAGGTGGACTAACGAGGGTGAAAGTTTTGGAACTAACTGGATATCAAACAAGGATTTCTCAAGGGCTAGGAAAGAGAAAGAAAGATTCAGAAAGCACACAAGTGAGAAAAGAAATGAGCATTTATATAGAGAGGAGATGAACGAGCCCAGGGAAGGCTGTCATAAAATACACATTGCATAATGCATGATGGATCAGTTCTATTATTTAACTTTCTAAAAGATGTAACAATACAGAGATATGCCAACCATCATAGTCAGCATTAATTTACAGTGGGAGAAATAATTAGAATCTCACTTTTTCTGAAAAATGGAGTGAAAATGTAAACAATGCTTCCCTCCAGGCAAGTGCTTTATCAAGTTGACAGGTGCATTTGAATTTCCATGGGTGGGGGATATAATAGGTTATTTATGTGTCATTTTAATAGAAAGACCCAACCATCAAGATGGACAGCAGACTTTATCAGTACTGCTGTTTGCAACTAATCCTCCAATTTAGTACCCCATGAAAATACCTGCAACAAAACCTGTCCATTTTTCTTTTACACTCCATTATGGAAAAATCAATATGGGTGCTATTCATCGCAAATCTCCTGCTTGGCGGGTGCCTGAGACACAGAATGTGAAAAAACCTGACACTTCAGCACTCTGTGTGGCAAAGCCCATTGCTTATGATTTTATTTTGTCACATTCTACCACCCAGAATGGCCCAGTTGGCCTAGTATATGTTCCAGAATCTAATACAGATCAGCCAGAGACGCTGGATCTGATTACTATAAGGGCAATTCATCTGGAGTTAGTTTTAGAGCTCAGACCAGGAGCTGGCTGACTTCCAAACTAGATAGATTTAATTTTTATCTGTTTTTTATCAAATAGTGAATAATAACTCATAAATTCAGTAAATAATAATTCAATCAAACCATACATAAACTACACAATAATGAATACTTCACTATTTAACCAAGTCATTGAAAACATATTCTGACTACCTATTGTCCAGGAAAGTGGTCTTTGTTTATCTTCCAAATCTCCTAGGCCAAGCTTAATATTCAAAATAAGATGTTAACTGGGAAACAATTATACTACATCCCAAAATAAATATGTATGAATAGAATGTCATAGAGTTCATGACTGTCAACTACAAAGCCACCCGGGACTAATTATCCAAAGGCTCAAAATTCAACACCTTCCCCACAAAAGCACCTTAAAGGCAGAACGTTTATTTGATTTCTCTTTGTTTTCCTCCAAATCACTAAAATTACGTTTGCCTAGTATTTATTAGATGAATGAGTATTTAACAGATAAAAAGTTCATATATTTATTCTTGCTATATGCTAGCAAAAGCTAGATTATAGAACAGTATCCCCCAAACCCCAAAAAACTCATAAATGATTCTTAGCCATCAGTCTTTTAATTGATCTAAATTTAGATCAATTGACTATACTGCATGAAGCTCTTGGGCAGATCTGACAGACTGGCTCACTCAACATATACTCCAGACACTAACCATGTGCCTTCTAGGAATAAAGGAAAGGAAAACCTAAGACTGTATTTCTTAGATTCCCTCTTAGCCATGATCCGCCTTTATAAATTTCTTTCTTAAACTATCCATGGGATTTCTGTTCTCTGCAACAAGTTATCCGAGGGCTGCCCCAAGACTTTTTGCCCATTAAGTGATAAACCATCATTCCCATTTTTGAAATCATAGTTTTTTTATGTCATTTTTGACTTAAAGGTTGGAATTCAAAAAATTATCAGCTCATAATATCTCCTCATTAGCAACTTCCCTTACTTTAATTACTTCCTAAAAATCAAGGTGCTGTATTTTATCAGTGCCTTTCTTCCATCATAAGGTATCTAAACATCTGCAAGCATTATCAGAAATAAGCTGATGTCATTTACTATTACTCATTGCCTCAATTAAATATTGCGTACCCTATCGTATTCCAGGCACATTCAAAAGCATGTTATGTGAATAAGGACAGCATTGATAAAAAGAAAACTTTCTTCAAAATATGCATTATTTCCATGATGTTTGATGTTGGAGCAAAGCAAGCAACCTCACATATACAGGCTTTTCCTGTGTTGTTGTGGAGAGGAGTGATCTGGAGCATGGTCTTATGAGACCTGTTGATCACGTTTGATATAGGCAGAACAGCTGTGCCAAAGGGCCAGAAGAAATTTATCAGTGTACTCTTTTTATTGGGCTCAATTCTAAGGACTATTTGCTTCCAACACTTCCTCAGGTGACAATAAAACTGATTCATTTGGAGGCAAATAAATCCTCTGATATAAACAAACTGTTTGAGAAGTGTTACCTCTGAAACTTTTTGATATGTAGAAATGTCTCATATCATATAAACATACATTTTTTTTCAAGGGTTATATATATATATGCTTCTAAACCATACCAAGCAATTGGGCAATTAATTGTAACTGTTATTCTGCTCTATGATTGTTTTATGTGTTTAATTTTTGTCTTACACTCCTGGCTAGTAAGCTTCTTTACTACATACTTTATATGTCTTTAGATCCTCCAAGGTATTTACTGCATAGCTGGACAGAGCAAACGGCTCGATTAATGCCAGATTCACCGTCAAGGATATTTGGAACTTTCAATGATTTTTTTTTTAAAGAGTCAGGCAGGTTCATAGTTCCATAATGTCTTATTAGTAGGATTTTAGTTTCATTGACCCCTTGCAATGACCTGCAGAAGCTCCTTCATTAATGAGCCAAAATTGCACATTCAAAACACAGCTTCCAGCAATATCAACTGTGTGATCAATGTAACCTTGAAGAAGTCATGGTAACTGCAACAGCATTGAGAAAGGTCACTTGATGAAATATAGGGATAGAAGCTTTATTGATTCACAAAAGACTATATCTGTATTTTCATCCATTTTTCAATCATGACTAATGATTGAACATTGTTCAATCATTAGTTATCTTATCATGCTATATTGCTATATCGTGAGATATGTTACCCTGGATTTTCTGTATAATTTTAATCCCTGCCTTTTTTGTCATGTGGCAGATCAATATCATCTGGGCCCAGGTGATGTGATTATTTGTAGGTAGCGGCTATGTTTTATTTTAATGATTATTGGAAAGCATCTGCTCCTAAGAAAAACTAATCATTTTCATGGAACTATTTTGACATCATTAAGTATAATACAGTGAAAATGAACACTTACTGGACTCTGACGAGAAAGATCAAGGTTTGAATGTCATTTTAGTCACTAACATTAAGCTGCCTGAGCCTAAATTTTCCCATTAGGAATATGAAAATTATAGCTTACTTTGGATGGTTATGCAAATATGAAACATGACAAAATGAGTGAAATTAAGTCTGTAGTTTTGTTTTTATTATTATCTTGGAATAATTATTCTTTTTAGAAACTAGGTAATTATACTTAAGTAATTTCAGAGGGAATATGTTATTAATAATCATAAGCTTCCAAGAATATATAAACATTGAATGCGTTACATTTACGTTAGAATTTTGTTTGCAGAATAATTTAGAGTGAATGTAACAAATATTTATAACCTGATTGTTTTTTTTCTAGGCAGGATTCCAAAATAATCTGAGACTCATTATTTCACTGCTATTGACATGTGATTTCTTTATATTAGATCTTGGGTTTCCTTCCTTAAAGTAACGGCCACTTCTATGCACATTTCTTCTAAATATGTATCTCAAGATTGAATGTCTCTTATATTTTGCTTTATATTCTTAGTTGCATGCTGAATGCTGCTTTTCCTCTGTTGGAAGCTGCCTACCTTGGACCTACACGTGTGTGTGCAAAGATCACCAATGAATAGCTACATTCAAATTCAGTTTTAAACATATTTTTTAAAATCCTGCTATATCACCATCAGCTTGGTTGCTTCCAAAATATCTTATTTTTTTTTCCTTTCCCTGATTTCTCGCCACCCTTAAATTCTACATTTCTTTAGAATTTAGAAATTGAGGCCATGGCATGGATGTCATATCTCACCTACTGTGTGGCAGACTTCCTAAAGACACCCTATGTCATGGTGTCTTCTTAGTTTCAGGACTTTGGCACATATAGAATGAAATGATAAACAATGCGGCCCTCTTTTATGATTTTTTCAAATTCATCCTCTTTCCCCTTTCATATAGGACCATATTTGAACTATACACTCACACATTCAAGTAGAAACAATGAGAAGGAAAGCTTCATTTTAAAGGCCAAATATCACTTTTGTGTTTCTCTTACTGTACATACTTAAATTCACATTGGAAATAAGATGATTCTTTTCTCTTGGGGAAATAATTTTACTGGACCATTTGTGTATTGAAGGGAAAAGTTACAGTTCTTTTTGGAATGAAGTCCTCTAAAAACACGTGAGCAAACTGCTGAGCAAAATAACATCAATTGATGTCTTCATTGTGTCCAGTTGCATTTTCTAGACTGTTTCCATTTGGAAAATTTTCTTCATATTTTATCTTCTTGAGTGGCACGGCAGTGAGGGGAGAGGAGATAAGCACTGCTCAGTTCCTAGTGGGAAAGAATGCTAGCATGGAGGAGCAGCAAGGAGATGTGGCCAAAGGGACACATGGGAAGCTCATGGTCTTCTGAATCTTGAAAAATAAGCTAAACTACATTAAAAAAAAAAAAACCACTAATTTGCTTCAATTACCCAGGTTCATATGAACAAACACCAGGAAATGGAGGAAAAAAAGCATGTTTTGTCTTCTTGTCGCATAGGGAGAGATAAGTGTCTCTATGTTATATTCTTACACAGATCTTTACAAGATATTATTCATAAGCACAGGCCAAATTTAATCTTAAATTTAGATATTATTCATAAGCACAAGCTAAATTTAATCTTAAATGTAGCCACTTATGAAATTTAAAAAATAGCAGCTGTACTTTAACAATTATCAAGAAATAAGAAACTGCATACAGCTCAGATAGCAAAAGACACAGAACCAAGGAAATGGAAAGGAAGACAGAATGCCCAGTGTTTATAAAACACGATGACAGAACCAATTAGTAAATGGAAATTCTGGGAATAATAGAAAACAGTATAAATTCTTCTATTGAGAGAGCAGGATTCAGACTAGATTTTTAAAATTGAAACACAAGCTGCTCTCAAGGAAATAAAAAGCAATGTGAAAAGGTTAATAATAGCATTTTTATTTATTGAGTGCTTGCAATGTGCCAAATGCTCTTCTAATTGCTTTAACGGGATGCCCTCATCCAATATGTAAGTGGTATTATCGTCGGTTGCTGTTGATTTCTGCTCTTTCTGTCTTTTATTAAGTTATCAGAGTGACCAATAAAGTATTCTTGCTCCTGAAGACAAGACATATTAGTCTATGGAGGCTAAGTCTTAAACTTCAATAATCCTTTGCATAAGGCCAGCCTGAGGATGAAACTTTGCATAAGGCCAGCCTGAGGATGAAGCTAACATATAGAGGAGACGCAGAAGAGGAATTTCAAAGAAATGAAGCATGATGAAGAATGAAGTCAAACTCATTTGAGTTGGATTCAGCTAAATGATCCTAACTGACTTACTCATTTAGTTAAGGAGGCACAGTTAGTATTTAAACTCTGCTAGTTTTTCTCCAAATGTGCACTTACATCTAGTATTACTATACTGAAAAAGATTCACAAAAGCATAAAAACAGTATGTGTGGAAATTCCAATTGCACACAAAATAGTCTTTGAGGTAAGAAAAAAAAAATGAATCATTCCATATCCTGCAAAGGTAAAATCATGGCCCTGATTGCTAACTAGCTCTAGAATTATAAATCCAAAATTCTTACAAATATAAGACAGCCATAATGTCATCACAGTAGAACTCCTAAACACTCATTTGAGTTGTTGATATTTCAAGTGTTCAAAACAAAGACATAGGTATTTTAATATGTCTTTGTCAAAACAAAGACATAGGTATTAGTATAAATAAGAATTGAATTAATGGATACTCAAAAAAAATCAAACTGTACATACCACAAACAGAGGATAAACCTTTTTCTTTTTTTGGTTTTTTTTGAGACAGAGTCTCAATCTGTCACCCAGGCTGGAGTGCAGTGGCACAGTCTCGCTCACTCCAAGCTCCGCCTCCCAGGTTCACACCATTCTCCTGCCTCAGCCTCCCAAGGAGCTGGGACTACAGGCACTCGCCACCACATCCAGCTAATTTTTTGTATTTTTAGTAGAGATGGGGTTTCACCATGTTGGCCAGGATGGTCTCAATCTCCTGACCTCATGATCCACCCGCCTCAGCCTCCCAAAGTGCTGGGATTACAGGCGTGAGTCACTGCGCCCAGTGGATAAACATTTGCAAGCGTACATTAAGCATTTATAGAAATAATCATGTGTTAGACCATGAAGAAAAGCCTCAATAAAATTTTCAGTGAAAAATATACAAAACACATACATTCATAGAATACAATAAGCTAGGAATTAATCATGTAAATTTAAATTAAAAGCATAAAACTGTTTGGAAATTTAAAGCATAACACCACAACAACAAATAGCATCTTCTAAATTCATAGTAGGTCAAACAAGAAATCAAAACTACAATTTTAGAAAATAACAGTCGAAAAACATACAATGAAATATAATTTGTAAATACTTACAGACAGATTGATGAACACAGATGTTTTAAATGCCTAATTTAAAAATCAAGTAAGAGGCTGGGCGCACTGGCTCATACTTGTAATCTCAACACTTTGGGAGGCCGAAGTGGGCAGACCACAAGGTCAGAAGTTCGAGATCAGCCTGGCCAACATGGCAAAATCCCATCTCTACTAAAAATACAAAAATTATCCTGGCGTGGTGGCAGGCACCTATAATCCTGGCTATTCAGGAGGCTGAGGCAGGAGAATCGCTCCAATCCCAGGGGGGCAGAGGTTGCAGTGAGCTGAGATCACGCCACTGCACTACAGCCTTGGCAAGAGGGTGAGACTCCATCTCAAAAAAAAAAAAAAAAAAAAAAAAGAATCAAGTTAGAAAAAAGAACATACTTAAAGAAAATGTAAACAAATATAAAAGTAAAAATCAAATAAAATTTATACATTAAACCATCAAGGACACGTGTGAAGAGGACAAAAGAAGACAGATAATTCTTGTCTAATCTAGGCAAGGGAGGAAAAATAGGTAAAAATAAATGTGGTTTAATTTACAAACAAGAAAGAGAATGTGTTACATGTAGTGGAAGAAGCTAAGTTCTCTACCAACTTGTGCCTACTTTCCTCTGGGTTGACAATATAGGACCTGTTTAGCCAATTGGTGCACTAGGATTGCAGAAGTCTATTTACAGAGGGAGCTGAGGAGTGTCTTCAGGAGGTACTCACGCTAAAGGCAGGCAGGCCTTGTCCATTAACAAAGCCTTGGTCAACAGAAAGAACTGGTTCTGGGGATAGCATGGTCTTATTCATCCTGACTTGTCTTCAATTCCAGCCTTGTGTCAATTCAAACTGAAGTCACATGTAGTGCCTCAGGTTTATTTTGAGGGTGTGTTAAACAAGTGCAATGGTCAGGGGGCCACCCCAGACATCTTGAACGAGATTCTTGTCTGCTGTTTCCTGGGTATCCTTATGAAGAGTGTAATACCAAAGAAGGTAGAAAGTTACCTCTTAAATTCCAATTCTATTAATAATTTTGTGTCTGAGGACATCAGAACTTATGAATCTGCATCAGTGATTAGAGCGAATTAGCAGCAATATCAGGAGAAATAGTGTTGGCTAGTAGAAGTAGGCAGACCTAGAGGGAGATACTGGGCTTTGCAAGAGTGGTACTCAATGGAGAAGAAGAGCTGGGTGCACACCTGTCAGCCCCAGAAGGCCAAGGCAGGCAAACAGTAACATCAGGTGCCATGAGTTGACAGGTCTTGTTTCTGAATACCCAGGACTCCTTGAGGGTATGCAGAAATAACTCACAGCATTGTGGGGGAGGAGGTTATAATGGCAAGAAAGTGTGTACACCAGACAAATGCAGGTCCTGAAAATGGAGATGTTTTCTATTAATGTAATGACATATAACTCTGTCACTAAATTTGTAAGTCTCAACAAAGATGAAAATCTTCCAAGAAAATATAAATCTCCCCTAAATGAGCCAAAGAAACAACAAGAAGAAAACTGCAATAACCAAGAAAGAAACTGAACATACTCTCAAAATTATTTCAAAAAGGCTCTATACAAGAGCACTTTGTTAGTGATTACTATATAATATTTTTCAAAAATGAAATTATTCTCATGGTATTTAAATATTTCCTGGTCACAGAAAGGTAATTTTTACAGAAGTAGTATAATCACAAAATCCAAACCAAATATAGATTAAAAAGTAATGATAGCTCCAACTCACCTATTACTAAGTCATATTGTAAACCTTAATAATTATTAGGGAAAGTATTTGGTAGTGTAACGAAAGAATTTTCTCTCTCAACCGAGTAGGTTTCGCTTCAAAACACAAAATTATTTCAGTATTGGTAAATATGTTACCATAGTATCTACATCAATAAGTTGAAAGGAAAATATATTCTGAAACCTCAATAAAATTAAAAAGATATTCAACAATATTCTAAAAATACTCCTCATTAAATTCTTAAGAAAAGTTGCCGGGCATGGCTCACGCCTGTAATCCCAGCACTTTGGGAGGCCAAGGCAGGTGGATCACTTGAGGTCAGGAATTTGAGACCAGCCTGGCCAACATGGTGAAACCCTGTCTCTACTAAAAAAATACACACACACAAAATTAGTTGGGCATGATGGCGGGCATCTGTAGTCCCAGCTACTCAGGAGGCTGAGGCAGGGAGAATTGCTTGAATCCAGGAGACAGAGGTTGCAGTGAGCCGAGATCGCACCATTGCACTCCAGCCTGGGTGACAGAGCGAGACACTATCCAAGAAAAATAAATAAATATAAATAAATTCTAATAAAAGTAGAAAGAAAGGGATTCTTATTTAACACAAAAATGATTATTTACCTTAAATCAAGAGCCAACATAATTCCCTAGCAATGAAACACCGGAGACACTTCAATTTAAATTAAAGAGCAAGTAAGTGATACTTGATATCACTTGTGCTGTTTAAATGTGTTATAAAATTATGGAAAATTTCATTCAATGAGACATGAACTGAAAAGAAGGAATAAAATCACTGGAGAATAAGAGGTGGGCAGGAATTGCCTTATTCTTCCAGAAAACTAAAGGGCATAAATAGGAAAAAAAAAAAAAGGTCTATTTTTGCTTTAGCAGCAGAGTACAAAAAAGAAATCAGATACAACACAAACATCCTGCTAAATCAGTAATTTTTCTATTTAAGAGAAAAAGCAGTTAAATGATCTAATGTAAATAAAGATTTCATTTAAAGTAAATTTAAAATAACTAGGGTGTATCTTAAAATGTATCCAATCTATATAAGGAATACAATGCCATTTCCTTGAGAGACTTACAAAAGAAAATATTAATTGATTAATATGCTTGGAATACAGAATGCAAGTTATAAATGTTTTGGGGATTAATGTTCCTGAATTAGAAGATTATCTTTAAAATATATTCACAAATTAAGTTATACAAGCAGTTCTCACTCTACACAGTACTCAGTTAACTAAAACGTATGTATATGAGAGCAAAATCCTTGCTTTGGTATGAATTTCAATTAACTGTGCCAAGGGAGAACTGCTTTTAGTTTTAAAGCAAATCCCATTAAAATCCTGACGACATTTTTCTTTATAACCCTGATGATATGGTCCTAAAGTTCACCTAAAAGAAAAAATAGGCAAGCATATGTAATAACTTTCAAGTAGACAGCTGGATCCAAAGTCTGTAGCTTGGGGGAAAAATCTGGAAAAGTGATATAAATCTGAGAGCCATCATCACCTAGATGGTGTGTCAAGTCCAGGAAGACAATGTTAAGAGAGAGCTGAGAGTTGACAGGGAGAAGACAACAGGACAACAGTTCTATGGACGATGGTCAGACATTGACAGTGAGGACTGTATGACTATACACAACAAATTAGGACTGTATGACTATAAACATTAAGAAATATTAAAATATTACAGTCTATAAGCATTGATAATGGACATGATAAACTAGCCCCCAAATAGGTCCTAGTGTGTGTAGGTTATGTATGTATATATGTATGTATATATGTTTATGTGTATATATACACACATAAAGGTGTGTGTGTGTGTGTGTCTATCTTTAATATCAGAGAGAAGCATGACTAATAGAGAAGAGATTCTTCACTGGATTCTCATGATACCACACACCAAAATAAATTCCTTGGTATGTCAAAGTTTTAAATGTTTGAAGTAAAGCTATTTTTACAAATTAGCAATGTTTTTAGACTATTTAATTTTGGAGAGGAAAAAGACTTAAGAATCATAAAAGCAATGAAATTCTGAAAGACTTCAGAAAGAAAAACTTCAGTTACTAAGAATTAAAGCTCACTTAAAAAAATCATAGTTCTTACTAAAAGGTCAGTGACAACGGAAAACATGTTTGTAACAAAAAAATTATAGCAACAGAAAAATAGTATAGCTGAGGTCTATAATGATCTCTGATAAATTTTTAAAAATCACTAACACTCAAATACAAAGAAAAGCAAGTATCATAAGTGAATAATTCACAGAAGAAATGCAAATAGGCATTAAATATGTGGAAAACTTTAGGTTCATAGCAATAAAAAATACAGATTAAGATAATAGCAACTTATTTCAAATTAGCAAAGGTAATTTTTTAAAAAAAGAATGATGCTCAGTGCTGGCAATGTTGAGTTAGAATGTTTACTTCCCTATGCTGCTAGTGATAATATAAGCTATTGCATTTCTAGAGGATAGTTTGATATTAGGTCTTCTAGATTTCTGGATCTTTTGACTCAGTGATCATACTTCCAAAAAATGAACCTAAGAAATGTATCACGTATGTGAACCAAAAATTACATATAAAATGTTGTTTATAATTTTTAATAGCGCAAAGTTAAGAGGAAAAGTACTTAGATATTCAATAATGAGAAATAAATTATATCGTTGTTGGTACTTCCACCATGCAATGGACTATTATACAAATATTAGCATAGTTTCATAGATCCTTTAATAATCCTGGAAAATGCTCTAGGCATACTGGAATATACATATATATATTTCTAAAGATTGCCCAAATCACAAACATTTCGCAATTTTCTCAATTCTGTGGAATTTTTCTCAACTGAGTATGACTGTGATGAATACCTCTAATATTTTAAGTCCTTTCCTGGGGAAGATACACTGACATTAGCTATACCATCATGCACATGTCTTTGCTTGTTCCTTTTTCTCTACAAGGCCTCTGATCATCATCCATAGAACTGTTGTCCTGTTGTCTTCTCCCTGTCAACTCTCAGCTCTCTCTTAACATTGTCTTCCTGGACTTGACACACCATCTAGGTGATGATGGCTCTCAGATTTATATCACTTTTCCAGACTTTCCCCCAAGCTACAGACTTTGGATCCAACTGTCTATTTGACAACTGCACATTGACATCCATTAGGCATCTCAAATTTAAAATGGATGGAATGGAATACTGATATAGTATGACCGAAATTTTGGTGAGATTATGGATCATTTTTATTTCCTCCTGTATAGTTTTTGTATACTCTCCAACATTTCCTAGGACGAGCATGTATTACACTTAGACTAGTATTACACTTAGAATCAGATATGCAGTAAACATTTTTCCAAAATAAATATCTCAAGAAACAAAGGTCCTCACTTTGAGGCACATGAGTATATTTGTCTAATTTAAGAAAGAAATCCTGTTTCTTTAAATTCAAGTTTTGTGTTGGAGCTGCCACTGGGAGGTTGTGCTGAATTTCCCCCATTAAGCAATTTCCTAAGGAGAAACCACCTGATCAAGCACTCATTGCACCATTTCTTCAGATTTTTAATTTCAAAACATTTCACTTGGCAGAGGCAGACCAGGGAGTCCTGTCAGTGACTGCTGGTATTTGGCAATGACAGTGGAAACACAGGAAGGAACCAAGCACAGAGCAAGCCAGCACACTTTAATCAGCTCCTAGCATTGCAAGAGCCAAGATTTACAAGGGCCTCACACCCCTAGGTATAAGCAAAGTGACACACTCCAGTGTAGCTGTGAGGTTTTATAGCAGTGTTATCACTCAGAGAACAGAGACATAAATGCAGAGGGGTTGGAAGAAAAGCACATAATGTTTTCACACACTAAGCTTAATTTCAATATTGTTTCATGCTCCTGGGGTTTCATTATGAATGACTGTAAAACTCCATCGTTTTGAAAATTAGCGGATTGCAAGGAAATTGCATCTTTGATGACGCTGGTGCAATGGGTTGATATACTGGTAGCTTGGCCTCATACCAGGGCATGCTAAGTTGGCCCTAGTTTCAGAGAAAAGATCTGCAGAAAATGACAAAAGATAACAGAAAAGTTTTTTTTTTTTCTTTTGCATCCAGTACAAACTAAATTTAAAAAGAAAAAGAAAAAACAAAACAAAGGAAGAAAAAAAAAGAAATGCACAATGCCAATAATATTCTAAGGAGTTATGCCTGTAATTTAAAAGTAGCTCCAGGGTATTTCTAACTTACATGACCAGTCTGTGCTGTATGGGGGTAGGGTGACACATGTAGCATTTGAACTTGACAGCATTAGACAGATAATGTTTCTATAATCCCCCTCACTTCTGAACAATTTCTTGTTGTAAGATATATTGTATCTACAGCTGTTCTACATTCAGTGGCCATAAAACCATCCATTTGTGTAATCTCAGGGCAAAAAGCACCACAAAGAGAAGCAATGGGACTGGGAAAATGATCCATCTTCATTTATGCATTTAAAATTTTTCTCACTGTGATAGCCTGGTGAGGTGGATATCTTCTTTTGAAAACCACAGAGAGCCAGCTGCCTCTTCCTAGTCCAACAAACATCAGTACAGACAATAACATTAAGGATTCATAATCCCACATAGAAGTACACGACATTATCCTAACTAAATTTTGTCTTTTTACATCCCCAAGACTTATTAATACATGGGATAAAAAGCTATGGGAGCTCCAGCTTCCACAGTGTGTGTGATGGATATTGTATTCCAGCTGTTCGATTTGGAGGCTTTTGTCCCAGATTCATCAAGTTCTGGTAGAAATAAACAGAATGTGAGTATTTGATTCTCATAGTTTTTCTAAGCATAGTTTTCTCATTTCTCCTTTCTTAAATGCCCAAAAAGATTACTTAAATCACAAACATTATCAATTTTCTCATTTGTATGGAATTTTATCTCAGCTGAGTATGTTTTACCTCCAGACTGTGATAAATACCTCAAATATTTTAAGTCCTTTCCTGGGGAAGATACGCTGGCATTAGCTATACCATCATGCCTCTGCCTTTGCTAGTTTCTTTTTTCTTTACAAGACCTCTGACCATCGTCCATAGAACTGCTGTTCTGTTGTCTCCTCCCTATCAACTCTCAGGCTTCTCTTAACATTGTCTTCCTGGACTTTAAACACTTTATATCACTTTTCCAGACTTTCCCCCAAGGTACAGACTTTGGATCCAACTGTCTATTTGACAACTGCACATTAACATCTATTAGGCACCACAAATTTAACTTGGCAGGGATACAATTATTGGCTTCCACCCCATCCCGCTCCTTTGAAAAGGAAGTTCTCAGGCCTTCATCATCACTGCAGCAAATGGTGAGACAAATCTACCAGTTGCTCAGACCTAACACCTGGGTGCCATTTTGCATTTCTTTTTCCTTCACATTCTAAATCCATCCAATCTATAAAAACTAGTTCACAGAGACCCTTGGAATAGCTCTTTAATTCTTTAAAATTGCTCTCCTGTTTCTCTGCTCCTCTCCAAAGAGTCCGAAGAGATACTTTAGAGTGTCTTCTGGTCACTGAAGCAATCTACTTCCTGGTCACTGCATGCTATGCTGAGATCAGCTGCTGATGTAACTGACAACATGGTTCTCTGCATGGTCAGAGGTGAGTGAGGGACTGTAGATAACTCAGCCATCCCTCAACTCTTATTGATACTGCATGACCCATCTAAGTTTCTGCCATTATCTTTCTTCAAGCCCTGGCCTTGTGATTCTATTGAATTGTTTTCAAATTCACCTACTCTTTTCTCTGTCATCTCAATTTTATTATTGAGCCCATGGAGTAAATTTTCATTTCACATAGTTTTTAGTTCTGAAATTTTCACTTGCTTCCTTTTTATAGTTCTACTTCTCTACTGCAAGTGTCTATGTTTCCATTTATTCCAGATTTTACCTTTACTTCATGAAGGATGATCAACATAGATGATTTAAAGGCTCTCCAACACACGAGTCACCTGAAAATTAGCATCTGTTGATTATGTTTTCCATAAAAATTGGTCAGATTTTCCTGGTTTTTGTATATCGAGTAACTTTGGATTGTACCCTTAACTTCTTAGATACCTCTGGAGAAGGAGGATGTTTGCTTTTTGTTTGTTTTAGCAAAACAATCAACCCAGGTAGTTCTACTTCTGTGTCATCTTTTGGTGGTGGTTCCAATGGCAGTTCAGTTCTCTATGACATTGCTATGCTGTTTGGATCTACTGCATGCATGTGCCATCAGTTTGGTCTACAATTTGGGCTTTATTGTTCACTTCCCAAAGCCTTTGCTGTTGTTCTTTGGATTTGTTCCATGCATGCACAAGTTGGTGGTGAGCTCAGAATTGTGTCAATTCATACACAATATACCTCCCACCTCAACATACAAACACATCTGAACACCCTCTTCATGCAACAGCAAAGCCCATTTATTCTGGTTTGTCTATCCAGAGCTAGAGATTTTCTCTCAGGGCTTTTGAGGCCTCTTCTAGATATCTCATATACATATAATGACATAATATATAGTGTGCTGACTTTAATTGCTGTATAACAAATGACTACAAACATAGTAGCTTAAAACAATACCCATTTTTCCTCACAGTCTCTGTAGGACAGAAGCCCAGGCCAGTTAGGTCCTCTGCTCAGGGTCTTCACAGGCTATAATCAAGGCGTCAGCCAGACTGTGTTCATATCTGGGGCTTGACCAGGGAAGAATCCATTTCCACATTTATTCAGGTTTTTGAAAGAATTTGGTTCCTTGTGGTTGTAAGACTGAAGTCCACGCTTTGTTCCTGGCTGTCAGCGGGACACTGCTTATATCTCCTTGAGTCCTTGCCACAGGGTCCCCTCCATAGGCAGCTCGAAACAGATTTCTTCAAGGTCAATAAAAGCATCTCTATCACTCAGAACCTCTCTTTTCACACAAGATCTGGACTCTCTTTACTAGGGCCCACCTAATTAGCTCAGACCCACTCAGGGCGATTTCCCATTTGATTAACCTAATTACATTTGCATAATCTCTTTACCTTTGCCATATAACATAACCTAAGCACAGCAGTGACTATCCCATCACATTCACTGGTCCGTTCTAAACTCAAGAGTGGGGATTACAAAGGGTCTGTGCACCAGGAGGAGGAATTTTAATGGCTACCTTAGAATTCTGCCTTCACTTAGCAAAATGTTTTTGAGGCTCATCTGTCTTCTATTAGGTATCAGTAGTTCATTTCTTTTCATTGGTGAATAAAATGAATAGACTACATTTTGTTAATTACCAGTTAATGAAAATTTAAACTATTTCTATAATTTTGGCTATTATAAATAATAACTTTACAAACATTTATGTAAATGTTTTTCTTTTTCTTAGGTAGATGTCCAGGGGTGGAACTTCTGGGTTGGACAATAAATTTAAAGAGAAGCAAATCTTAGCAAAGGATATAGTTCCTGGACTCATATATCCTGATTTCAAATCCTAATTCTATTCTTACTAGCTGTGTGGTCTTCAGCAAATTATCTAACACACATGGCTTGACACAGAGCAGACACTGTAAACTACCATGAATACTCCTTCTGAAAGCCCAGTAGGCATTCAACACATATTCGCTGATTGACTAACAGGTTGAAGATTCTTTCTCCCAAATAATCTGTATAACATATATAGTTTCTGAATATGACTTCCATGGAATTATGGCTCAGATTTCTTTTTCCATTTCTTAGTGACATGGCCTGTGTTTGGGGATAACTCTATGATTGTTTCCTTTGAGAGGATTTGTCAAATAACCTGACACTCCCCAAGATTTCTTGATAAACATTACCCTTTCTCTTCCCCAATAACAAAGAAAAACAATGAGATATTCCCGTATCTGTAATGACTTTCCTGAACGGAAGTTGACACACTTATAATTTTTTCCCACATGGGACTTTTAATATTCTGACCTATAACATCAAATAAACCCTGAGGTTTTTGTTTTTTGCTTTTGGTGTTTTTTTGTTTGTTTGTTTGTTTGTTTTTTAACTACAGGCTGGTGGTCTGTCTGGGATATATTTTATGTGTGAGGGAAAAATAAAATTTTATTTGCTGCCTGCAGACTAAATTCTTTTAAAGAAGAAAGTTTATTGATGTTGTAAGCAACATGATGCCTCTTGGGATGAAGGATGACCTGGGCTCAAGCCACCTCTGCCGCCTCCCTCTCTTTCGTCACATTCTTTTAATTAAGAAGTCTGCTGATTGAAAGTTCATTTGCAGGCACATTTCTTGGTTTTGGCAAAATAAGGTTATGTTTTAAGAAATCTAACAGGCTTATGATGTCACGTTAAATAAGAGCACCTTCCCTTTTTAATGTTTCATCATTTAGGTGGTGTATTAAACCCTTAACATTTCTTCAAATTGTTCCCTTACTATGACCCAACAATATGATAACCGCATCTTCATTTCCTGATTTTATGAAATATATAATTCCTATTGGAGAAAGGTCATAATAACTTACATGGTATTTCTGTATCTCAAGCTTGTCATGGAAGAATTTTGTTCCCAGAAAGAAAATAACTTAATTCCCCCTGAATTTAGATTATTTAGCCTGTCAGTCACCATCGTTTTGTGAATCACCTCAGGAAAAAAATGTGTCTCTCAGACCAGAAAATGAACTCCATAAAGATCCTAGTTTGCCACCATCAAGGACCCTAGGAGATCATTTTCAATCTTACGGGTTGTAAAGAGTTTCCTTTGTTTAAAAGCAAACTGGGAGTTAAAAAGCAAGGAAGTAGGAAGTTCCTAAAAATTATATGAGGTCTTAGAAGTAAAGGTGTGGTAGCCGTGTCTCCAAAGTGATGTTTAATAGGGCAGGGGTTTGCCACTGAGTAAATTAGCTATGGGAAGATTATAAACTGTGGCTTGTAAGCTTGAAATTTTTTACATTTTCATCTTGTTTCTCTGTTGTTCTAAGTATTTAACAAATTCTTTTGGAAGTTCAGGCCTACTTGAGCTACAATGAACTATTCTAGAAGAGGGGAGTTTCTCCACACTTCTATTAGAGTTTGAAAGTGGAAGGCATCCTGCAATTTAGCTGGTAGTAGCAGCAGTAACTCCGTCGACAGCCCCCAAAAGGAAAATGACACTGAAGAAGATGCCTCTCATCTCATATGATTCAACCATATCTGGAGATCACCTTTCAATAGTAAAATCTTACAGGTTTTTTGTATGGACTGAGAAAGAAGTTTTCTCATACTACCCCTCCCTAACGTGGTCTCTGATGCTTCAACCCTTACAAAACAGAATTACTATCATGTTAATGATTATCTCAACTTGTTTTCTTTTTTTCAAGATGTTTATGATTTCTATCTACTCCAAGAAGACTGTATGTTGTTTGACGCTAGGGACGTGACTTAAAATTTGCTATCTTCTCACGAGGATTATCACACACTGTGTAATATACATAGTATATACATAGTACATTTATTTTATTATTATCATTATTATTACTGACACTGAGTCTTGCTCTGTTGTCCCGGCTGGAGTGCAGTGGCATGATCTCAGCTCACTGCAACCTCTGCTTCCTGGATTCGAGTAATTCCCCTGCCTCAGCCTCCCAAGTAGCTGGGATTACAGGTACCTGCCACCATGCCTGGCTTAGTCAATGTTTTTTAAAGGTAGATTGTAATCTAGATTTTTAAAAACTATTATTAATTTTTAATTTAATTGACTAGTTTAAGTTATCATATTCTACAAACTACTGAGTTTTATCCTCATTTCTTTTGTGAAATATACCTAAATGGCATATCATGAGTTATTATCAGGTTCAAATAGCTGTAATGGAAAGATACAGAACAAGGAAACTTAAGTCAAAAGACCAGTTTCAGTCTAGGCTTGGCCTCTTACAAGTAACATAATCCAAGTCCTGGAGCCTCCTGTAAGCCTTCATTTAACTACTAAATAGCAAAATAAAATGTTTCTCTTAGAGTTGTGACAATTCATTGAAATCACATATATGAAGGTGCTTTATTAAGTTATTTACAGTAGCAGTAGAAGTAGTAGTGTGTCCGGAGTTGGTTCCTTCCGGTGGGTTTGTGGTCTCACTGACTTCAAGAATGGAGCCACAGACCTTCGTGGTGAGTGTTACAGCTCTTAAAGATGGCAGAGACCCAAAGACTGAGCAGCAGCAAGGTTTATTGTGAAGAGTGAAAGAACAAAGCTTTCATGGCACAGAAACGGACGCAAGGGGGTTGCCGCTGCTGGCTGGGGTGGCTAGCTTTTATTCTCTTTTTTGTCCCCTCCCATGTTCCGTTTCGGTCCTATCAGAGTGCCCTTTTTTCAATCCTCCCTGCAATTGGCTACTTTTAGGATCCTGTTGATTGGTGCATTTTACAGAACGCTGATTGGTGCGTTTTACAATCCTCCTGCTAGCTACAGAGTGCTGATTGGTGCATTTTACAATCCTCTTGTAAGACAGAAAAGTTCTCCAAGTCCCCACTCAACCCAGAAGTCCAGCTAGCTTCACCTCTCAGAAGCAGCTGCATCTATCAGGAACTAGAAAAGTGCTTTCATACATTTAGCTGGAGAAGATGTTCTTTAATGGGAGGATAAAAAATATTCCATGTTAAAAACTAAACTTCAAAAAAGGAAGTAATATACATGCCTTAGCTGTATCTTATAGTAATGTTAACTGCAGTATCCATAGTTATATTCATTGATATTAAATTCCTTAAAGAAGATATCCAAAGGAGGGTCCCTAGTTTTTTTTTTTTAAATAGAAGAGATGAAATAGTAATAGGGAAAATGAAATGGTTGATCACAGCAATTTGAAATCGAGTAATTTTCCTTCTTCCTTTAAGAGAACATTACCATTCAATACTCTTTCAAAAGAAATGCATCATTCATGTATTTCATAATAAATAAGTGAGAAAACCAATAATAATTTTTAAAAAATAAACACTAAACTAAGACTGCTCACTTCCTTGCACCTCCAATGGATCAATTCCATTTGACAGACTGTGTCAGGTTTTCAACCTGCCCGTTCAAAAGCTAATAATGTGCAATCCCTAAAAAGCGTCATCTATGCTTCCTAGGAAGCTTCCTTTCTTAAACTGAAACTGAATCCGGAAAGCAGTGCTAATATATTTCAAACCTGGCTCCTTCACACCACAAAATCGACTGTGCTTTTCAAGACAATCACTTCCAAACATGCAAACAGTTGAAATCCTCAGCATACTTTTACTTAACTTACACTCTGCTTCAAACACTGTCGTTTATAAAGCAATAATGAAAATAACAAGTCTATAAACCTGTGCTTACTGGCAGGGGTTTTAAGCTCCCAGGTCTTCAAACCTGTAGCTTAAGCAATGATTTATATCTAGAAGAATTAAGGAAACAGAAGAAAAAGAGGAAGAGAAAAGGAAGGATCAATCTCTAACTCTATATCTCTGTGTGTGTCTATATATGTATGTGTGTGTCTCCGTATATATTAGTTATATGTCATGGAAAGAAAATACTGGGGGAAATAAGAAGATTCAGGAGAAAGAAGCTCAAAGAACTTTGGCAAGGAAACCACTTAGCTATAGCAAAACCACCATGTGGTATCTGCAAATATGCTGAAAACCCTATAGTGACACCAAATCCAGGGACTATTTAGGGAGTGGTAATTCCACATTTTGTACATACATAGGAGGGAATTGAGGGTGTTATCCTGCTTGGAAGTGGGCTAAGGTACCTTATTTAAATCTACAAACAGTTTTAATTTAGGTTACATGTTTATTTTGGGTGTCTGGAGGTGAGAGGCTAAGGAGGATTGGTGGAAAAAGCAAAATTTCTTAAGCATCTTTTGACACTACCAGTTCATTAAAGAATCTTCTTCTAAAGGTAAATGGGCTGAAAACAGATGTACTGAGTGAACTCATGCATTTTAGTGATATTTTCATTCTTGGGCCTTGCAGCCAACGACACTAGTTTTTTATGCTACACATTTTCTTCATCAACAGAAGGGTACAAGAGCAGGCTGAAAGCAGAGGCAAAGAGAAAGTATCCAAAGTTCTACTCCCAAGATTCACAAGTTCAGTTTGTGATATGTCTTAACTTTCAATTAGACATGGGCTCCGTCTGGGTGACAACAGTAAACCCACATAACTGCTTTGATTGGATTTTATTTCTTTGCACAAAACAGGCCAGTTTTTTAGCCTTCAGTCTTATATAATTGTGGTTCTTTGTGAACAAAAGAACATGTTTTTAGTCTACTTTCTACAGATTTCTTATTTCAGGAAGATAACTTTAAATTTATTTACTTCAATATGTTGAGACACATATATGACTTGAAAACGTTCTCCATTAAGGTTACAGGATTGAGATAAAATATGTTACTCTGGTTTTTAAAGTGGTCTTCAATGATCTGGAAAAGCCTCCCACCTGTAGGACTTCATCAAGGTCCTCTGAGTATTTCTTCACCTGATCCTCCCACAGGAGCAGGACTCACTCATGGGCAAGGTATTGGATCAATATTATAGTTCCAAGTTGATACAGAATTTAAAAACTAAAACACTCACTCCCTGAAGTTTGACTGTTGCTGCGTAGACAGACAAACTGAGATTTCTGGGTTGGACATCTAGCACAGTCCATTTTATCATTCATCATTTTTAGATTTCAAATTGAGTGCAAAATGTCATGTAACCTATTTAAATCGTACTTACTAACAACCATGCAAGTAAAGGCAAAAAGGTTCTCATTCAGGAGGTTTTCATCCATTTCCTGAAATGTCCTGATGTGTGTAAAGATCGTGGCTGGCAAAATGTCCTAGAATTTCATCCTGACTGGGACACTTATTTGAGATGGGCAGGTCACCTCTCCGACACTCACTAATTTCCTCCACTTGTGAAATTCCTGACCTGCTTTACCTCAAGATTTCTTAAGGAACAAACAAAATAATGTGACAACATTTTGAAGACTAATGTGTGATATTAACATAAAGTAAAATCTGTTTCAGTGTTCTAAGTTAAAATCTACAAATTGATTATGTTTCCAAGAGATATTCAAATAACTGTTAGCTATGATAGAAGTAAAATCTTTTAGTTTTAACATGTAAAAAATAAGAGCCAGTGCACAAAACAGCTGTCTTTAGAGAGACTTCATTTGTTTATGATCATTTTTCAGCACTCTAAAATGGTCAGCAATGGTCTCATCCATACATTTGTATAACACTCCCACAATATAAAATAATTCTGCACCAAAAAATCAAGACAGATGTAAAAGTTTCTTTCCACGACAACTATCTAACAGCTAACTTCTGTGCTTCATCACTCATGAGGAAGTATTCATAAATGTAGCTGGAGCTGGGGAAGCTTTTCTCAGAAACAACAGAGGATAATGATATAAAGAATGATTCGATGAATATTTCTGTGTTTTTTTACATATGAAAACTATATGTATGCCCCTTTTCTTGTATCTACTAATGGAAACCATCTCATCTATTTCCACTGTGTAGATCTTCATTTGTTAAGCCAATGAATTCGTGACAATCAGTCTTAGGGCAACACGGCTAAACACAGGACCCTACTCCACCGTTACGTTGTACATTTAAAAACATCAGAATTGGCTAAGTTTGGAGACTAGAATACCCAATCAATAAAAAGTGCTTCAATTTAGTTTTTAAACTACTGTCATCATGCTGCCTCATTATATTCCCTTAAAAATTGACTAGAGGCAATTTTGCTGAATATTGAAAATGGAAAGTAGTAAAAGCGGAGGAGAAAAAGGGGTGCCAACACCATTATAGAGTGGCTCACAAAGTTCTTGAGCATGAGGATTATGTATTAAATCTTTAATTTCTGCACAAAAATAAGTAAGTGTAAGTGTTACACATAGAATTACTCAGAGAATAGAGAAAGGCAAGAAGGATGAGGTGGCAAGGAGCAAAGAAGGGAGGACAGCAGGATGGATTACCACTACTTAAGTTACTAGGTGACTTGGTTTAGTAATAAAGTTGCAGTATAGCGTTTTTAACTGTTCCCTAATATTACATCGCAAAGAGAAAAGATAATTGCCTCCTCAGTGACTCCAATACATGAAATAGATACTATCCTGGATGTAGAATTCCCTACACCAAAACAAAACAAACACAAGAAATACATGATACTAAAATGTTACTCCTTGGAAAAACTAAAAGTCACATTTTATTTGTAGAACTTAGACTTGATATTAATTATTCTTGTCAAATAGGTAAACGCATTAAATTTTAAGGCTAATCAAGTCTACTGGATTTGAAGTAGCATGTGCAGTATGTCCTGCCTCCAGGAATTGAAAATATTTGGCATTGCAAATAGGCCAGAAACCTGAGTGTTTGCTTCTCTATTTCTGTCAACCCCTTGGTCGATAGACCCTCCTTTGATACATTTTCATCAGTTTGCTTCCTGAACACAAATGATCTTGCGTGAGTTGAGAAAAATGGAAGGCAAATAGAAATGCAGCATTTGTCCAATACTGTTGTCAAACCATCTTCAGAGTAATCAACTATTATTAGTTAATTATAACAATAAAGCTCTTCATGAACTATAGCAAAATTTTCAATAATGTGCACTGTGTTTTTCATGACTTTCCATAGACCCTGGTAAAAAACAGTCTGTCTCTTTAAGTATTGCAGAAAATAACCCTCTTCCAGGTACGGTAATTAACAGGATGATAGTAAAACTGTTCATTAGATCTGCCCTGTACATAATTAATGTGTTTGTTATGAGATTGAAATTGCTCTTTTTTTTTTTAGCAAGAGGAAAAAAAAAGGACTAACATAAAATGTTGATATTTTAAGTAAAAACGTAGATGTTTCCTATGAACCTGAAGGTATGACAAATAAAATGAGAGCTTGGAAAAGTATAATTATCGTTAAGAGAATCAATTCCCTCTCCATCCTGATGCTCTTCAGTGTCATTTCATTTTACGTGACTGTGTGGTAGGTAACAGTAGAATAGCAGAAGAACTATCATGAAGCTCAAGAGGAAAACAATCTCCCACTATCAGTCACTTTTTGTTTCTTTCTTTGGCATTCGTTATTGAACTTTGGGGTTAAAGCCCTCTAGGCTCTCTTACCCTAAAACCCCTTAAAGTTTATTCTAGGTGGTGGAGGGGGCAGTGGCAGAAGAAGAAGACTGTGGATTCTTCAGGCTTAACAAAAGAATATAGATCATGTGTACATTGAGCATTCTTCATAAATTCCAAGTGAACTAAACATCCTATGAAGTAACCTGATTTCTTGAAAGATGTGAGAGAGCAATAGTATTTTTGTCTTTGCAGGATCTACCTGAGTCATCATGGGAACTTACAAGTGATTCCTTTCTGCTTATTAAGCCTTGGGCCACCAGCCAATCAAGAGCAGAACCAGAAATGACTTCCTCAGGAGGAAGACCTCAGCCCAGGTGTATTCAGTTAAAGTCAACATTACTTGAATGTTTAATGTAGGAGAGTCCCTAACCTAGCACTGGGAGGGAATCAGATATCCTCAATTAACAGAAGAAACAAGAAAATTAAGGAGCTTCCAATGAGGAAGGAAAGAAATGACATCCAGTGAAAAATATGAAATACAATCAGAATATGGTCAATAGAAAGTTCTTAATTGCTCTGAATACACAGAGATGAAGAGGTTGGTTTCTGTCATTCATCAGGCAGACCCCAGAAAGCTTTATAGTGGAGCTGATAGCCAACCTGGCCGTTGAATGCAGAGGATTTTGATGGGACAATGTTTTAGAAAGTGGGATTTCATAAAATGAAGATGACTTCAAAGGCCTAGAGATAGAAAAGTATGTTTGGGGAAAAGTAAATATTTGGGAATGTGAGAGGGTTATTGTATTGTGTTGAGCTCTTTAGAATCAATGCAGGTCTGTCCTCTACTCCTGTAAAAACCTGGAACATTGCTTCTTAAATTGGAGTCCAAAAATATATCTTCAGCAATCTCAAGGTCTCTGAGTTTTATTTTTAAATTAAAGTTTCTATTTCCATGATGATACGTGGGGTGATGAAAACATTCTAAAAATTAAGATTATGGTGATGGTTGCAGAATTTTGTAAACATGATAAAAACCACTGCCTTGGGCATTTTAAGTAGATGAACATTATGGTAAGTATATTCTATCTTATAAAGCTGGTAAAGATTATTTTACACATTTTAAAGAGGCAAATATATTTTTAAATAATGAAATAAGATCTTCATTACTTAACGTTATTATGTTATGTTGATCACTGTGAGGCTCTTTGCTATATTTTAAAAGATCCCCAAGATTCCCTTTAAAGGGGTTTGTAGTTTAGTCCAAGGCTATATAGGCATAGGATGGAGATAAAGAAATGAAAACTACAGATGTTAAAAAGAAAGATATAGACATTAAAAGAGATGGGCTCTTAACTTGTCTCCATGGCAGTAGAGACAATTTGGTTTACAAATTCAACATTTCTTTGTTAACACATAGTATTTAAAAAGTATAGATTTGAACTAATGTACATGTAGCATGTATCAGCTTCTCTATCCCTGATTGGATTGTGACAATTTTCCTGTGCAGAATGCCAAGAGTTTGAAGTTAACTACCTTTTGATCAAGATTAGTTAATTACCTGTACTTAGGTTCTCTCAATCTTTACTTTGGATCTTACAATAATTAAAAGTATGATATAAACTTTAAAAGAAAACTGAAGGTTTAAAGAACTGCATTCTTTGTAAACATTCTTAAAAAACAAACTTATTGACATGGCTCATTTCCTTCTAAAGACAAAAATAAACACGCTGTTCACAATTTTTAAGTTTTATATGTGACTGAGACAATTAGAAGAATCTCAGAAAGAGAATATCAGGAAAATGCAAAAAGCCAAGGGTTTCAAGGCAACTTAGAAAGACCAACCCTCTGGATAGGGTAGAACTTATTTATTTCATAAATTATAATATATTTAACAAAAAAATTAACAGAAATATCCTTTTCATATCAAGAAATTAAAAATAACCACATATGTAAAGCAAAGGGACAGATGAGTCATAGACTGACCTGGTGACAGGCTGGAGCGTGAAATGAGAGCTTGTCCAACAGCTTGCCTGAGAAGAAGCCAAGGGACCAGCCAGGAAACCAGGAACGAAATATAGATGGCGGCATGTGTCACTTGGCACACCGCATGGTGACTCCACTCCTGCCAAATGTACAGCAGGGACAGTCACAGCAGCTTAGCTGTATTTTAGGACCTAATCAAGGCATAAACCACAACTGCTGCTGTTGGCGGTTGACAAAGGAAACCAAACTGCATTTCTAATTGGGAAGAAGAAAATGTGGGCAAGAGAACAACCAACCAAATCTCATTGGGAGAAACCAAGTGTGACTAGGTTCTGTCACAAAGTTAAGCAAGGGCACATGTTTCACCAAATCTTGAAAGAGAATCATCAGAATGGATTAAGAGACACCTTATGAGCATGTTGGCCAATACATTCTTACTAAACTGATGCTCATCATGATTTTCTTTCCTCCCTGCCTGAAGACAGATAATAAAGCTATACAAAGCAAACAGATTGCCATGGCTCAAACATCTGTTTGTGAGCATAGTACTATGAATTGCTTGTTTTGTCTGTTTCATATTCTTTCTGCAGAACTGATGCTCCTAAATGATACAAGATGGTGGCTTAAAAAAAGATTTTAAATTGTGCCTGATACTTTTTCCTTTTAATTAGCAATTTTATAAGTCCTTTTAAGAAATTTCTGAATACATTGGCAGAAGAACGCAGACAGAAGAAGGAAACTTAAGATGTGCAAAAAGATGTAATGATTCCAAAGAAAATAATGGTTGTTTTTAACGTTAACCCTTTTTAAACACAATACTGATAGAAGAAAACTATTGTACTCTTTTGTTTTAGTGGAGAAATAATAGATGTCTGTTCATGTGTTAAGTGTTACAGCAAAAAAAAAAAAATACACATACGGTTAAGTTAATGAATACTTTTCATTTTATCAGAATGGCAACAGACAGAAGTACTTTGTAGAGACTGACTTCGTAAGCTACTTAAGACAACTTGCACCACTAAGAAAAAAATGTAGAACCATTTGGAAAAATGAAATTTAGTAATTCCAAGTTTCAAAGAAATGTCAACATTTCATTCTATTCAATAGAGAACAAAACCAATAGTCTTTTTATTACTTTCAACTGAAACATTGCATGTTTTAATCTGAGCCTTGCAGACTTTCATTTGGAGTTTGAACCAGACTTTCATTTGTAGTTTGAAGTTCATTTCGGAGAACTTCATTAACATGAGATTGGCAATTCAAATGCAGGTGCAGTTTTCTGTTAATGTCATGCTGTTGTTTAGGTAATAAGAAATATTAAGTAATTGGCTTTAGATTTTGTAATTTTTTCCCTGAGTTCCTGCTAGATTTCATATTCTAGTAGTCAGTGTATTTTCAGTGAAATGTAAAAATATTCCTGTTCTCTTTGACCAGTATTAATTTTTGAGATCTTATTGCTGACACTTGAATCCCATAATTGTCATACATCTCTGGTGTATGACAACATTTGATTTTTGAAGTGTGTAGACCATCTCTTCATATTTTCAAGATGCAATTTTACATTTCTGCATTTTAAAAACAGTTTGGCCATAATCCTAGATGCACACTTCTAATTCATGTACCTGCATAGGTGACATTTGTGAACAGAAATTTGCATGTATAATTTGTGTTTACTTGTAACTTTCTGGTTATATACTGCTGATATCTGTGGATTCAAGTTACTGAAGTGAATACCAATAACAAAAAAACCCTTAAAAAAAGAATATAAAAGTAATAGGTACTCATCGTTAAAAAGTAGGGAATTTAGAAAAGCAAAAAGAAGATAACATAAATTTCCTATACTTTTATATCAAAGGCAGATATAACAACCGTGACGATTTTATGGATATCTTTGAAATCGCATGGAGCATAGCATATCGACAGCTTTACATCCTGATATTTTCATTTGACGTTCAAATAAGGGCATGTTTGATATTATTTTAAAATGCTCAACAATAATGCTTGAGAATATAAAACATTCTAATGTATAAATTCATCACAATTAAACAAGTTTTCAGCATATATTGTTTTCTTTCCTTTTACACAATGTTTTCTAGAATAATCATCTTTTGAATGATTTTTTTGGCTGCATTTCTGATTTTTTTCTTCAAATATATTCGTTAAATTCCTTGCTCAAGGTATATGATCATTCGTAAAATAATAATTTTCAAATGACTTTCCAAAAGGATTTTACCAGTTTACACTCTGATCAACAATATATTGGTGCTCACCATGTAAGACGTAGTTTTATTTCTCTCCGTACCGCTTATCTACTTCTCAGTTTTGGATAATGGAATTGTGAATTTTTCAGAATCAGTTCATTATTGATTTATCAATATTATTTACATTATATGCTACCTCCTATAGTAATTATTTTTAAAATCTAAAAACCGTTTTAATAATCAAAGATTCTATAAATAGGATCCACAACTAGGTGGCTGCAACTCCCAGTTCTTAATTTTGATTAATTACTAAGTAATATATTTGACTATGTTTTCTTTTTGGCGGAAGGTAACATTTTTGAATGGTATCTTTTCTCAAACTTTGAATACATTAGAAAATGTTCATGTGGCTCTCAAGTAAATATTTAACTGAGCGTGGAGTTCCTTTTCCCCAAAGCTTTGCCACACTATTCCATATTTCCTGACACTGGGGTTACAAAGACAAAGTCTGAGTTCAGCTTGAGTTATATGCCTTTGTTGGTGATTTGCTTGTTTTTCTTCCTGAATATTTTCAGAATTTAAAAAATTCTGTATCATTAAGTGTTTAACATTTTAACAAAAAATTAAAGATATATAATGATATTGCTAAATTATGATGCTTTTATACACTGGAATACTGTGTACCCTGAAAATTATGATTTTGAAGATTCTAAAATAATATGAGAAATGCTCTTGACTAAATGTCAAATGAAAAAAATCAGGATATAAAATTGTATCTATAATGCCCTAAGAATGTTAAATTAAGTAATCTGGGTAATTGGATAATCTAAGACGTAACCTAAACACAAGTTGGGCATTAGCATTTTTCATTAATTTTTCTGATATTTGAT
Organism: Pan paniscus; assembly: GCF_029289425.2. Lineage (NCBI taxonomy): Eukaryota > Metazoa > Chordata > Mammalia > Primates > Hominidae > Pan > Pan paniscus. The sequence goes on from NC_073254.2 coordinate 24,305,561, forward strand.
GACTCAGTTTTACCTATAAATTTAGTTTGCCTATTAATCTCAGAAAATTTTCTCATAGTCATTTCAGTTTTCTCCCCAAGTTCTAGGTAGAACTTCTAATCTTTATCTTCCATTCTTCTTCCCTTTCAATTTTTGACTTTACAGTCTGCTATGGGTAATTTTTGCACTAGTTCACTAAATTCCTGGGAACTGGGGTTTTGGAATGGACACAGAAAATAAGATACCAGTAAGACAGAAGTTGGAATTTTGTAGTAGAGTTTTGAAATGACCCCAAACACAGCAGAAAGTAGGCCCCCTTCATTTACACTGTGGTGGTCTGTATTTTGTGTGAGTCAGTCTGAGTCTCATTATGCATATGTTTGCACATGAGTGATTTTTTGTGATGGGGTGGGGAAGGGAGGAGGTAAATTTTTTGTTTTTTGTTTTTTTTTTTTTGTAAATTCTTAATTTTCTCTGCTTTGCTTAGTTCTACTGTTTCCAAGGTCAAAGAATGGTTTGACTACTTAATTTTTGTTTTATGTATATAGTAGAACTATGTGAAGTACAGAAAATTGCTAACTGAAATTTTAATATTTGGTGTTGCATTAGTTGTCATTCATCCATTTCTTCTAAATCCCTCTTAGCATGTCTTAGATTATTTTCATGATTATTTCAATGAAATAATTGTATAAAGGCAAATCAGTCACCACTGTCATCATATCATAATGTAAAGTCTTTTGCTTATTTTTCTAAAATATGTGAAAGGATCCTAGAAGTTTCACAAGTTAAAGTATTACAAAAGTTTAGAAAAACATATGGATAGAGAAGAGAGTTAAACCAGTGAGTGCTTTTTCCAGTTAAATGGGAGCTCTAGTCATTGAATGTGGAATGGGGTGACTTAAGAAGGTTTATTTAGAGGTGTGGGAAGTAGGCAGGAGGCTGGTCTTGTCTGGCAAAACATAGATCTGATAATCTTTATAAATTTATATATGTATAAATTTATATATATGTAAATATATATTTATATATTATGTTCATATATAAATTTATATAAAAAATTATTTATATCTATATATGTGTATTTATATATTAAATACATATAAATTTATTTATATTTATATATAAATGTATATATATTTATAAACACATATTTATATTTTTTATATATATAAAGTGTGTGTGTGTGTATGAACACACACACATGCACACACATTTTTTTCTTTTGAGACAGAGTTTCACTATTGTTGCCCAGGCTAGAATGCAATGGTGCGATCTCGGCTCACTGCAACCTCTGCCTCCTGGGTTCAAGCAATTCTGGTGCCTCAGCCTCCTGAGTAGCTGGGATTACAGGTGCTCACTCCAAGTCCAGCTAATTTTTTTATTTTTAGTAGAGACAGGGTTTCACCATGTTGGCCAGGCTGGTCTAAAACTCCTGACCTCAGGTGATCCACCTGCCTCAGCCTCCCAAAGTGCTGGGATTACAGGCATAAGCCACTGCTCCCGGTCAATCAAAGATATTTAAATATTGACAAATTATACTAACAGGCCAGACCAATCAGGAAGTCATGTGGTCAAGCTAAATCCAGACACTTTCCATGTATCCATTTCTTGCCTACCTAACCAGACTTAGTGCCTATATTGCCTATATGAGTTACATTGCAGCCACAGCAACCTCTTTTTGCTCTCCAAAATACCATGATATTTCATTTTCTGCTTGAAATACCCCTTTTTACTGCCAAATTTGTCTTTGATCTGTTCTTCATCTTTTATATGGTTAGGCTTGGTTTCCTCACCCAAATCTCATCTTGAATTGTAATCTCCATAATCCCCATGATCCCCACGTGTCAAGGGAGAGACAAGGTGGAGGTGATTGGATCATGGGGACAGTTTCCCCCATGCTATTCTTGTAACAGTGAGTGAATTCTCATGAAATCTAATGGTTTTCTAAGGGGCTCTTCCCCTTCACTGGGCACTCCTCTTTCCTGTTGCCTTGTGAAGAAGGTGCCTTGCTTCCCCTTCACCTTCTGCCATGACTGTAAGTTTCCTGAGGCCTCCCCAGTCATGCTGAACTGTGAGTCAATTAAACCTTTTCCTTTGTAAATTACCCAGTCTCGGGTAGTTTATGGCAATGTGAAAATGGACTAATACAATCTTAAATACCCATCTCCATCATCTTCTCCTGAACTCTTCAAATGAGTTACTTCCATCTTTATTCAAGCTACCACGATACCACCCAACCCATGGCTCTATTATTCCACTATCCTACTGCATTTCTATTATTTTCTCCTATTTATCTTCCCTACTGGAATATGATGAAAGAGACAGTTTTATTTTACTTTCATTTGCATCTAAGAAAAGTGCCTAGTTCCTTAAAGGTAATCAATAAAAAAGTAGGAAATCAATGAACAGATAGCTGAATGAATGATATTAATTAATCTTTCTGAGCCCCAGTTTTCCCATCTGTAAAATGTGAATAATACCAACCATGTATATTTGCTTTGAGAATTAAACAAACCAACATGCAAATTGCCTATATTGTGCCTGACCCATTTGTTTTCCCCCTTCCTTTATTCATAAGAAAAGATGACTTAAATTATAAGATCTTTTTGCCTCTCTTTGACCTAACTACTAAAAACGTGAGTGTAAAGAGTCAAATGATTTCTCTTAGCAGTTGGTGATATTATGGTGACATTTTTGCAACACTGATTTATCAAAGCATTGTGATTGTTAAAAGCCCAAAGAATGTCCTATAGTAGTAATTAGATAAGCTAAAATGAACTAACGGCAATAGGAGAGATGGTATTTCAGTAAAGTTGTATTTTAGTTTCATTAAAGTCTATTAGATGCAAGTAATTTTGGAGAACTTGGGTGTCTCAAATACCAGTAAGATATGAAAAAGTGACTTTCATTATTCCTGGTAAAGAACATTCTGTTTTCAAAAAAAAAAAAAAAGAAAAGGACACTGTTTAATGTAGTACATTAAATTTCATTTCCCACCACATAATTATTAAAAGATAAGTAGCTCTTGCATTATTAATAAGAATAAATAATAAGATGGCAATTAAATAACTATCATTAATGACTTGTTCATTAATATGCTAGTAGTTGGCTGTTTTATCATGAAGATAAATTAATGTAAGATAGTAGAAAAGCTGGGCACGGTGGCTTACACCTGCAATCCTAGCACTTTGGGAGGCCGAGGCGGGTGGATCACCTGAGGCCAGGAGTTCGAGACCAGCCTGGCCAACATGGCGAAACCCTGTCTCTACTAAAAATACATAAATTAGCCAGGCATGGTGGCGTGTGCCTATAATCCAAGCTACTCAGGAGGCTGAGTGGGGAGAATCATTTGAACCCAGGAGGCAGAGATTGCAGTGAGCCAAGATCCTGCCACTGCACTCCAGCCTGGGCAACAGAGCAAGACTCCATTTCAAACAAACAAACACAAATGTATAGTAGAAAAATTCAGTAAATAATAAAATAGAGTGCTGCATATTCTGTCTTAGTTCATTCAAATATATCTGATTCTTAAGGAACTCTAAAGAAGAGATTTGCATACTGAGTACAGAAGTAGTTCAAAGCTAATAGGTGCTTATTACAAAGAAAACTCTCTAATGTCTCTGAGTTTAAGTTTGTTTACTCTTAGAAAAACTTGATTTCCTGTGTCTGAGGAAAATAAGCTTATAAAAAAGATGAAAAGGCTGCTATATAGCACTGTAGTAAAAGGATGCTACAAATTAAGTGTTAATGAATCAAAAACATATGGATTACACTTCACTTCAAATAGAAATAATGTTAGAGTTAAGGGGGAAAGTACTTAGCAAAATGTAATAGGTCTTTGTCAGTCTTAAAACCCAAACATTTAAGGTATCTTCAGGAAGCTCCTAGTGATTCTTTCCTTTTGTTTTTATCTTTCATTTTCATTTTATAGAAGAGATCAATCTCTTTATGGCCAAATGACCTTTCAAAAGTTTAACAATATATTGGGTAAGTTATAAACAAACATCCTAGAAGTTCAGAGATAAGAAAAGATCAAGGGGGAAATGTGTATCAATTAACCAAAACCACCATACTAAAACAGAACATTTTCTTCCTCTCCTTGCTTATTACGATTTAAAAAGTAACGGAAAAGAGAAATGTCATTTTTATACACCTTTTTCAAACCATCCTCTCATATATATATATATACACACACACACATATATATCTTTAAATTGCAGCAATGATTTGTATTTTCAAATTAGTTTAGTGAATATCAATCTCTTCATTGCACAAAACTGAAATCTATATAATGTTAGTAGTTCTAATTGCAGTCCACATTTATGTAAAAACCTTTAAAAGATAATTGTCTTCATGCTTATGGCGAACGGGGAATTTTGTCAATACAAGAAGAAAATCATGCTGGATACAGTGTTCAAAATATATACTTGCTTAATGTATAGAAACCCCTTTGTTTAAGATCATTTAAGCATGTTTTTAGGCTGTGTTCACTCGGGTATCTATGTTCTTTACTGAAAAAAACTGATGTGATTCTTCAATACAAAAAATGTTTCTTTAGTGACTAGTCTACTGACTTCATCAACAAACAGTTCACTGACTTTCCTACCTTGTTGCTTAGGCCTCTTTAAGAATTCTCTTTGGAAATAAAAATGTTTGTTTCTTGTTTGTGAATACTTAAGACAGTGCCTGACCCTTGGTGTCAAAAGCCTTTGAGTCAATTTTGAGGTGGGAGCCTCCACAAGAAAGCCTAGGAGTACAAAATGTCCCTGGAACTGCAGTCAGGGAACCACAAGTGTTCCATTTGGACTGTCTGAGTGCCCTCCTTTTGTTCTCTTGCTGTCTCAGATGTTCCTTGATTGTAACTGAGTTCCAGCCCTGCTTCCCATCTCCTCTAATCAAGGCAACCTGTTTATGCTTGAACTGACAAAAATCAAAGGTTGTTTTGTAATCACCACTCACTCACCTACTACTTTGGATTAAGTCTCACTCCTGGTTTCTATTTCCACACGCTCCCACATTTCATTCCAAATTTCAAATTTGGCCAGGTCCAAGTTGGCTTTTTATTTGTCCTCACCTTCATTCAAATCCCCATCAAGTTTGGAAAGTGCTCAGAACCCTGTGACCATCCCTCTGGAAGGTGAAGCTGGCTGGGCTTCTGGGTTGGGTGGGGACTTCTAGAACTTTTCTGTCTAGCTAAAGGATTGTAAATGCACCAATCAGCACTCTGTGTCTAGCTAAAGGTTTGTAAACACACCAATCAGCACTCTGTAAAAACGCACCAATCAGCGTGCTGTATCTAGTTAAATGTTTATAAATGCACCAATCAGTGCTCTGCAAAAATGGACCAATCAGCACTCTCTAAAATGGACCGATCAGTGCTCTGTAAAGTGAACCAATTCAGCAGGAGGTGGGTGGGGCCAAATAAGGGAATAAAAGCTGGCCACCCGAGCCAGCAGCAGCAACTCGCTCAGGTCCCCTTCCACCCTGTGGAAGTTTTGTTCTTTTGCTCTTTGCAATAAATCTCGCTGCTGCTCACTCTTTGGGTCTGCATTACCTTTATGAGCTGTAACACTCATGCAGCTTCACTCCTGAAGCCGGCAAGACCATGAACCCACCGGGAGGAACAAACAACTCCGGACGCGCCACCTTTAAGAACTTTAACACTCACTGCGAAGGTCTGCAGCTTCACTCCTGAAGTCAGCGAGACCACGAACCTGCCAGAAGGAAGAAATTCCAGACACATCTGAATATCTGAAGGAACAAACTCTGGACATACCATCTTTAAGAACTATAACACTCACCACGAGGGTCCGCGGCTTATTCTTGAAGTCAGCGAGAACCAAGAACCCACCAAAAGGAACCAATTCCGGACAGACCTCCACTCCAGGTCAAGATGATGAATATTTGATGGCACGTAAAACACCACTCAGATGTGATTGTGGAATTGGATTGAGTTGGATAGACACCTCTATGGATAATTTAGACATTTCAATGAATAAGCAGCTCTTAATGGCGGAAGGGTGAACTGTGTATTAAACAGAGTACATGAAACAATATACTTCCCAAGAGATAAAAGTATTAGAGCTTTAAAATAAGCAATTTATAGAGTTCAATGCTCAGGCAAGCCAGATTATTGACTGAATGAGTTACTTCTTTTTTATTAAAATTTTCAATGGCTCCCTATTGCCTGTGATAAATACATGGTCCCCACTATTGGGCAATTTCCAGTTTTTAGTCCACCTCTCCTGCAGATTTTCACCCTCCTGCCCAATGTTCCAGCCAAAACAAATTACTTTTAGTTTTCAAACTTGCCTTGGTATTTCCTATCAGTATACCTCTATTCGCTGTTTCCTTTTGCATGGAAAAGTCTAAGTAAGTCCATCCCAAATTTCCATCAACATGCCTCCATTTTATCTGCATGGCTACAATGTTGCCCTTCATGACTCTAATCAAAGCTTTTCTCCCCACCCTGACTGTATCCTCCAAGTAGACATAAACTCTCTCTTTAGGAAAACACTGTCATCATACCAACACACTATCTGCAGTTTGCTATGTAGATAACAATGCTTAGTTTTCCCTCTCTATGTAATTCATTACTAAATGTGGGTTGTTTTTCTTATCTTCTTTTATTAAAAAATTATAAATTGCATATAACCTTCAGAAAATTTCAACAAGAATGAACTAAAGATCTCAAGCAATGTTTGGAGTCTATTTTGGTGCACAAAAATAACAGATCAGTAGCAACACTTATAAAAAGATGAGGAAACAGGGTTAGTTTTCCTGCACATATTCACAATAAGAGAGGGGCAGTTTCTTTTTAGAGTACCTTATATACTTCCATCCTACAACCATCTATTAGCAAGAACTATTATAACATACAACAGCAAAAATAATAATCTTCATTAATTGCTTATGGTTGTTCCCGGGCAATACAGACACTTGAGAAATAGACATTTTCTTTTTTATGCTTTCCAATTTTGCTCTTGAATGGATCTCTAAATTTACACTCCATTGTCCCATGATACACAACTTTCTCCAATCCCCTGTCTCTACCTAATATCCTGCTATTTTTATGAGCTTCAGTAGCCTGCTTTAAAGTGGTAGTTTCTTTAAGAAAATAATTACAATGTAAATTAGTCTTCAACAAATAGGCACATTTTGGAATTAAATGTGTAGGTATTGAAGCTTTGATTCTTGCTATGTTTAAAACCATTATATAAGTTTAACCATAACCATTCAATCTGTGTACCTAGAAATATCATTCTTTCTGTTGCTAATGAAGGTCCTACGGCACAAATTTATTAAAGGTATATGTTTGCATGGGATAATAATTGGGTCGATAATATTAAATTCATAGGCTCATTATTTAATTGCAAGGGCAGATTATGAATACAGCTTCTAAAATGTATTTTAATGAAAAACACTACATCCTGACCTAATCATATCAACCTTATGCTATCTAATTAAAGATGCAAAAAATCATTAGAGTTGCAAAATATTAGTTCCAGCTCCATCAGGCTGTGAGCTTCCCCTTCATGAATATATATTTTTTACCCCATGATAAATAGTTAATGAGGTAAAAATGACAAAATTTGCATGTAGGCAAATTAGTTTAATAGAATGATGTCTTTTCTGACTACTGAAAGTGACCTTTTCCTTATCAAAAAAATGGCTAAAATACTTTGAAATTATCATCTGACTGTCTTTGCACAAATGACAAATTATATGTATTAACAATATAAAAATTATAAAACTCAGTAATCCTAAATTCTCATCATACTGTAAATGTGTCCTGTGCTTCTGCATTTATCAACTTAATAAAAGGAAATTAAGCATATTATAAAGTATCCATTTATGAGGCAATTTTTATTCCGGATCATAAAAATGAAAAGCACATGCTTAATAGCTAGCACTATGGCAAACATCTAGATCAAATTTTTAAAGCACATGAATTCTAGACTACTTATTTGAAATACTTATATATGAAAATGTCTACTCCACTCTTAGCATTTTAGATTATAGATGATTGTTCTCAATTAAACTGGCATTATATCTTGAGATTAGTACATCAATTATTCAACAGGGCTACCTTGCTTCTCTATTAAAATAAACTAAATAAGCAAACATAAGAGAGCTTGAGAAGGATAATACACAAAAATCATAAGAAAGAAAATATCTTCATGGTGTAAATACCAAGGGCATGAAGAGACATAATAAACAAATAAAATAAACATGTCTATCCCTGTAAGTTTGGGAATGTTTGTGTATGCTTAAGACACATAACCACAACAACAAGAAATAACAGGTGCTCTACAGATTTTCAAATGATTTGCATAAACATTTCTATAATTCCTACCACTCATGGTTACTGAGTCTATACATGTAGAGACAACAGCTGCCATTTATCTAGAAATTTGAATTTCTACTAATGGTTCAAATGAATCAAAGCCAAAATATCTTACTTAAGACTCAAATGACTTTGACTAAATTGTTTACTTCAATTCCATTTCATTAAATTGTCTTTTCTTTGATTTACTTGAATGTTTACACACAGTGTTATGGACATTCTAGGTTTGAAGTCCGTTTCTGAGTTCTAGTCGTGTCCATCATGGGGCAGCTAAGTCATTTCACTAAGAAGAGCATAAATGTTACATTTAAAGAATTAAATAATTTCACAGCCCCCTTCAATTTTTCTTCTAGCACCTAGATTTTAATTATCTCTCATGTGTATGCACTCTCTCTCATCCCTTGTTAAAATAGACATAATAGTCAAGTAATTCTGTTTTCCTCTGTTTTATCTATTTAGGTACTGTTGTTCCACTCAAATTCTTTTGGTACTCAACTTTGGATTGTTCCCAAATTCTTGAACTTCCATGTTGTGACGCTTAATAATGAAACAACGTGCACTCTACCTATTCTACGCACTGTAAAGTTATCCTAAAGAGGAAGTGCTCTTTGCTTAATTTTTAGGATAATTTCAACAATTTTGGTATTTTACAAATTATGCTGTTAGTCAAAGATTTCTGAAGAAGAAGTAACCATAACAAATATATAGTAACATGAAATTTGTTTTGCTTCAAGTTAGGGTTTTGAAAATGTCTGCTATAATATTATATGAATTCTCAAATAAACAGAATTCAAGACATAATGATTACATGGAGTGAGCCCACGCAATTTTTTTAAAGCTAATATTTACGTTCCTATCAAGTAGGAAATGAGGTAAGTTATGTTATAAGTTCATTCTGTGGGCTAACTAAATATATTCAACTATTCAACTATTCATTCCTGCATGCATTCCTTTATGTATTGAACAAATAGCCAGTAAACAAGTGCTATGTTCTAGAGATCAAGATTAAGGGCATAAAGATTGAGGACAGAGATTGAGGTCATAAAGATGAAGAAACCACTCTTTTATTCCTCAAGGATATCTCAAGTCTACAAAGAAAGAGGGACACATGAACAGGTAGTTCTCAAATTGTGTGTTGGATGCTGTCAGGTAAGACAGGCAGGTTTGACAAAAAGAAAATGCCAAAATATTTCACCTAAGACCCAAATGATTTTGATTAAAATCTTTCTCTGGGTTGACTCCACAGAGAAAACACTCAAGCTGAGCCCTGGAAGAATGATTAGTTTACCAAATACTACATGAGAAATTGGGAGGATATTGCTCCAAACAGAGAGGAATGCGTGGACGCGAGAAACAGTATGGCATGTGTAGTGAACTGCTCATATTTTTATATAGCTTAATCATATTGTGGCAAGAAGTATGCTGGCTGGGAAGTGGTCGGATGGATGAGGATACAGGACATGAGGCTGAAGAGGTAAGAAAGAATCAGGTCAAATGGCAGTTATACAATAGTAAGGATTTGTATCATGGTGGCCAAAACAACAGTAAATAACTTCAAGAACAACACAAAAAACATCAACTTGCTGATATACCAGCAGAGTGAGGGTTTTTTGAGCAGTCCAAAAAACAAAGCTCCTTCAGACCAACTCACCTTTCTTCTTTCACCATTGATTCCTCTCCATTGCTCAGATCGTTTCACTATATAACTTAGCTCCTGATTGGAAATCTCCAAGTCATACGGTATGAAGAACTTGGTTTCTTCACTGTGGATGCACTGAAAAGCATCTAATATCCAAGAGTCATTGTGCAACCTAAGAATAAAGTCATCTGTTACCTGTTTTTTATTTTCCCCAAGTCTTGTTTAGTTTTTTCTCCCAAAGAGTTAAGTAATTCATATTTCTTTTATCATCTTCTATTTTAGTTCACATTCCTCATTCTTTTTTCAGAAACTATTTGATGATTAAGCTTTCAGAAATTATACAATAATTTCCTCAACAAAATCCCATAATCTAACAACTGCAATCTGGAGGTTTTTGCAGTTATTTCCTATAAGCCTACTGCTTATTTTAAATTTTTTAAAATTTTAAAATTTTTATTTTTTGTGGGTGCATAGTAGGAAAATTCAGAAGCAACCTACTTGTCCATCAACAGATGAATGAATAAAGAAAATATGGTACATAGATACAGTGGAGTACTATTCAGCCATAAAAAATAATGAGAGCCAGTCATTTGCAACAACATGGATGGAACTGGAGATCATTATATTAAGTGAAATGAGTCAGACACAGAAAGACAATCACATGTTCTTACTTAATCGTGGGATCTAAAAATCAAAACAGTTGAACTCATGCTTCTTATTTTTGATGTCTAAGGAAAAAATGTAAAAATATTTAGCTGTTAACTTGGATTATAAATATCCAAATTAGTTCAAATGTGAGGAATGTATCTAAAGAAAATTTAAATTTGGGTTCATTCCTGAGTGGTAGAAACCCCACTAGGGCAGGTCAGATAGCACAGGGGTTTCTCTTAGTTGGTTTTCTTCCAACCTGAATGGTAAACAGATTAATTTGCTGAAGCATCTAACTTGATAAAATGTTCATTTGATTTTTTACCATTTATCAAAACAACTCCAATATTGATTTTGAAAAATCAGGTTTTCTTGTGATACTAATAAAGTGACAGCCTCTTGCCCCCCAAATTTATATTTTAATAAGAAATATTAATTATTTGATATTAAGTAACATTTAGATGAGTAGTAGAAATATTTGTTAAGTCAATGCTTATAAAACTTTTCGGTTGAATACCCCTAAAGGTAGAGAAGAGAAAATATGTATACTTTCCCTAATCTACCAGTGCTTAATACAATATGTTTTCTTTTTCAAAACTTTGAGTGAAATTGAAACTTGAGGAAAAGTAATCTTTATCTTGTGACTTAGTGTACATTTGTCTCACCATGCATAGCAGGAAGTAGTTTCAGAAGCACGAAATTGTGCCACTAACAGTTGATAGGCCAGACCAAAATCTTTTATGTCTCAGTGTCAATAAACGACCCTTCTGAGAAGTAAGTTTTTAGAAAATGGCCTGAGATATAAATTGGACTATCAAGATATTTAGGCTTCACATAATTATGTGTCTTCCTACACATTCAAAGTGGAGAATTAGTTCAATAATTACATTTTGCTTTAACTAGTCTAGATAATGCTAGAATTTATTGATTTTCCATTATAATGGCAGTCAATTTCACATTCATTGCATTATTCTAGCCTTATTTTAATCTTGCTTTTTACATATTAATACACTAAGATATGAAAAAAAAGTTTGCCTCACTGTTTATAAGTAACAGAGACAGAATTTAAGCTCAGAGATAACTCCAAAGTTTATTTCGTTCCTTTTTTCTTTCTTTCTTCTTCTTTTTTTTTTTTTGAAATGCTGTCTTGCTGTGTTGCACAGCCTGGAGTGCAATGGTGCGATCTCAGCTCACTGCAACCTCTGTCTCCTGGGTTTAAGCGATTCTCCTGCATCAGCTTCCTGAGTAGCTGGGATTACAGGCCCACACCACCATGCCCAGTTAATTTTTGTATTTTTTGTAGAGACAGGGTTTCACCATGTTGGCCAGGCTGGTCTTGAACTCCTGACCTTGTGATCCGCCCACCTCGGCCTCCCATAGTGCTAGGATTACAGGCGTGAGCCACTACACCCAGCCCAAAGTTTATTTTGTTCTATCATGTTGACTCAGTTAAAATAACTGATATAACATGTATCTTCATTTAACTACCTGTCTCAACTCTTACCAAAATAGTGTAATAAACATTTTGACCCTAGCTGCTAAATAATGTCTCTGTGTTTTTTTCCCAGCTATTCCACATTTATCACACAGTGAAAATAAAAGCAAAACTGCCACTCAGCCTAACTGATGGTCCAAGACAGGCCATATGGCGTGGTGCCATCTTGAAATGCAACTACTGCTCTTATTGCACTTTGAGATTCTAGGTTGGCTATTTGAATGATTTACTAGTTGCCTTGTTAAACAAGAACTAGTCTTTACCATTCTCCTAAGTTTGTTTAAAGTAACATTCATCTTTTTGTTTTAATGGTGGTAAGATTTAATGTAGTTGAATTACTGTCAATTTGCCTCCATAAACATTTTCTATATGAAGATTTTAAGTGCAAGATTATCAACAATGCAATTAACTTTGAATTAATTAGGAATCACAGTCCTGTTTCTGCTGGCTTCTGTTCCTTTTGCCCAGAAAATATCTGCCTCCTCTTTATTTCTCCTTCATTCTGTGTGAAAGAATAATTATGTAAATATCCAAACCCAGATCTACAGGATGGTAAACAAATGTTTTGACAGAGAACAAAATAGCACGTTGGAATAGGGAAAGCTATACAAAGATTAATTGCATTTTAGTTTTATTATTATTATTATTATGCCATTTTGGGTGACATTTTCCAGCAAAAAGCTCCATGATGAGTTGTTAATAGGTTAAATTACCAACTTTTATAAATTTTTAGCATATTTTTCAGCTCTATAAAGCAAGCTCATACAAAGAAAAAATAATCTATGGTTGGATATGCAAAATTTAAAAAATAAATAAATTGAACATAATTCTCAACATAATTGAGAATTACGTAATTCTTCTAATAATATATAACTTGATAATTATACTTTTTATAATTCTTTTATAATATTAAGCAATATAACATTTATCCAAAGGTGAACTATTTTATTCTTCCGCATCAAAAGATATTTTATCCCTTTATATATCTGTGGAAATTTCACTTTTCTGGTGTTCTTTAGAAAGTTAAGGAGCCCATCTATATGTTAGGAGAATTTCTGTAATGATAAACAATGTAAAAACAGTCTCAATTTCATAAATAAATTGGGTGTTGGTTACCATTGATAAAAGAGCAATAGACTATTCTCTTTGTGTATGCAACATTCAATAAAATATCAAGTTTGAACTTTTCATGATCATATTTAGTTATAAAGTTTGCTATCCTCAAATGCATCAGCAATAATACAGAGAAATGCACACACCCATTTTCACCCATTTTCTGCCATCTTGTGTGTGTGTGTGAATATCAAATTGAATTATATAAAAATAAAGATATGGCCAGGCGTGGTGGCTCACACTTGTAATCCCAACACTTTGGGAGGCTGAGGTGGGCAGATCACGAGGTCAGGAGTTCAAGACCAGCCTGGCCAACATAGTGAAACCCCGTCTCTACTAAAAATACAAAAAGTTAGCCAGGTGTGGTGGCAGGCGCTTGTAATCCCAGCTACTCAGGAGGCTAAGGCAGGAGAATCACTTGAACCTTGGAGGCGGAGGTTGCAGTGAGCCGAGATCACGCCATTGCACTCTAGCCTGGGTGACAGTGCGAGACTCCATCTCAAACAAACAAACAAACAAAAAAAGTAAAGACATTGGATTATATTAGATGACAGAGGAGAAAAATTAAACCAACCATGGAAAATTTTTAACAATTAATGTCTCTAGGAGAAGGATATCAGTTCATTGTATGCTTATAATTTTTATAAGTTTGGGTTGTTTTTAAATAAAAAGCTAAAATTTTATAGTATTCTATTGCAATATACGTCATTATATGGTGATGGTTGCAAATTTGGATTTCTTTCAAAAATACAGCTATTCAATATGTCTGAAAATTTTATATTTCTAAATTATTTCTTCTAAAGATAATTAAAAGAGAAACTATATTCCGCCTGTTCATAAAGCCTTAGGCATTGTTGTTTATAGAAATAGGTGACATATTATGCTACAGGTTCGGATGATGGCCAATGAAACAAAGTAATTTACAAAGTCCTTTGCCCTGTGTCCTATATTTGCAGCAATTCATTGCTTTGTGAGTGGCAGAAGCTATTATGTTTTGTTCACATCTCAATGTGGGTCATTTACAGAAACCTAGTGTGTGACATTTCTTGTAAAGCTAAAAAGGACAAGTGTGAATATTTAGCTAACATAGTATTTTAAGGGTCATAAAAAGGAATCTATAACTTTAGCTCTAAATGCAAATATACATATGAAGAAGAAGAATCAAATATAATTGGTTATTTCTAACTCTAATAGCTACAAGTCAGATTGGCAGTGGGATTTTACACATAGAGTAGTCAATGTGCTTATGATGCAAGTTGGAAAACTACTTACCTCTGGGCATATTTGCATTAGAATGATGCAGGTACAGCTCTAAACAGACAGGATATAAACAGCCAAACTTTTGGCACAACCAGCATATGCTCATCAAAATTCATTTTCATTGTCTTTACCTGTTAAAACCCACATATTCTTTAGCAAAATTGTTGAACACTTAAAAGAGGTGTCTGATAGCAAAGTATTGAGACATATGGAGACAGTTTTGGTTTGTTTTCTAGAAACTCTTAGGTGCTCACCATTCTGTTTAATAGTCACTGAAATTCAAACAGCTTTGGTTTGAAGTCATACTAAATAAAGAAAAATGAAAATATAAGGGAGGAACAAAGAAGAGAAAGAGAATAAAAAGGGAAACAGAACTTTAGAAAAAGGAAAAAGAAATTCACAAAAATAATAAAGTGGACACAGCTGGAAGGAGTCAAGAATGCCCCTAGCCCCTGACCATTTCTAGAGGCAGTCCTAGTGTAGGTTTCTAGTGATGAAGTCAATGTTTTTCTATGTGTGTAGTCTCACATTTGTAAGGGGACAATCATATTCTTCTTCATTCATTCCTCTTTAATTTATTCAGTTGGTTAACAAATATGTATGGAACTAGATGAACACATTAAAGAGTGAGAGAATTTCCAGAATCTGGACATGGTTGATATGGAGGGTGAAGGAGAGGGAGGATGTAAAAATGTAATCACTGGATGGACTTCTTTTCTGCCCACTGCACAGAAAAAAATCAATTCACTGAGATCACAACATTGCAGTAGAGAAAGAGTTTAACTGATGTGAGGCTGGCCACACAGGAGATGGACTTCTTAATCAAATCAATCTCTCAAAAGGCTCAGAGACTAGGGATTTTATAGACACTTTCTTTCGTGGTCAGGGGGCTAGGGAATGGGTATTGCTGACTAGTTGGGGGTGAAATAACAGGGTGTGGAAAATGGTCCCCATTCAGTGAGTCTACCTCTGGGTGAGGCCATGGGACAAGTTGAGTCATGAGTCACAGTTCCAGGTGGGGTCAGTCTGCAGAATACCTCAAAAAACCAACCCTTTATGTTTTACAATAGTGATGTTTTCCACAGGAGCAACTGGGGAAGTCACAAATCTTGTGATCTCTGGCCACTTGACTACTGAACAGCAAGAGACTGTGGAAACTATGCCTATGTTTTAGCAGAAGTGAGGCCCATCCAATATTCCTAATTTTATGGCCTTTCACTAGTCTTACAAAGGGAGTTTCAGACCCCAAACAGGGAGGGGATACATTTTAAAGAGAGACTGTTACTAGTATTATCATTGCTTCAAAGTTAAACTATAAATTAAAGTCCTCCCAAAATTAGCTTGACCTATGCTCAGGAATTACCAAGGACAACCTGGAGGTCAGAAGCAAGATGGAGTCAACCACGTCAGACTTAGCTTACTGTCAAAACTTCACAAAGGCAGTTTCAAAAATAGCTCCCCAAAATAGCTTCTTTCCTCTCCCGTCCCCTCCCCTTTCCTTCCCTCCACTTCCCTTCCCTTCCTCCTTCAGAACTAGATGAGTGATTTTGGCATTTAGCAAGATAGGAAACCTGAATGAAGAGTGATTTGGAGGAGAAAACAATGAATTTATTTTCAAAATGTCAATAGTGAAGTCCTCTTGCCACATATATGGGGAGTTGTGAACATTAATTGAAAGTTCTATATTTTTGGACTAAATTCATGTTTACCTTGAAAGAACCAAATATCATAACTAAAAAAGAATGGCCTAAGTTACAGTTTAGTTAGAAATACACTAAATACATTAACTTATTCCTGAAGAACAGATCTCATTAGCTACTTTCATACTGCCAATAGAAATGAGTAATAATAATTAATATTTATATTTATTGAGTAAATACTTGTAATATATATTTTATATACATTAAGTCTATTCCTCAAAGTTCTAATTTGATTTTATTATTCACATTATCAAGAAATAGAGTCAAAGAGGTAAAACTATTATCTAAACGTACACAGCTAGTAAGTAACAGAGCCATGATTTAAGCCAGGCCTGCCTGCCTTCAAGCCAGGAATGAACCACTACATTACACTCATTCATTAGAGGAAAATTAACCACTAATGTATTTTTTTTAACCATCACATGGTTAAAAATGAGAGGAAAATTAACTACAAATGTGATTTTTTAACCATCATATTTATTTTTAAGTGTACAGTTTAGTAGTACTAAGTATATTCATATTATTATGCAACAGATCTCTAGAACTATTTAATCTTGCAACACTGAAACTGTACAGCCATTAAATACCAGTTCACCTTCTTCCCTTTCCCCAGTCCTTGGTAACCACCTTTCTACTTTTGGTTGCTATGATTTTGGCTACTTTAAATACTTCATATGAGGGGAATCAGAGAGCATTTCTCTAGCTTATTTTATTTAGCATAATGACCTTAAGATTAATCCATGTTGTAGGACATGACAGAATTTTTTTCCTTTTTTAAGACCATGTAGTATTCCATTGCATGTGTATACCACATTTTCTTTATCCATCATCTGTCAATGGACATTTGGATTTCTTTCACCTCTTGGCTATTGTGAAAAATACTACAATGAAAATTGATATTTAAATATGTCATAGAGATTCTGTTTTTAATTATTTCAGATATATACCTAGAAGTGCAGTTACTGGATCATACGGTAATTCTATTTTAAAATTTTTGAGGAATCTTCATGCTGCTTTCCATTAAGAGTTGCACTATTTTTCATTCCTACCAAAAGTGCACAAGGGTTCCAAATTCTCTCCATCTTCTCCAACATTTGTTATTTTCTGTTCTTTTGAGAGTGGTAATCCTCTTGGGTGTGAAGTCATATCTCATTGTGGTTTTGATCTGCATTTTCCTAATAATTAATGATGCTGAGCATCTTTTCCTGCACTTATTGGCCATTTTTATATCTTCTTTAGAGAAATGTCTATTGGGGGAACCCACCCCCGATAATTTAACGTGAGTCCTTTTCTATTTTCCCTAAGTGTCGGCCGGTCTGAGAAATAAAGGAAAAGAGTACAAAAGAGAGAAATTTTAAAGCTGGGTGTCCGGGGAAGACATCACATGTCGGCAGGTTCTGTGATGCCCCCTGAGCCATAAAACCAGCAAGATTTATTAGTGATTTTCAAAAGGGGAGGGAGTGCACAAATAGGGTGTGGGTCACAGAGATCACATGCTTCAAGGTGACAAAAGATCACAGGGCAGAAGTTCAGGGCAAAACTAGAATCACTAATGAACTTCCATTTCCTGCTGTGCACGCACTGTCAGGGTTCAAGAGCAGAGAACGGGTCTGACTAGAATTCGCCAGGCTGGAATTTCCTAATCCTAGCAAGCCTGGGGCCACTGCATGACACTAGGGTGTGTTTCATCCCTATCTACATCTGCATAAGGCAGGCACTCCTAGGGTGGCCATTTTAAAGGCCCTGCCCTGGGAATGCATTCCTTTCCTAGGGCTGTTAATTATTAATATTCCTTACTGGGGAAAGAATTCAGCCATATTTCTCTTACCTGCTTTCGGTAATAAGAGAAATATGGCTCTGTCCCGCCCTGCACACAGGCAGCCAGACTTTAAGGTTATCTCCCTTGTTCCCTGAAAATCGCTGTTATCCTGTTCTTTTTTCAAGGTGCCCAGATTTCATATTGTTTAAACAATTTGTGCAGTTAACGCAATCATCACAGGGTCCTGAGGTGACATACATCCTCAGCTTACAAAGATGACGGGATTAAGAGATTAAAGTAAAGACAGGCTAGGAAATCACAAGAGTATTGATTGGAGAAGTGATAAATGTCCATGAAATCCTCACAATTTATGTTCAGAGACTGCAGTAAAGACAGGCGTTAAAAAATTATAAAAGTATTAATTTGGGGAACTAATAAATGTCCATAAAATCTTCACAATTTATGTTCTTCTGCCATGGCTTCAGCCGGTCCCTCCGTTCGGGGTCCCTGACTTCCCACAACAAATGTCTATTCAAGTTGTTTGCCCATTTTTTAAATAGGGTTATTTGGTTTTTTTCATTGTTGAGTTGTAGAATTTCCTTATATATTCTAGACATTAACCCTTTACCTGGTATATGACTTCCAATTATTTTCTCCCATCCCATAGGTTGCCTTTTAATCCTATCGAATGTTTCTTTGATGGGTAGAAGTTTTTAAGTTGGATGTCACTGCATTTGTGTATTTTGGATTTTATTACCTGTGCTTTTGGTGTTATATCCAAGAAATCATTACCAAGACCAATGTCATCAGGTGTGAAAGCCCTCTGTGTAATCTCCATATGCCAATTCCTATGATATAGCATGAAATAGGAAATGTTTTGAACATATACTTAGAGATTCTGAGATTTTTGTGACAGCTATTGGTTATAATCAGGATGTTGTTATTTAGTGGGTCAGATCTACCAGTCCATATTGTCTGATATTCCTTTGAAGGCACGGATTCATTAGATTATATAGGTGCATCTGTTATAGGATCTGTACTAGGGAAATCCAAACTGTAAAGCATAAGATTAACTATTAATAGAAGAACTACAGCAGTACTTTCTCAAATCCAACTCGTCTATGAGGTCTTAGCTACCGGGAAAACACAGTGCTGGGAAGAGGTCTAGTGTCACAATCAATGTCAATGGTGAAGAAGACCACTGCTTATGCACTAGAATTGGCCTAAGGAGGAAGGACCTTCTGTCATTGTCCCTTTGCAGAATGACAGCCCCTTGGTAAGTGTGACCAAGATCACTAGGACCTCGTCTGCAGTTTTGAGGATCTGAACATGCCTTATATTAACCTACTTAACAGATCAATAAAGAAAAAAGACTACTTGGGGAGGAAAGCAGAAGATGGAGGCTGGAAGCCATGGAATAGAGATTTGGAAATATCAAAGTTAGAACAGAGAATTGTCAAGACAGAATTTAGAGATCATTCTGCATCTATACCATGGTTATTACCACTCTGGGTTCTCTGAATTTTTTATTTACATTGACGAAATGTTTTGCATTTCTCCTGCTATGCATAATTCTGACAATTTTTAACTCCTCCTTCCACGTTGCATTGTACTTTTTAAAGTTGACTGTTACCAAAAAAGTCAAACTAAAAACCTATTCTGGTCATTTTGACATGTCAAACTAACACACGTGAGAGCTGTGTGTGTACCTTTCCACACTTCATTATATTCCAGCTGACAGTTCAAAATGAAAAACACTTGGGGACAAGTGTCATCTGAACATGCAGCCTGTGAGTTACACTTTATTTGAAAGGGAAAGTGTTTCTTCACCACATAAAAAAATGTATTCATTTATTTATTCATGCTTTTAATTCAACAAATTTTTGTTGTGTTCCATTGTATTCCAGGTACTTTTCTTGGTATAGAGAAGAGAAGGGTGAATTATAGAGTCCACAATCTTGCCTTCAGTTGCCAGTTCAAGAATGCCCTATCATGATTATCCACATGATTATCTCAATAGATGCAGAAAAAGCCTTTGACAAAATTCAACAACCCTGCATGCTAAAAACTCTCAATAAATTAGGTATTGATGGGACGTATTTCAAAATAATAAGAGCTATCTATGACAAACCCACAGCCAATATCATACTGAATGGGCAAAAACTGGAAGCATTCCCTTTGAAAATGGGCACAACACAGGGATGCCCTCTCTCACCACTCCTATTCAACATAGTGTTGCAAGTTCTGGCCAGGGCAATTAGGCAGGAGAAGGAAATTAAGGGTATTCAATTAGGAAAAGAGGAAGTCAAATTGTCCCTGTTTGCAGACGACATGATTGTATATCTAGAAAACCCCATTGTCTCAGCCCAGAATCTCCTTAAGCTGATAAGCAACTTCAGCAAAGTCTCAGGATACAAAATCAATGTACAAAAATCACAAGCATTCTTATACACCAATAACAGACAAACAGAGAGCCAAATCATGAGTGAACTCTCATTCACAATTGCTTCAAAGAGACTAAAATACCTAGGAATCCAACTTACAAGGGACATGAAGGACCTCTTCAAGGAGAACTACAAACCACTGCTCAAGGAAATAAAAGAGGATACAAAGAAATGGAAGAACATTCCATGCTCATGGGTAGGAAGAATCAATATCATGAAAATGGCCATACTGCCCAAGGTAATTTATAGATTCAATGCCATCCCCATCAAGCTACCAATGACTTTCTTCCCAGAATTGGAAAAAACTACTTTAAAGTTCATATGGAACCAAAAAAGAGCCCGCATCGCCAAGTCATTCCTAAGCCAAAAGAACAAAGCTGGAAGCATCACGCTACCTGACTTTAAGCTATACTACAAGGCTCCAGTAACCAAAACAGCATGGTACTGGTACCAAAACAGAGATATAGATCAATGGAACAGAACAGAGCCCTCAGAAATAACGCCACATATCTACAACTATATGATCTTTGACAAACATGACAAAAACAAGAAATTGGGAAAGGATTCCCTATTTAATAAATGGTGCTGGGAAAACTGGCTAGCCCTATGTAGAAAGCTGAAACTGGATCCCTTCCTTACACCTTATACAAAAATCAATTCAAGATGGATTAAAGACTTAAATCTTAGACCTAAAACCATAAAAACCCTAGAAGAAAACCTAGGCATTACCATTCAGGACATAGGCATGGGCAAGGACTTCATGTCTAAAACACCAAAAGCAATGGCAACAAAAGACAAAATTGACAAATGGGATCTCATTAAACTAAAGAGCTTCTGCACAACAAAAGAAACTACCATCAGAGTGAACAGGCAACCTACAAAATGGGAGAAAATTTTCGCAACCTACTCATCTGACAAAGGGCTGATATCCAGAATCTACAATGAACTCAAACAAATTTACAAGAAAAAAACAAACAACCCCATCAAAAAGTGGGCAAAGCATATGAACAGACACTTCTCAAAAGAAGACATTTATGCAGCCAAAAGACACATGAAAAAATACTCACCATCACTGGCCATCAGAGAAATGCAAATCAAAACCACAATGAGATACCATCTCACACCAATTAGAATTGCAATCATTAAAAAGTCAGGAAACAACAGGTGCTGGAGAGGATGTGGAGAAATAGGAACACTTTTACACTGTTGGTGGGACTGTAAACTAGTTCAACCATTGTGGAAGTCAGTGTGGCGATTCCTCAGGGATCTAGAACTAGAAATACCATTTGACCCAGCCATCCCATTACTGGGTATATACCTAAAGGACTATAAATCATGCTGCTATAAAGACACATGTACACGTATGTTTATTGTGGCACTATTCACAATAGCAAAGACTTGGAACCAACCCAAATGTCCAACAACGATAGACTGGATTAAGAAAATGTGGCACATATACACCATGGAATACTATGCAGCCATAAAAAATGATGAGTTCATGTCCTTTGTAGGGACAAGGATGAAATTGGAAATCATCATTCTCAGCAAACTATTGCAAGGACAAAAAACCAAGCACTGCATGTTCTCACTCATAGGTGGGAATTGAACAATGAGAACACATGGACACAGGAAGGGGAACATCACACTCTGGGGACTGTTGTGGGGTAGGGGGAGGGGGAAGGGATAGCATTAGGAGATGTACGTAATGCTAAATGATGAGTTGATGGGTGCAGCGCACCAGCATGGCACATGTATACATATGTAACTAACCTGCACATTGTGCATATGTACCCTAAAACTTAAAGTATAATAATAATAATAAAAAAACTAAAAAAAAAAAAAAAGAGAGAAGAAACATCATGCCAAGGAATGTTCACTTTATCTCTGACCTAGCTTCTTGCAGCTATGGATGGGAAGAGTTGGGGTAGAAACAGAGCACTCTATCTGCTGAAACAAAGATGGAAGGGGAGTCAGATACAACGTGGTCTCAGCTGCCCACACAAGAGCGCTTAAGGTCTAAGGTGCAGAGGGAGAAATACTGAAGGCGTTTTAGCAAACGAGCATCCCGTGAATGTATCTGGACCTGCAGCATTGAGCCATTGAGTTACAATCATTCAGTTTACTGGAGCTGACACAATGTAGTATCTAAATCTTTTAAATACATCTATTCCTATACAAGTGTGTCATAATGTACATAGTTCATTTCTGCCTATCAGGGCATAGAGTGCCCATGAACTAATTAGGTGACAATTTCAGAGAATAAAAATTGCTTAGCTATATATTAATTACATACATTTTAGAATATTTTTCTTTACCTGGTAAATAATATTCAGCCTTTACCAAGGAACATTGTAAAGAAGATTGTGGCAATTTCTACAGTCAAATGATGTAGAAAGTAGAAAATCTTTGATTATCTCATACATAGTCCCTAGACAATGAATATACTCATAATATTCTCATCAAAACCTGTCTTTAAATTATTTTAATCTAAATTAATTTTCCTAAGTAATAAATGACAGCAGCTAAAACTTATAAGACTATTTGGAACTATTAAGTCAATGATTAAGAAGACATAAAGACCCTCAAAAACTAATTAACTTGACTATCAGTCTTTTAGATTTGTGTACTGCTTCCAGGATTATAACAAGCTTAAATAAATCTAACTAACACTTAAATTGTGATTTCTTGTTCTCTGCATATTTTAAAGAAAAATGTAAAGAGCCTGGAGATCTTTTGTACTATTTAGATAAAGGGTTTAGAATTTAAGAATCTATCTGATATCAATGGGAGCTTTATCTGAGGAATGCTACAAGACCAAACACTTAGAGAGTCATGGATGGGACTCACAGCTTTCCCCTAATGCCAATGTCCATAGTAGTCATTTACAAATGTTTAGGGAAAGGCAAATTTTGTAGAAGATGATCTAGAAAAAAAAAAGAGAAGCTTACTCTGTCCATCACACTGGAAACATAAAATAATGTGGTAAATTTATTTAAAATAAAACCTGGTAAGATAAAATAACAAAACAGTTAAGATCTAATGATGATACCAACTTACAGAACAAACCAGAAAATAAAAGATAAAAGAATGTCTTAGATCTAGACACTAGCCACATCAAATGACTTCTACATGGCTTATGAGTAGATGTTCAATAAAAAGAATTCAAACTTTCTAAAAATAGAAGTAAATAGTTATAAAATTTCTTAATGGGGAACAATTATTTGTCAAATTTGTTATTTAAATGTCAAAAAATTATAAAAGACTATGTAATTTTTAAATAACTATTTTAAAATCAAAACATAAATTTAAAAGGCTAGCAGAAAATAGAGAAAATATCTGTTAAGATTATGGCAAAAGGGTTAATACTGTTAATATATATAAAACTCATATAACTGAGTAAGACAAACATTTGAATGCTCTGTGGAAAGGAAGGCAAAAAGACACTTAAAAAGCAATTCACAGGCCAGGTGCAGTGGCTCACACCTGTAACCCCAGCACTTTGGGAGGCCGAGGTGGGTGGATCACCTGAGGTCAGGAGTTCGAGACCAGCCTGACCAAGACGGTGAAACTGCATCTCTACTAAAAAAAAAATACAAAAATTAGCTGGATGTGGTGGCAGGTGCCTGTAATCCCAGCTACTGGGGAGGCTGAGGCAGGAGAATCACTTGAACCCGGGAGGCGGAGGTTGCAGTGAGCCGAGATAACCTGGGTGACAAAGTGAGACTCCATCTCAAAATAAATAAATAAATAAATAAAAGGCAATTCACAGAAAAGGAAATATGAATGAATAATGAACATAGTAAGAATGTTTAGTGATGAGTAAACAAAAACTAACATTTATAAAAAGATGAGATTTCATTTCTTCTATTAAAGTTTTAAAAAGTTAAGACATGACATGAACATTATTTTAAAACTTCCTTCATTCACTACTGTGGAAAAATAAATCCATACTACTTTCCTAGAAAACAAGTTTGCAATAGTTGTCAAATGTCTTAGAAATATCAAACCCTCTAAACCTGTATTTCTGGGTCTCTGGGATTCTATTCAAATAATACTTTAAAATGTAGACAAGCACCTGTGTCTTAGGATGTTCATTAGAATTATGTATAAGATGTACAAAAATGTAAAACAATCTATTTTCCAGCAATAAAGAAATGTGTAAGTATTTTATATTGCTTCTACAGTATACTTTGTACAATATAAAATATTATGTATGCGATAAGTGTTCATAAAATTAGTAAAGAATTATAAAAATATGTATCATATAATATTAAGTTTAAAATCAACATATGAAGTTGTTTTTGTAGAATATAATTCCAACTTTGTAAAAAAAATATAAAATGGGAAAACAGTTTAAATAAAAGCTCCTAAAAAATTATCAATGCTTTATCTAGATGAGATTATTGGTGTTTTTAAATTTATTCTTTGACTTTTTTCTGCAGTTTCAATATTTTTCATAAATCACAAATTCTTTGTAGAATAAGAAAAATTACTAAAAATATTAATGCTTTTTAAAAACTATAAAATCAAGTCCAAATGATTACATGTAGCACAGAGGTGAGAAACTGGTATCCCAGTCAACTTGCCTTTCAGAACCATGGAGAGTGAGAATTTTTTTAGTAGAAATCCTTTAGCATCTAATTACTGAGGCTCTTGGAGGAATCAGATCCAAACAAGCAAACTTAACAGGGACCAAGCTGGAGCCTGCACAGCTAGTCCTCATAATATGGAGCTTCTGGGGCCAAGAGGTAGACACATCCTTTATCAACTGCCAGCACAACAGACTTGGTCTCCTTTGTATTCCTATCATGCTAGCCATGTTAACATTTCCGTGTTGACAGCACTAATCCAGAAGTCCAGAACGACTTACAGTTGTTGCTCTAATATATTGATTAAGGATGCTAACCTAAATCAGTCAAACATGCACAAATCCACACTGGCATTTTCCACTAAGATGAGTTCTTATGACTTCTGTGTCTCTTGGACTATTATTATGCCAGAGCAAAACCCCACCTCAATGACCAGATGCATCTGCTGGGGACCGTGCTGTCTTCATAGAGGAACTGGGCTGCCCAGCATGCCATCATTTCAGAGAAAGACACTTTGCAAACAGCAGTAAACAGAGACTTTTCAGCTGATATACTGGAGGGACTTATTTATTCAGATGGAAAAAAACAGATATTTTCCCTGTAGGAGATTACTGTCATTTTATCAACATCTGAAGGAACCTTAAGAGCATCTGCTTCTAAAATATAAGAAAACCCTGCTTGGGGTAACTAAGCATGCCTAGTTTAGACAGAACAGGTTAAGCATGGAAAACAACGAGGACTAGGTTGAGAGAGTGAACAAAATTTGTTTATTTCTCCTAAATTATTCCAAGTTCATTCTCTATGATGGCCAGGCAGACCATCTATCTTTGTTTTGTCCCTAAATTATTTCTCCATCCATTACAGAGCTTCCCACTCTTCCTACCCATAATTACCTGTGGGGTAATCTTTCTATTTTAATTCAAATACCCATTTACTTTAGGTAGCAAAACATTAAGTCATAGTTATTTGGTGCATAAATTCTGTGCTCACTTTTTTTTTTAACTTTACAAATAATTTAGATAATAAAGTTGTAGACCTCAGACAATGAAGAGTATGACTGTAAACATTCATTTTGTTTTAAGTGAAAAGGGTTATATTGATGTGGGAATAAATGATACAAAACATTATCTGATAATATTTTTAATCTCAGAAAAGTCTAAACTACATGTCATGCTATTTTATTTTTTTAACTTCTCTGGTCATTTTAAATTATAGAGTAATTATTATTCATGTAGATCCTGTTATAAAAATCTACACATACATGTTATTGTCATCGTGTTACACACACACACAAACGCCTAAAATCTAGCAAATGAACATCTTTGCCTAGGGCCACACGACAAGTTCGTGGTCAAATGAAAACTGAGTGATCAGAGAAGACTTTCTGCCCTTTCCTAAGACAGTAAGTGCTCTGGAAAGATGACATACAGTGCTTATGACATGTCAAAATATAAACCAAGCCTGTGCCTAAACAACACACATCCCCTGGAGAATTAGGCAATTTTACAACAGCTATGTTAGTGACCTAAGGGCCGCATCAGAGAATGATCAGTCTACTGAAGGAAGACTTGAGGAGTGAGTTCACCTCGCATTTCATAAAAAATAACGACTATCATATGTGTACTCCCTAGGCACCCAGCCACAAACCTCCAAGCAGCTGCGTTCACCCTTACCGTTTTTCCTTATCACATCAAGAGACAAAATCTTTTTCCAAAATCTGAGGTTTGTCTCCATCTGAGTTCTACCTCATGTCTTCAGAGACTTCCCTCAAATATACTCCCTTGCTTAACTATTTACAATATTTCCGTAAATTTTCATCTCTGCACAGACATATGTTCAAACCATGCCCATATTTAAAAATCATTTTTAAAATACATTTTTCTAACCACTTTCTATTTATAGCATAACTG
Organism: Pan paniscus; assembly: GCF_029289425.2. Taxonomy (NCBI): domain Eukaryota; kingdom Metazoa; phylum Chordata; class Mammalia; order Primates; family Hominidae; genus Pan; species Pan paniscus. The sequence continues at coordinate 24,332,444 of NC_073254.2, forward strand.
TATTTTTAAAAAGTCACAAAGTACCAACTCTACATCCACATCCTTGGCTCAGTTAGCCCACTGCAATTTAGTCTCTACCAAATGGCAATGAAGCTTAAGGTTTCATCCATATATATCTATCGTCTATATTGATTTCCCCGAGCTCTGCACTTACTTATCCAACTTCTCGTAACATATTTTCCCTTGGCAATGTCAAAGATAGCTCAACATGAAAGAAAAGTGAGTTAACTTATTATCCATCTTCTGTAATTGTTTATTTTCAATCTAATCCATGCCTCTGAGGATTCTACAGCCATTCCTCACCTGCTCAACTCCAAATATTGAGACTATACTAATTACCATCCTGTCCTTTACCTTCAACTTCCGATCAGCCCACAAGTTATGTTCTGCTCATTAATTATTTTTTTGTTTTGTTTTTCTTTATTTCTTCTAAAAAATATGGGAAACATGTGCAGAACATGCAGGTTTGTTACTAAGGTATAAGTGTGCCACGGTGGTTTGTTGCACCTATTGACCTGTCCTCTAAGTTTCCTTCCCTCTCCCCCAACCCCCCAACAGGCCCTGGTGTGTGTTGTTCCCCTCCCTGTGTCCATGTGTTCTCAGTGTTCAACTCCCACTTATGAGTGAGAACATGCAGTGTTTGGTTTTCTGTTCCTGTGTTAGTTTGCTGAGGATGATGGCTTCCAGCTTCATCCATGTCCCTGAAAAGGACATGATCTCATTCCTTTTTATGGCTGCAGAGTATTCCATGGTGCATATGTACCACACTTTCTTCATCCAGTCTATCACTGATGGGCGTTTGGTTGGTTCCATGTCTTTGCTATTGTAAATAGTGCTGCAATAAACATACATGTGCATGTGTCTTTATAGTGGAATGATTTATATTTTGGGGGATATATACCCACTAATGGGATTGCTGGGTCAAATGGTATTTCTGGTTCTAGATCATTGAGGAATAACCACACTGTCTTCACAATGGTTGAACTAATTTACTTTCCCACCAACAGCATAAAAGCATTCCTATTCCTCCACAGCCTTGCCAGCAACTATTGTTTCTTGACTTTTTAATAATGACAATTGTGACTGGCATGAGATGGTATCTCATTGTGGTTTTGATTTGCATTTCTCTGATGATCAGTGATGTTGAGCTATTTTTATGTGTTTGTTGGCCACATGTATGTCTTTTTTTGAAAATTGTCTTTTCATATCCTTTGCCCACTTTTTAATGGGGTTGTTTGTTATTTTCTTGTAAATTTGCTTAAGTTCCTTGTAGATTCTGGATATTAGACCTTTGTCAGAGGGGTAAACTGCAAAATTTTTCTCACATTCTGTAGGTTGCCTGTTCACTCTAATGATAGTTTCTTTCGCTATGCAGAAGCTCTTTAGTTTAATTAGATCCCATTTGTCAATTTTGGATTTTGTTGCAATTGCTTTTGGCATTTTCGTCATGAAGTCTTTGCCCATGCCTATGTCCTGAATTGTATTGCCTAGGTTTTCTTCTAGGGTTTTTATGGTTTTGGCTTTTACATTTAAGTCTTTAATCCATCTTGAGTTAATTTTTGTATAAGGTGTAAGGAAGAAGTTGAATCCCAAAATAGATCAAAAACAAGTTCTGAAATTGAGGCAGTAATTAGTAGCCTACCAACCAATAAAAGCCCAGGACCAGACAGATTCACAGCTGAATTCTAGCTGAAATACAAAGAGGAGCTGGTACCATTCCTTCTGAAAATATTCCAAACAATTGAAAAGGAGGGACTCCTCCCTAACTCATTTTATGAACTAGCATCATCCTAATACCATAACCGGGAAGAGACACAACAACAAAAAAGAAAACTTCAGGCCAATATCCCTGATGAACATTGATGCAAAAATCCTCAGTAAAATACTGGCAAACTGAATCTGGCAGCGCATCAAAAAACTTATCCACTATAATCAATCAGCTTCATCCCTGGGATGGGAGGCTGGTTCAACATATGCAAATCAATAAACATAATCCATAAACAGAACCAAAGACAAAAATCACATGATTATCTCAATAGATGCAGAAAATGCCTTTGATAAAATTCAACATGCCTTCATGTTAAAAACTCTCAATAAACTAGGTATTGATGGAATATATCTCAAAATAATAAGAGCTATTTATGACAAACCCACAGCCAATATCATATTGAATGGGCAAAAGCTGGAAGCATTCCCTTTGAAAACCAGTACAAGACAAGGATGCCCTCTCTCACCACTCCTATTCAACATAGTATTGGAAGTTCTGGCCAGGGCAATCAGGCAAGAGAAAGAAATAAAGGGTATTCAAATAGGAAAAGGGGAAGTCAAATTGTCTCTGTTTGCAGATGACATGACTTTGTATTTAGAAAGCCCCATTGTCTTAACCCAAAAACTTAAACTGATAACCAGCTTCAGCAAAGTCTCAGAATATGAAAACAACGTGCAAAAATCACAAGCATTCCTTTACACCAACAATAGACAAACAGAGAGCCAAATCATAACAAAATCCCATTCACAATTGCTAGAAAGAGAATAAAATACCTAGGAATACTGCTAACAAGGGATGTGAAGGACCTCTTCAAGGGGAACTACAAACCACTGCTCAAGGAAATAAGAGAGGACACAAACAAATGGAAAAACATTCCATCCTCATGGACAGAAAGAATCAATATCATGGAAATGCCCATACTGCTCAAAGTAACGTATAGATTTAATGCTATTCCCATCAAACTACCATTTACATTCTTCACAGAATTAGAAAAAAATGACTTTAAATTTCATATGGAATCAAAGAAGACCCCATATAGCCAAGACAATTCTAAGCAAAAAGAGCAAAGCTGAAGGCATCATGCTACCTGACTTGAAACTATATTACAAGGCTACAGTAATCAAAGCAGCATGGTACTGGTACCAAAACAGACATATAGACCAATGGAACAGAACAGAGACTTCAGAAATAACACCACACATCTACAGCCATCTGATCTTCAACAAACCTGACAAAAATAAGCAATGGGGAAAGGATCTCCTATTCAATAAATGGTGCTGGGAAAACTGGCTAGCCATATGCAGAAAACTATTTCTTAAATATATGCTTCCCATGTTTAGTGATATTCTCTTTAAAATTTTTGACACTCCTTGCCTAGATTATCAAATGGCTTTCTAATTAGATTTTCCTACTTCCAACCTGGGCACTGTTAAACCCACCTTTTCTTCTACTATCAGAGTGATTTTCCTAAAGTTAAATGTTAATGTTAAATCCTTTCATGTTTTCACTTTACCATTAGAACAAAGTCAAACTCCATAGCATGGTGTCAAGTTTTTATCATCTGGTCCTTGAATACATTTCCAACTTTAACTCCGCTAACTGCCATCTCCCTATATCCTGCACACCAGCCATGTCAAAATACATTTGATTTGCCAAATACATCACACTTTTGAAGGACCATATGGTTTTATATATCTTCCCATTGCCTGCAAACCTGTTTCCCTCTGTTTTTTATCTAGCTAAATGATATTAAGCCTTCAATGATTACTTAAGTATCATATTTCCACTGAAATCTTCACCTATTGCCCACATCCTCCACCAGAGCTGTGTTGTTTCCTTTTCTCAATGCTCCTAGAGATCCCTGTGTTGATCTCTTTCTGGCACTTTGCTAAAAACGGTGGTGAGAACACTTAACATGAGATCTACTCTCTTAACAAAATATTAAGTGCACAATACAATATTGTTAACTATACATCCAATGTTGTACTGCAGATGTCTGGAACTTAATCATCATTTGTAATCAAAATTTTTACCCTTTGAATGGCAACTCCATATTTACCCTTCTCCTCATCCCCTGGAAATCATCATTCTGCTTTCTGCTTCTATGAGTCTGACTTATTTAGATACTTCATATACGTGGAATCATGCAGTATTTGACACTATGTGACTGGCTTATTTCACTTAGCATAATGTCCTCAAGGTTTATACACATGTATTCACATTGTTACATATCACAGGACTTCTTTCTTTTTTATGACAATATTCCATTGGATGTATGTACCACATAATATATTCATCAACTGATGGATATTTAGGCTGTTTCCATGTCTTGCCTATTGTGAACAGTGCTGCAATGAACACAGAATGCTAAAGTCTCCTTGAAGTTCTGATTTCAATTCTTTTGGGTAAATACCCAGAAGTGGAATTGCTAGAATATACTGCAATGCTGCAGTAATTAAAACAGAATGGTACTGGCATAAAGACAGATATAGACCAATGTTACAGACTAGAGAGCCCAGAAACAAATCTACACATATACAGTGAACTGATCTTCAACAAGGATGCCAAGAAAACACAATGGGGAAAGGACAGTCTCTTCTACAAATGGCACTGGGAAAACTGAATATTCACATGCAAAAGAATGAGAATAGAACTTTATCTTACACCATTTGTTAATACAAAAATCAACTCAAAATGGATTAAATACCTAAACAAAAGATCTGAAACTGTAAAATTCCTAGAAGAATACATAGGGGAAAATCTTCATGACATTGATCTTGGCAATGATTTCATGGATAAGACACCAAAAGTACAGAAAGTAAAAGTGAAAATAGACAAGTGGGACTACATCAAACTAAAAAGCTTCTACACAGCAAAGGAAATAATCAACAGAATAAAACGTCCTCCTAGTACTTTTATACTACCTTGTATTTATTCCTTCTCTTTTCTTTCATCATAAACATACATTGTTTGCTAAATTGATGACCTGGCAAGCCAAATCCATGATATTCAGGATCAAAGCTGAAGAATAATTTTTCTGTTGGTGACTTTAACAGAGGTGGAAAGTGTTGGAAGAAGCAGGTTGGAAGGAAAAGAAAAAGAGGATTTAAGACAAACTTTTCAGGAAATTTCTCAGAATGTCATTAGATATCAAGAGATTACTCTTTGTTTGCTACTGGTCTCTGGGTTGGAGAAGCAAGTTAATAATTCACAGCAAAATTAGCTCTCTCTATAATGGGGAAAATATTTACCTAAAGTCAAATAACTTCCTGGCTGGTCTTCAGGACAAGGGTTACAGGTAACCAAATAAATGTTTACCTTAGCAATGCAGAGATGGTTCTAACTTCTCTTCTTTAACCATGTCCTCACAGCCTAAATGTGTAATAAGAAGACTGGAGGCTGAACACACTGAAGAACAAAGTGATTGAAGCACCTTACCTAAGACAATATAAATATAAAATCAAAGAAGAAATGACGAACAGGAGGATGTAAAGCAGCACTGTGATCACCACGCCAAGAATGCCTGACTGCGTGGTTCTTACAAACATCCGGTAGAGCTTCGCGGCATCCGCCACAGGAGTCTCCTCATTATCTGTAAGCCGCTGACAAAAGCAAATTCAGATTTGAAAAACTCAGAATGGGAACACTGATCACCAAGTTAGGTGAATGTAAAGATACAAAGACTATGTGACCCTATAATTTGTTTTAGAATTAAATCTTCTAGGTACTGAAGATTGCCAGCTTTTCAGGTGCACAAAGGAAAAGAAAAAAGGCTGGGTTTTGCATGCTACTTTACCAGGTTTTTCTCATCTTCCCTCTAAGCCTTTACATGCACACACTCGACATGCAATTCATAAAGTAAAAGCCATGTTTTATTTATGTACTATTAACTTCTGAATTTAATGAGCACAAGACATGAAGAAATTAAATATGATGGTGAAAAGAGTCCTTTCTTTCTGAAGCAGATTTGATAGGAATTTAATTTGTGCTATGCATAAAAGAGATGGCTTATTTTAGAAACTTATAAAAAAGTTATCAGGCTAATTAACGTGAGTTTGAAAACCAAGTTTACATTAGGTTAATTTAACAATAAGTCCTTATTTTAGACAAGGAAAGACATATTCTACATTGGATTAGAAATAAAAAAAGCAATACGATGGGGTTTTTAAAAGTATATACATTTGTAAGGACCTACAGTATCATCATATGACATCTTTGACCTTTGAGTTTTATAAAATATGGATGTTCTTTAATTATAAGTCTCTTGATATCAAGTGGAAGTAATATGCAGTATAAATGTTAAGTAAGGTATCTTTTCTCCAATGCAATAGAGAAGGAAGAATGTCTTTAGTCTTTAAACCGATGATTAAACTGATGATAAATATAGGTTGAAAAGGCACTTTTTAAAAAGGCTTATCCAAATCACTTACATGTAGATGAAAACAGAAGCCTAAGCAGATTCATTTGTATTTTCCCTCTACCAAAATATACTTTAGTGATTGGGCAGTGAGTAGAACTGAGATGTTCCAATTCTCAACTACTGCTTCTTTGAGCACCATCTCAAAACTTTTATTTCTATACTCTGTACTTGTTAACCAGTTGACCTTGCAAAATTGTGTGTCTGCTGCCAGGACTTTTGGCAGTAGATTGTAAAAGTCATCATGCGTCTCTCCTATTCCACATCGTACCTTTCTGCTGTTCCTTAAAGGTAATGAAATAGACTTGAGATTCATTAATGAAACAAAAAATGATATATATATGTATTTGATGACAATCACATAATCTAACCAATATATTCTAATTATTTTCTTTGACCCACATGTATTGAATGCCCATTATGTGTCACTAGGAACTGAAGATAAAAGAGTGAATACAATTAGACAAAATCTCTACCCTCTTGGAGCTTACATTTAGGTGAGAAGGGGGTAGGTGAATGATAGTAAGCACATATGCAAGATTAAAATAAGTAGTTTACTGAATATGATACATCATAAGATGGTATTATAAAGAAAAATATAAACCAGAAGAGGTATAGGAAGGATAGAAGTATATCACTAAATATTGCTGTCAGAATAGGTGTCACTAAAAAGATGGCCTCTAAGAAAAGACCTAAGGATATAAGAGAATGAGCCAGGTGCCTCCCAAATGGCATTCATCACACACTGCCCATACTACATCTGTGTGTGTGTGTGTGTTTTGATTCTCCAACTAGATTGTAAGTTCTAGCCTGGATCATTGGGGCAATGGCTGTTACATCTTGTGTCATTCACAGAGCACAGCATCATCATTTCATTCTAATACTCTCATCTTTATTCCTTTTATGTTAAATATATATATTATATATATAATTATATGTATGTTTCAAGGTTTATTCCCAGTTAGTCTCTTATTTGATCTTCCCAACAATACTATAAAAAGAGTAAGGTAGGTATTTTGTATTTGTAGGTATTACTACTTTCTCATGATGCATATGAGGTCATTGAAGACCAAAGAGGTAAACTGGCCTATCCAACATCATATAGGTGACAAATAGTGGAGCTGGGACCAGAGCCCAGCTCTCTCTGACTCCACCCCATGGTCTTTCTGCTACTCCATGGTCACTTCTAATGGAGTGTTTGTGGTTTGAATGGGTCTCCCTAAAGCATGTGTTGGAAGCTTAATCCCAGTGCAACAGTGTTTGGAGGTAGAGCCTAATGGGAGGTGTTTAGGTCATGAAGGGTCCACCCTCATGAATGGATTAATGCCAATTATAAAAGGGCTTGAGGCTGCAAGTTTGAATTCTTACCATCTCTCATCCTCTCTTTGCTCTGCTGCCACGGGATGACACAGCAAGAAGGCCCTTGCATGTGGCTGACTGCCACGGTTACTACTTGAGACCGTCATTACGGCAGTTGCTATTGTTACTGCTTGAGACTGTCATTACAAGACTGAATGAAGGGACAAACATAGAAATGATAACAAAAAACAAAAGAAACTATTTTAAGGAAAAGCTAGCATGGGGAAGAAGAAGAGAGCTCCCTGCTTCTAGTGAGCAAAGACAGCCCCGAGCTTCTACAACCCTTTGTATTTATTGGATAACAAGAGCAAGGAGGAGGAGGTAGCGATTGGTCAGCTGCTTAATTGATCACAGGTTCATATTGTTACTGACCGGCTTCAATTATGCCTAATCATAAGAAACATTTGTGCGGCCTCCAACACTTGCAGGATGTCAGTTCCTCAATCTCAGACTTCCCAGACTCCATAACCATGAGCCAATAATTCCTGTTCATTATAAATTAACCAGTCTCAGGTATTTTATTATAGCAGCACAAAAGGGAATAAGTTGTGGAGTCTCAAGAATCATTTGCTGAATGACAGTGTTTGCATTCTACCTTTCATCTTTGCTTACATGTTTTATTCTTATCTCACTATTTATATTGAGGGCAGAAATTATGCCATATTTATTCTGCATCTTTTAAAATCCTATGTAAAGAGTATATAGTCAATAAATATGTGCTGATGGACTAAAACATTCAGTAGCAAATCTTTCCTCTACTTTTTATCCAGATTAGGGCTCAGGCAGAGAAATAATTTATCCACTTAATGAAATTGTTGAGCGTAGTATCATCAATGCGTTGCCAACCCCTGAGCCAACAAACTGAAGGACTAGGAAAGAATTACTAGCAACATCAACAGCCATTCAGCACTTCAGCCTCAAACCAATTCATCTGCCACATCTCCTTTTAGATCTCCATAAATGAAATGAATTCAGGACAGAAAATATCAGTAAAATTAGGCAGCATCTCTCTGAGCTGGGTGACCTGGATCAAACCCAGAAGATACTCAGCTTTGTCTGCTAAAAAGAAGTGCTGAAGGATCTGGAGGTATGAACTCAGGCAACCTGAGACTCCCGAGTGACATTCAACCCATGATAACTGCAACCCCATGTGGAAGAGTAGTTTTCAAGAATTAATGAACATCAGAATCACCTGGAAGGCTTGTTAATATACATATTGATGGGCCACTTCCCAACGTTTGTAGCTCAGTAAATTTGGTGCAGGGCCTAAGATTCTGCATTTCTATTAAGTTCTCAGGTGATGTTAATGCTGTTGGTCCAGAGACCACACTTTGAGAACCATAGATTTAAATCAATACTTCTGAAACTTCAGTATGCTGTCAAGTCACCTGGAGAATATGTTAGTATGTTTCAAATCAAAAGGTGGCCATGTCCAAGTGCATTTTTACAGGTTCCCAGAGGGTTCTAATGCTGTCTATCTGTGGATTAGAGACAGCTTTAGAGGTTTTTAAAAGATAGCAAAATTAGATGTCATCTGCAATAAAACATGATGGATTCAAACTGCCCAATAACTTGTGAACATTTGGAAAACAATTTAGCCTTTTTTTTCAAGTGGAGAGAAAGAAGGGTGCTCTACACATCTACTGGAACCCAAGTCAGCCTTTATCAGGTTGCAGACCTCTGAACTGGTTCTGACATGGCCATGCTGGAGGTTACTTTCCTATAGATTACATCAGAGGTCCAGAGTAAATTAAGTTCTGCTCATTTTGTCAGCTGCCTTGGATACAGTGGACTGGTCTTCTATTTATCTGCCTGAGGGAACTAACTGAAACAAGAAAAGTCCTTCCAAGAGAGCTGCAGACATCCTTCTGAGGAGATCTCAGAGGACCATAGGGACAGCTGTTCATCCTCCCCAAATGTCTTCATATGTGATGTGGCTGTAGGCTCAGCCCCAGCACCCTGTCTACTCAATATGCACATCAGGCCTCTGGGAGAAATTGCAAGGTGGTCCACTCAGAATGCAGACAGCATTTCTCTCAACATCTCCTGCTCATCAATCCTCGATGCCACAGTCACCTTATTATCCTGAAGAATGAGAGAGGTAGGAACGTAGATGTTATCCAGCTGGCTGCAGCTCAGTTCACTGAGAATCAGCAGGGTGCTAATCGGCAGGGTGAAAAAAATTTAGAGATGGGGTAGGAAACACAGCCACTTCTAACTCAAAAGGCTCCCTCTTCTGCCATGTTGTCAAGGTGCTACAAGGCATGGAGGCTTCACACAGTGGTCTGCCCTTCAAGTACTGAGGAGCTTTCCTCGGCACATGATTCTTTCACTAATCCCTAACAGTGGGACTAGAAACTAGATACACCAGTGGGCTTCAGGTGCACTGGTTTAGTTCATTTTAATAATGTTAAATGGTCTACATGGTTAGAGTCAACAATCACACTTGTTGGCAGGTTCTGGGCATTTCTGGCAGAGGTCATTTCCACTCAGGAATAAGCAGTCAGAATTCTCACATGAAATCTACAAAGACATTAGTGCACTTAAATCTTCGAGAACTCCAGTCTTATGAAGAGCAGCCCAGCTATCCTCAGTGAGCGAAAGCCCAGCCTGGCAAGCAGGAAAATGAAAGGAAAGGCCTTCTCAGCAAAGTGTGTAGCACCTTGTTACTCACAGTGTGGTCCATGGAACTAGCATCGTTGGCACCATCTAGGAGTCTATCAGAAATGAAGAATCCTAGGCGCTACCTGCTAACTCAGAAAGTGCATTTTTTAAATACATTTTTATTTTTATAGATTTAGAGACTATAAGTGCAGATTTGTTACATGAATATGTTGTGTAGTGGTGAAATCTGGGACTTTTCATGTAACCGTCACCCAACTAGTGTACACTGCATCCATTAGGTAATTTCTCATCCCTCACGCCCCTTCCATCCTCCATCCTCCCACCTTTTTAAGTCTCTGATGTCTATTATTCTACTCTCTGTGTTCATTTGTACTCATTATTTAGCTCCCACATATAAGTGAGAACAGGAATGTGCATTTTAATAAGATCCCCCGGGAACTTGAGAGCACGTTAGTTTGAGAAACACTGCTATAGCATGCTATGGCCTGAGAGAGTGAAAAATGGTGACAGGCTCTGCTGACCTTAGCTGTCTACTATAGCACCCAAGGTGGGAGATATCTTCACGGATGCAAATGTTCTAAAAGCACGTTATTGAAAAAAGAATTAATTTTAAACACAGTTAACAAGTAGAGACCATCAAAACACCCATCTCTATGATTTGCTTGGTACAGTGAATATAATCCAAACACACACATTCCAGTTGTGAAACTTTCCTTTTTCTTGTTAAAAGGAAAAATATCCAAATGTGGAATATTATTTCATAAAGATAATTTTATAAGTAAATATTTGATCATATTGATTAATTTATAGTATCTATCTGCTCTGCTCTGTTGTTTGGAGTGATATTTTATGGCCAGGTCTACAGTATAGAAATTTAGTTAAAATTCAGATGTCTCTTCTTTTGCCTATTGAAATTGCTTAAAAATGTGCTTACTCCAAGGTAAAGTGTTTCTTGGCTTGAATTATTCCACTGTTTGCCAGTATCTTTAATTTTGCTTTGATGATTTAATCTAAAGCATTTGGCAATTTAAGTGGAGCTTGGATAAAGTTGCTAAATTGCAGGTCAGAGGCCATGGCTAATAGGCAGGATAGGAAAGGATCCCCCATTGAGCCTGCCTAGCCTTGCCTAGGAACGGATGCCCCATTGAGCCCTCCCTATGCAGGAGCTTGCCTCTTCCAACCTATGTTGCTATTCCTAGATCTTCTTAGTCGGCTCATCAGAGCTTTCCTATGCAGCTATAATGTCAGTAGTTCTCAAACTGTGGTCGCTGACCAACAACATCACTGTCATCTGTAAATTTGTTAGAAATGCAAATTCTTGAGCTCTACTTCAGACCCACCAGAGGAAGAACTCTGGGGATGGGGCCCAGCAATATGTTTTTACCATAGCCTATAATAGATTCTGATATAATATAAGGTTTGATAATCAGTATGTTTTAGTAACACTCTCTAGGAAATCCCACGCCTTGCAAATTCAAAGCAATGAGAGATTTGGATATGGTAATAAATTTACACTAAGAGCCACATCATTTTTGCCTCAAATTATAGCCCCCAAATTCATTGGTAAATTAAATATTTTGGGGTAATCAAAAAATTGTCATCATGGATAGCATACATTTGATTTCACAAAGCAATATATTCCCTGAAAGCTTGAAGTGGAGATTTTAATACGATGGAAGAAACATCATCCTCAGAATTCAGAAATCTAGGTCCTAGTCCTGGGTGCAGTGTGAGCTGGCTATATGGCCTCAGATAAGTCACGTAATTCTGTATCTGGTTTCTCCCAGCTGTAAAGTGAGAAGAATACTTACCCCATCAACTTACAGGATTGTCATAAATATGTAATCAAAGACATTGTGTGAAGATGCTTGAAAAATACAAGAGCACTCTTCAAATATTAGAATCGTTATTGCCATTATTTACATGTCATTATGTATCTTAATACATCATTCATAATTATGAAATCCTAGAAATATATATTTTAAGGTGAAAATGCACCATGTCACTTCAATATCATTAAAAAAGTCTAAATAAATGCCTATGTGGTAATTTTTAAAATACATTTATTACTTAGAAATGTTTAAAAAGCTTTCATTCTTGACTGTATTTCTTGCAGAAGAGTATTACATCATAGTCAATAAGTAACCTAACCAATTAAAGGAACTACTGCACAATTACCTTTTTGCAAAATTTGCCTATGAAAATCCTTAATATTAAAAAAGTTACCTAAAAGAAGTTACCAAAAGAATATAACAAAATAAAGCTTCTTTGTAATAATGTTAAAAATGTGACTGCTAGCTAGGATTTGATCTTCAACATGACTTCCGGCATATTTTTCAAGTGTTTATTTATGAGAGTTAAAATTACACTTAAATTGATTATATTAGACATCCATGACTTTTTTATCAGAAGAAATTTAACTTTGATTTAAGATGCATACTGATTGTTCATTACGATTGAAACTTTCCATGTCAAATGATTCATCCACTAAAGCTAAATTCTATGTCAAGGACTCATATCCTGATTATTTCATTTGACTTACCCTCAGGAGAGTATCCACTATAAACACTGCCAATGGGTCCAGAATTGTCCATAGTCCCATGGTAATGATTAACTTTGACAAGACATCAGGACAGGAGGCAAACAGTAGCTGACAGCCCCATCTGATCAAAACCAAAAGCAGCAGGATTGCATTCAGCATTAAAGGCCCCACCACAACCACGGGAAGCTCTTCTCCAATGTGAAGTGAGGAAGTTGGGTAGCAAAGCTCAACGGTGTGAAGAGAAAAATGGAATCCGTGGGAAAACAAGGCAATCATATAGGGGCAAACAAGAGGAACTGCACCAAATGCCAAGTGTGCAAACCAATTTAAAGAACTCTGTGTTTCGTTTTCTTTTTCTTAAATACAGAAAACTCGACACTTAGTAGTACCCCCAAATGTATTGTTAGAAGTTTTCATCTTTTCCCAGCCCCTCAACATGTTGCTTTCCAGGAAAAGGCAAACTCTGTCCTGTTTATTGTTGTTGTAAGTGTTCTGTGCCACCATAGAAAGTATATCAATTTGAGCCACTGAACAGAGCATTCTAAAGACTAAGAGCATTTGTGCAGTTCACACGGTACATTTTAGCAGGCTATTTAAAATGCAAAATATACCAGTGAACTTTCTACTGTGTCAATCTTTAACAGAAATGAGAACTAGATGTAAAATCTAATAATCCTTTAGAGTTTTAGCATAACGGATTAATTTTACTCATGATTCTTGTAACAAGATTCCCAGATACAACAAAAATGACACTGTCACCGCTAACAACCAAAATATCATACTCCTTTGTTGTTCTAAGAGTCAACTAGACACAGTTGAAGGACCTAACCCAAGGGTTAGATCCAATCTGAACCCAGTCATTCAAGCACCCTCGACCCAAGCTTTGCCACTGTCTTTCTGTGCAGTGAGACTTTATTTCACTTGAAGTTTTCCTTCCCCTGAATTTCAGCCTATGTAAAGCTGTTTCATAGTTAATCCTGCTTGTGCATTCTATTTATCCGCCATCTACTAAAAGGAGTTGTTTTATCCACTCCTTGATCTGTGCTTCAAATAAAGTTTTATGTTTTGTTCTTATGTGAATACCAAATAAAGTAATGTATGTACACTTCTTTTTTTTTTGAAACGGAGTCTCACTCTGTTGCCCAGGCTGGAGTGCAGTGGCGCGATCTCAGCTCACTGCAAGCTCTACCTCCCAGGTTCATGCCATTCTCCTGCCTCAGCCTCCCGAGTAGCTGGGACTACAGGAGCTTGCCACCACGCCCGGCTAATTTTTTATTTTTATTTTTAGGAGAGACAGGGTTTCACCGTGTTAGCCAGGATGGTCTCGATCTCCTGACCTTGTGATCCACCCACCTCGGCCTCCCAAAGTGCTGGGATTACAGGCGTGAGCCACCACGCCTGGCCATTTACGTATATATCTTAGCATAGTATCTGTCCCAGAGCAAGAGCCGAAGACATGCTCATTGTTGGTGTTGTTATTGCTATGGCTCACAGCTAAGATGTGACACAGAGCTACTGTATGACCCAAGCCTGCAGACTGAGACAATAGCCAGAAAAATATCCTTTGTATCTTAGGTCCTCGGTTGCTTAAGAAATTGGTTCAACTGGGCTGTCAAGATACATTTTGAAGTCTCATTTTATTAACAACTAATAAAGATAGGGCTTCCTTTTCTATCGAAGAATAAAAGAGTGAAAAGCAAAAAACAACTAGGCCAAGCATATCATATTTGTTCTTTTTGCTTTGGAAACCTTAAGAAAAGAAAAGAGAATGAAAGAAAGGAGGAACAAAGAGACTATCCAGATAAAAATTCCCCCTTGAAAATACAGTTTAGTATATATATATTTGCATATTCCATAATATATTCAGACCTTTATGATTTAATTTTCAAAGATATCAATAACTATATATGTATGTATAAATATAAATATTTATATTGTTCTTTGTAATCTTCCTAATTGAAAATATACACGCAACTTTATTTTTATCTGTACCATCTACATTTGAGAAAATGAATTTTACTTGTATTGATATCTATCTGTGTGTCTATCTACAGTGTCTTTGGAATCATGTTTATAAAGAGATAACCTTTAAAGTGTCATCTTTTTCCAGAGGATAATGGCCCAGAAAGCTGCCTGGGCTTGAGTTTGGTAATTGTTTGAATTCAATCATTTTGCAGAAGAAGCAATCTTTGCTTCTCTGTGAATAGGTGATAAATCACACTTACCTCACTTCTAAAATACCTTCAGCCTAAGTCACTATGATAAAATCAAAATACAATAAAACATTGTTGCTAAATTCCTTTTTGGAACCTGCTCAGATATTAGAACATATTTGAATCTGCTAAATTTAAAATAAATATTGATGTACCAGTTATGTACTTATATATACAGGCCCATAAGGTGAGACTATAACTGTAATAGAAGTTTTTGCTTAGATAAAGACATTTTTGTCTTTTCAAATAATCTCTGCATTTTAGGTTGTACGGTAAATGGATGGAAGAGGTGTTTTGTACTTTCATTTGTCCTATTAAGATGAAAATATATTCCTTTGACTTTCAGAGGAAAGCACTCACTTTGTAACAGGAGTTGAAATGGCCTGGAGGAAAAGCCACTGGCCCAAATAATGCAGGTAGAGCCTCAGGAACCAGAGAGAAAACATCAGCAGTATAATGTACCAGAAGCCCTGGCTTTGCCATTGAGATAACTGAAGTTCTGAAGACGCTGATACCAGCACAAAATGGAGATGCTTGAAGAAGTCTCCAGATCTACTATCAGCAACTGAAGAACAGCTACAAACAAAGAAACTGTAGATAAAATCTTGGCTTAAAGCACAACCAAAAGTAAGATATTTTGAGAATAACAATGAAACACTGTGAAAGGAAAACTGAACAAAATTATTTCTAAATAAATACTTAGGATTCAAAACTATTTATGTTCCTTTTAGCTATAGTGGATGGTTCACATTATAGGAGAACATAAAGAAACATGAATTAGGGAAATGCAAATCAAAACCACAATGAAATGCCACCTCACATCTGTTAAAATGCCTACCATAAACACACACACACAGACACACACGCACGTGCAATAAGTGTTTGGAAGGATGTGAAGAAATTAAAACCTTTGTGTACTATTGGCAGGAAAGTAAAATGGTTCAACCACTATGGAAAAAAGTATGGTATGTTCTCAAAAAATTAAAAATAGAATTACTATATGATTCAGCAATTCCACCTTTGGATATATATCCAAAAGAATTGAAAGCAGGGTCCAGAAGTGATATTTGTGTACTCATGATTATAACAGCATTATTCACAATAGCCAAGATGTGGAAACAATATAAATGTCCATTGTTCGATGAATGGATAAACAAAATGTGATATATATATATATATATATATACACATACACACATACATACAATGGGATATTACTCAGCTTTAACAAAGAAGGAAATTCTACAACATGGATGCTACATGGATGAACCCTGAGGACATTGTGCTAAGAAAGATAAGCCAGTCACAAAAGAACACATACTTATGATTTTACTTACATGAGGAGGTATCTGAAATAGTCAAAATCATAGAAACAGAAGGTAGAATGGTGGTTGGCAGGTATGCAGGACAGGGGAAATGAGGAGTTGCTAATAGCATAGAATTTCAGTTTTTCAAGATAAAAAAACTCAGATTTGTTGCACAACAGCGGGAATATACTTACCACTGAACTGTAACTTAAAAATGGCTAAGATGGGAAGTTTTATGTTATGAGGATTTTATCATAATTGAACAGTTTTTTTATAATAAACATGAAAATAAATTATTGTAAATGGTAAATTTACTTTTTATCTTTAAAATCTAAAATACATTCCTGCTTATCTCACTTACCCACAATGATCTCTCTACATGAAGATTAAATTATTTGCATGTGACTTTTTAAAGGTCAATTTTCATTTTAAAAATTGAAATTATCAGTATGCCACTAAAAATCTATGAATACAAATCCAAAACTTAAGAACTTTTTCATTCCATAACACAATACTGATATTTTTGGTTGAAACAAAATATAAAAGGATCTCATACAAAGTATTCTGATTCAGCTCTGATCTCTTCTCTATATTTGGCATTAAGGACAAGAGATGTCAAAGTTTCTAAAATTATAGTTTTTGCAAGAGAAAAGATGAAGAGGCCATCTGAAAATTACTGAACAATCAGAAAGCATTTTCTACTCAGTCCAAACAATTTGTGGAGGTAGCATACAACAGAGTTACCACAGTGTTGCGACTAAAATCTCTGGGAGCTGACAGCCTGGATATAATTATTCTCTATGCCTTAGTTTCCTCACATGGAAAAAGAAGTTTGTAATAGCACCCAGATCTCAGGGTCAGCATGATGAGTAGGTTAACAGATATCAAACAATTTGAACCACATTATCACTGTGGTACATTCACAAAACAATGAACACACACTCTGTTGCTTCTCTTTCTTTCTCCTTTTCTAATATTTCCCAGTCCTACTTTGAACTAGTCTGGGCTTCCATTGAGCCCAAGAAATGTAGAAAACCTATCTAAATGATGATATGATTCCTTTTATTTTTAAAGGTATATATGGATATGCAAATATTTGTTATTTAATTAAAGCAGTAAATCGCATGGGTATATACCATGTGTTTTATTAAACCAGTAATTGATCTTTATAATAACTAGACTGTAAATTCCTGGATTAGTATGCCTAATTTTATTCTAGAAAGATTTTTCAGAATGAGATAGTAGATTCCTCAATGAAAAATAGTCCTAATAATAAACATGTTACCAAAGGAGAAACTAGTAACAGACTAAGCAGTTCAGTGACTTAATGACAAACCACAGCAAGTCAGAGCAGTGCTGGGGACAGCACAGAAATGGAATTCATGGACATATTCAAAAGATGTTACATACAAAAGCTCATTGCTCTCCGAAGATTATCAAATGTGATGACATAACATGGGAAGAGAGGATAAATCATGAAAACAACAGTGGGGAAAAAAGAAAGAAAGGAAAAACAACAAGTAAATCTACTATTCCCTCTTAGCATTCCAGACCATGACTACAGCCTTTTGGTCTGCACAGAACTAGTGAGGCACCAAACCTGATACTGACAATTCCTTTTTGTTGTTCTTCTGTGTGTTTCTCCATGAAGGTGTAGACCCTCACCTAATGGAAAGCAAGATGCAGTCTTTGCATTGAGCATTCTTTTCCATTACAAAAATGAGGAACAGTTAAACAGGAAACAGACCCCAAGAAGGTTTGGTTTATATACAGTAACGTAGTCAGGGGCTAACTCTCTTGTAGAAGGGATTTCAGAATACCTCACTCCATTTACCATCATGTGAAATGAAATGCAGAACTTTCCACACTGCTAAAGCAAAATACCCTGTACATGATCTCCTCCTCGGTTAATTACTCTGTCATTGTTTTGCCTCTTCAAAGGGAAGGGAAAATCAAATGCAGATTTGGCATTGTGTTGTTTGAAAAAAAAAAAAAAAAACAACCTGGAAAGTCTCAAATGATGCAAAACAGAAAAGACAGTAGCTTCTTTGACCTTTGGAAATTTCCACTGTTCTTTTCATATCCATTGACATAAATGACTAAGCAGTTTAAGTGGCGTATGCACAGAACCCACTATAAAGTGAATCTTTTACCATTAGTTTTACTAATAAAATGTTTCCTATGCACATTAAGATATATGTGCTTTTTTTTTTTTTTTTACCAGACTTTTGATTTAGGACAAATAACACTAAAATTTCATTAGGAACCACTTAGCTCTAATTCAAAATATTCAATTATTTTATACCTAATCACTACAAGTCAGGATTTGATTTTGATTTATCTAATAATGGTAACTATTATTAGATATATGTGGATTCAAAGAATCAGGAAAATCCCTGAATCGATAATTGAGAGTTTAGAAATTTATATACTGCAAATTAGAAATTAATAAAACAATCAGTTGATACTGAATGATGCCAAATAAAAGGCTATATCAAAAGCTAATTGAGCAAAACTAGTCGAGTATAGTGTTATTAACAATGCCCACACAGAAACAGAATACGACAGTCTTTTAATCATTTCAAATTTGCCCTTGAAATCTAAATGTATACAATTTAGAATTGTTGTAGAATTATCTCTACAACTTTCTCTTCACTTATAATTCTTGAAATATTTTTCATTAAAAAGAATTTTGCTTCCATGTTTCAAAACTGTCTTGAAAGAGAACATCTTTTGTATCCTTATAGGTATGCAAGGCACATGATAAAATGCAGTGTCATTGTGGAATGTCTTCATCCATATTGCAACTGTTCTTTGCCTTCCTCTGTAATCTTTCTTGGTTATGTACAAAGAGTATGACCATCAAAAGGATAATAAATGGCCTCTGCCACTGGGGTGTGTAATACGTATAGTGGGAATTGATTTGTTGGTTATGAAGGAAGCCATAGAGCACACAGATCACTGCAAAATCACATTGAGGCCAGCAGCTACTTCTCAGTGCATGCGGACATCTCCTCTATTGCTCATGGGGTGAGCTGCCAGAGGGTGAGAAGAATGGTAAGGTCATCCAGTATTCAGCTATTAAATGAAACCTATTTCTCTGAACTTTAGCCACATTTCAAATGACACACATATATCCACCTTCCATGCCCAGTCCTAATAAAGACCTGAAATCAAACAAGATTTCTATGATCCATCCATGTAATCATAATAAAAAAAAGACCAAAATTGCTTTGGAAAAAATAAAAGAGAATGCATAAAAAAGAGAATGCATTCTTAAACTACTCTCTTCCACAGTTAACAAGAATCCTTAGGAATTAGGAATTTGGATAAAACAAAGAGCCCCCACTCATCAATTATGCATAATAATTCTTATTTAAAAATCACTACCAATAGATGGCACTAAAAATTTCCATATTCCTTTCTTTTGGCATAACCAAACATACTCTGGTTGTAGCATTTTTAAAAAATTAAGGTGCTTTTTTCATTATAATCATCTATAACTAATTATTTTATTTAGGTACTTATTATTTTCTTTTCTACCATATCCCACTCATCAGCAAGTTTTTGAGCATGGATATCCTCAGTGACTTCTGAGGCTTTCTAAGACTTAATAGTCACCTTTTCAGGGAGTCATTATCATGAAAATATCAAAGAAACATGCATCCATCATATCATGTCACTGTTGGAGAAGGCCTTATTATATTCCCTCAGCATTCCCTTCTCCGGAGGCTGAACTAAAGCCTAAATAAGTTAAGTCACTTGCCTAAGTAACAGTTACTGGTAACAAAGAATTTTTAAACTAGTGTCGCCTGCTTTTTCATGAGGACTCTTCATCAGTCAGCTACTGAATCACTTTAGCAAGAAACCCGATGACCAAGAAACTCTAGCCTGATTGAAAGTGAGCATCTTTATCTAGAACCCAGGTAAAGAAAGCGTTTCTTCCTTTGTGGAAGCCGGTTGAATTGGGTATAACTTATTCAACAGATTATCAGTAAATGAATATCAGGCTTTATGATAGTGAAGTTGGCAGAATAATGGCCCCCATATAGTCTGTGCCTTAATTCCTGGAATCTGTGATTATGTGAAATTATATGGCAAAGGGAAATTAAGTAGCAGATGGAATTAAAGTTGCTAACTGCTGGGCTTAAAATATGAAAAGCATTCTGGAATATTCAGCCAAGCCCAATGTAATCACAAAGGTTCTTTAAAAAAAAAAAAATGGAAGAAGGAAGCAGAAGAGACAGAGTGAAAACACAAGAAAGAGCCAGAAAAAGGGTAGTGTGAGAAGGATGGTGCAAATTGGTTGTCTTTGAACATGGAGATGATCTGAGGCCTGAAGACAGACTCTAGAGGCTGGAAAAGGCAAGGAAACTGAGCATCCTCTGGAGGCTCCAGAAAGAAGGCAGTCCTGCTGACACCTTGACTTTAGCCCAGTGAGACACATTGCAGACTTCTGATGTCCAGAATTGTAAAATAACAAATGTGTGTTGCTTTAAGTCACAAGTTGGTAGTCATTTGTTCCAGCAGCAAGAGATTGCTAATATAGATGAGCTGTGAATTCCCACCATTTGATTCCCACCATTGAATAACACCCCCACTCACCCACAGAATTTTTCATCCATTTGTAGAGACAGATGAGTGTAGAAAAATAAAACACAGAGCTAAAATCCAGTGATAAGTGCTTTAGCGTTGTACTGAATACTATGAAAAAACATATAGAATAGACCTATCTCCAACTTAGCCAGAGAAGACTTCTCTTATGAGCTTTATAAGGTAAAGAGGAATTAGACAAATGGGTAGGAAAACTGGGAAGGCATTCCAACACTATGCAGCTTTCAGAAGAAAAAGTCCTGTCTCTAAAACTGAAAACAAATGGAACTGGCTGGTGAAAGTCCAAGTAGGAGAAGATGGTTCCAGAATGTGAAGCTGGAGAGGTAGGTGGGAACTACTGGGAAGAGACCCGGCCAGTTTATGCCATATAAAGGAGTTTGGACATTGTCCCAACACCATCAGCAGACTGAATTTTTCTTCCCTTGGGGATGGGGAGGAATATTATGCTTGTATTTTTGAAACATTGCTCTGGCTGAAGAATAAATAAAGGTTTGGGAGGGTCCATACTAAAGGACAGAAAGCATGGTGACCTACATCAATGATTTATCAGTAATGCCCGACCAGGGGCGGAACTCCAGAGTCTTCAGACATGTGGTTGTGGGTGTTCCTTGTTGTCACAGTAACATGAAAGTTGGCTAAGACACTAAGTTTCCTGAAATGAGAATGGAAGTCTCAGACAAGGCAGAACTCTCTTGTCCCCGTGTTAGTTTCTTAGGGCTGCTGTAACCACAGCATGAGTGGCTTCAAACAACGGAAATTTATTCTCTCACAGTTCTGGAGGCTAGAAGTCTTAAGTCAAAGTGCTGGTAGGGCGATGGTCCCTTCAAAGCTTCTTGGGGAGGATTCTTCCTTGCTTCCTCCAGCTTCTGGTAGCCCCCAGCACTCCTTGGCTTATAGCAGCATACCACTAATTTCTGCTTCAGTCTTCACATGGCTGTCTTCCTCTGCATGTCTGTGTCCCCACACATAAGAGCACCAGCCATATTGGATAAAGGGCCCACCCTACTCCAGTATGGCCTCATCTTAACTTACATTCACAATGACTCTATTTCCAGATAAGGTCACATTCTGAGATAATGTGGGTTAGGACTTCAACATATATATATATATTTTTTTTGCGGGGGTGGGGCAGGGAACACAATTTAATCCCTAACAGTCCCAAACGTGAACAGCAGTGCTTTTGAAGAAAAGAGAATTCAAGTGGTGGTAGAATAGAGATGAGGGAGTGTACTCCAGAGAAGTCTGACTACTATGGACAGGATGTGGAGACTGAATATGAGAGCGGAAAGAAAAGATTCAGAAAGGGTTCCAAAGTTTCTGGTTCCGGTAGCTTACCCAATGGTGACTGAATAGAGGACATATTAGAAAAACATCATTGGTTGGGGACTGGAGAAGATGAGGAAAAAGATAAGCTCATATTGACCTTCTTATAGAAAATGGCAGTGGAATATCCCAGAGAATTTTCCCAATTGTCAGTTTTCCTTATGTAAGTGGAGTTTAAGAGATGTCAGGACTGGAAATACAATTTGAAGCCATATGCATGATCACAAGAAGCAATCAGAATGGTGTGAAAATTACCTGAAATTTAAAAAATTATAAAACTGTTGGTGACTAGTATGATACACATTTTCTCTTCTGATGGAATTTACTATATTGCTGGAGCAATTGACACTCCAGCACCCCTTGAAGCGATTCTTTTTCCATATGCTGCCTGATGGCTGAAAACCCACTTAATCAGGAAAGAACGCACCTCCACTCACTTCTCCGAAAAAGTTTATGAATAAGAGTTTTTAAGTTGAGAGAGAGTATTTGATATAGACAATACAACTGATGTAATAATAGCAGCTATTATGCATTGAATACACTATGCACTGGGAGCTTTTCATAAATATATCTAATTTACAGGGACAGTTTGGAGGACATGTGGCACTGTACTCATTTTACAGATGAGGAAACAACTAAGAAAGTTCAATTTACTTGCTTTAGATCATTCAGCTATTAAGAGACAGATCAAGACCAGAAGCTAGATTTAAACGTGATTTTTGTCTGATGCCAAAACCTGTGCATTTCGACAACTCATGCCGCATTTAACTACATGGGGGTTGGTAGGGATGGCAGGAAGGAGGTATACAACCCACTCACATACACACAGAACTCAGTTAAAATGCAAACTGATGTTCATAAGGTAGTGACTCTGCTCTGTGAAGGCAGGAACTGTCTGTCTTGCTCACTGCTATGTTCCCAGGTGCTAGCACCATGCCTCCTGCACTGCAGGTGCTTGAAAATGAACATGTACTAAATGAATACATTTTTAGAATAAGTGGGTTTCCAAATGGCTTCAGTTAAAACTATGATCTGCTTCTGCCTATTCCTATAATTTACCATTTCAATATTCATAAAGCCCATGCCAATGTACGTGCTTGGTACCTAAGAAATTTGAAAGCCACCATTGGGATTTTCTAAATGGCTTCTGAAGAAAGGTACAACAGGATATCATTATGTGATGCGGCTCGTATGACCCTCTTTGGGCAAGTTCATTGTGACACCATGTTTAAAAGAAAATGAGGTAAAATACATCAAGATAAGGAAGCACTTATTTGGAAAGAAGGAGCATTAATCAAAAATAAGTTATGACAATACTATAATCGTGTGTTGATATTAGATAAATATTAACATATTAATTATAAATGACATCAGTTTCATTTTTTAACAAAAGTATTAAAATGCTCCAATCTTTTATTGTTTTTGTCTTAATTTCAAGTATTTCTGTGAAATGTGTATCTTTTTACATAGGGATCTGTACATATATATTTGCCAAAATGTTCTGGATAAAATTGTTATCTGTTCTCCCAACTTTTAGAAAACCTGATGAAAAGAAAAACTTCACAACTTTATTATGATGTTGACATTTTTAAACTGGACATTTCCCCTTAAAATTGTGTCTCCTTGGTCAACATGGCTATTATATTTTTAATATAACAAATTGCACTTTTAACAGGTTTAATTCAATTTACAACAAATGCCTCTAATTAAGTTAAAAGATCTTTGAAAATTGCTAAATCTTAGGGGTAATATTACCACTACTGACACTGAAATAATTGATCATTCCCACTGAGGCACAAAAGTATAAATGTTCTAATGAGAAAACAGCGATTGAAGTATGTTGAAGGAATCCAAAGAGACTCCAAACTCTTTAGGCTGTTATTTCCAATGACAGTCTCTGAATGGGAGAGAGAAGCTTTGGAGGGGGCAGGGAACAATGAAACTTATCACACAGTATAAAAAGAAAATTGAAAGCAAACTTCACCACTTGAAGCAAAGGATGCCAAAGTCTGTTTGCCTTTTTGCAAATATATTTTTTGAAATTCAATGTGTGTTGTATGTGTCTGTTTTAGAACGTTAATTTTGCCATCTGAAAATAACATTTTCCTTAACATTCCCTAGTAAATACTGGGTGCAATATTTGAATGCAGTTATTTTTCCAAGAGAAATTTTCTTAGAGTCAAAAATGAATAAATATAGGGGCAGTGCTTTATGATAATTAAGATGTACGAAAACTAAGGACAACAATTGTCCCTGACTTAACAACAATAGCAAAGCGGAAAGCAGAAATGGATGACTTTTGTCACAGTTATTATCACAGCTTACCTTCTGGCTTCGGGAAGTGACTTAGCTTTGCAGCTAGTCTGTTAGAAAGAAGGAGAACATTTACCTTGCTGGTATTTGCCTGGCCTAATTAGTTAAAATGTTTACAAAGCACTTTATAAGTGAAAATAGCTAAACACTTTATGCATAATGGGAGTTTTATTAATAATTGGAACAATAATGTAAAAGCAGTTAGCTTTGAAAACAATTACATTGATGAGCTGTGTGATAATGCGTAAACAGAACAGTATAAGAAAAAAAAGAAAAATAACTTCACAGCTTAGCCAGAAGCATGCCATCAGGAGCCTCCCAGACACATAAGGCTGCCCACACTGAAGGACGAAGGAAGGCAGGGCTATGTACAGGCTGACAGCAGAGATTCCGGCTTAAATTTTTGCTCTTCTATCTACAGTTTTGTGATATTTCATAAATTATCTGGTCCCTGGGCCTCAAATGCCTTCTACAAAAACAAGAGATTATACTGTCTACCACTTCAAATTATTATGAGGATCAAACAAGAGAATATGTCAGATTCCCAGGAAGGCACATGCCACTTTTAAAGAACTGCTTATTATACGAAGCTGAGAGGTCACTAACTAGTCAAAGAAAGTACTTTTGAATCACAAAATTAGTTTTTCATTGTGTAGTCACCATTGCAGGCAATGGAAAATACGGTTCAGTGAAAAGAATCACATTATCATTCTAACAGCATCTATAAGTAGCTCAGACATCGAAATCAAGAAACAAAGGACATAGCTTGATCTCTTCTTTGTTTCCTTCCTGAAACCATAGTTTGGATTGTATCTGTCAGATAAACAGGTGTTTGGCAGTAAGGAGTCCAAATTTAGAAATGCAACCCAAACCATTGACAATATCAGATATGTTGAAAACAGTAGAAAGAGAAAAATATACGCAGTGTATATGAGTTCAAACAGGAGGTTGATAAATTTATTTTGTGTAGAATAAACTCTAACACTCAGACTTTCTTGTGGGATCAAGTTTAATTTTGCTTTTTCTAGCAAAATGTGGACATCTGTCAAATACAATATGGGTCTGACATCTTATCCTGACATAACAGTGTAATTCAGATATAACTCAGATTAAAATGAAAATGAAGACAAATGAGGAAAAAGCAATAATTGAGTGTTGACAAGAAGTCGAAGGGTAGCAGCCCCGCTATGCTGTCAGTGTCTGGAGTAATGGTACTCATAGTACTGCTCAGGAAGGCATAGCTCAACTGAATTGATTTGAATTGAAAATGCACATAGCGTAAAGAATGAGCTGTATTCAGCAGTATACGTAATATGTACATACATGACATATACATATCTATTTGATGAATACAGTGTCAAAAGAAAAATGTATAGCAGAGTTTTAAAAGTATAAATTTTTAAAATCAGATGGAACTGGGTTTGAATATTAACCCCATCACAAAGTAGCCATAGAAACCTGAGTAAAGTACTTAACTTCTCTAAAATAATAATTTTAATAATAATAAGAAGATAATACCTTTTTTTTTTGAGATGGAGTCTCCCTCTGTCACCCATGCTGGAGTGCAGTGGTGCGATCTCTGCTCACTGCAACCTCTGCCTCCCAGGCTCAAGCGATTCTCCTGCCTCTGCCTCCTGAGTAGCTGGGATTACAGGCACCTGCCACTGCCTGGCTAATTTTTTTGTATTTTTAGGAGATAGGGTTTCACCATCTTGGCCAAGCTGGTCTCCAACTCCTGACCCTGTGATCCACCTGCCTCGGCCTCCCAAAGTGCTGGGATTACAGGCCTGAGCCACTGAGCCCAGCCGATTATACCTATTTTAAAGGTTCATGGAGAAATGTAAAGGAGCCCAGGTGTGGTGGCTCTTGCCTGTAATCCCAGCACTTTGGGAGGCCCTGGTGGAAGGATCACTTGGGGCCAGTAGTTGGAGACTAGCCTGGGCCACATGGTGAAACCCCATCTCTGCAAAACATACAAATATTAGCCAGGCATGGTGGCCCATGTATGTAATCCCAACTATTCATGAGGTTGACCTGGAAGGATTGCTTGAGCCAGGAATTCAAGGCTGCAGTGAGCTGTGATTGCACCACTACCCTCTTGCCTGTGTGACAGAGCGAAACCCTATCTCAAAAAAAGAAAAGAAAAGAAAAGAAAAGAAATGAAAACAGAGAATACATGTAAAGCTATTAGCATAATATTTGTCTCACAGTAAGTGCTCAGTTAATACTAGCCAAATAGAATTATTCTGATTTTTGTCACCACCATTATTATTAATAACCATGATGGCAGCATTTTCTAAACAAATAATGGAAATAATTTGAATTCCACTCTCTTCTAGTTTCTTACAAGGAGGTGTCCTTGCTATAGAAATAAGATTTAAATCCTTCCAATTATGTCAAGAGAACTTTTAGTAATTATTAATCCATATCTTCTTTTAAGGCTTCTAAATAAAGACCCAAATAGAGAAAAATATGTCTTCATAATTTAATGCAACAAAATACATAATATATTAATTATTTTGCTTTCCAATTTAATCCTGAGTTGTTTTATTTAGTCACCTATTATAAAAAGTAATTTGTGTTGATAGCTCTGAGGAAATCTAGAAATTAAAGAGCTAATTAAATTCTTTCTCAGTAATTTTTGAGTCTCTGTATCAATATATGTGTGCTCACACGTTCAAACATCCATGAATAGCCAAGCACTGCAGGATGTTTCTGGAAATTGACCTTCCATGATGTCTACTTTGACTAACCCTTTCCTCTGGGCAAACAAACCTAACCTTTAAGCCACATTTTCAAAGAAATCATAGATCATACACCTCATAGAACTGAACTAGAATGTCAGAAATTATGATCAAGATAGGAAAGAGAAGTAATGAGAAGCCGACCTATTTTGCTGTGAATTTACTGTGGATGGAAGATCTCAAGGAAGTTTTTACTTTCTTAACTAAAATAATAATAATAAAAAATACCCTGTAAAATATTTAAATAATGGTCCCATTTCCATAAATAGTTTGGCATCTTCAAAGTTATACTTAAATAATATTTTTATAATTTACCTGCATATTTAAGAAAAGGAGTTTTTAAAACATACCATGAAATCAATATAAAGAAGCTATAACTGGTGTGATAATTCTAGAATTTCACCCTGAAACAAAAATACCATGATAATTTGCAAAATCCTTTGTTAATTTAATTCCGTGTATGTACTCCTATATTTCAAGAAAGGTGCTATTTTTTTTCACCTAGGGCTCCGATATATATAAATAACAGCAAATCTCTTATTTTTAAATGTAACTCATTAGTTTCTCGATCTTTCATGTTTTTTACATACGCATTTATCAAAGTATACATCAGTAAATCTTAAAATCTGAACCTAAAATTATATTTAAGATTTAAATTTTAAATTCCAAAGCATGTAAAATTTAGTGAATATAAAATTTACTGAAGCACTCTTATTCAAATGGGACAAAAATCTGGGAACATGATGCTGATTTGAATAGCAAGGTAAACATAAGCCACAGAAATGTTGAGCTCTCTCCTACTAAGTAATTGTCTTCTCGGAGGCAAAGTCGAATGCAGGAGGTCCCTTGAGGAGAGATTATGAGAGCTGTACCTGTCATGAAGGGAAGAAGGTAGAACTGAGCAGAAGGAGAACCTGACCCACAAGGCCTTTGCTGATGATTGTAGAGTTAGAGTGGCCCTTCATATTGTCCCGAAATAAGGCAAGGGGAGCAGGTCTTTGTGTTTCCACATTAGTCATCAGCTATGAGTTGCCCTATGAGAAGGGCACAATTTGGATGAGAAAATTTCCTATGACCAAGGAGAATTCCCAAAAAGGCCCTCAGGTCTCAGCCATCCACGACCAATATTCCCAGCAACTGAAGGATGGGGGCTGGGTCTGAGTGAAACATGACAGTATCCATCATAGACCGCCCATTGTGCCACTCACATCTGCTTGCTTCATATAGTAAATTAACACCATCTGGAAACTGTTCCTCCAGGATTCTGGTCAGTCTTGTTTCCTGGGAAGCTTAGTGGAGAAGGGTGAGTGGGGACAATGGCACCCTGAGATGTACTGCCACCATACAACGGCTGCAGTTGATCTCGAGGTTAACATTGACATTCTTTATCACCCTCCTCCACCATACTTACCCTGTAGTAGCACTTCTGCTGGTCTACATGTCTTGCTTGTTGAGATGTTCTAATCTTCATGCCCTGAAGGTCTGAGTCCTAGACAGTGTGACCCTCCCAGACTTCGGCTCCCTTCTGTGTCCATTGACAGTTAAAGCCAGGCATGAGGACCAGAAGAAGCCCCAGATGGATCACCTGCGAACCAAACCTATTTTCCCCTGTTCCCATTGTGTAGTAGCAGCTCCACCTCCCACTAAAGATAAGAAATAATCAACCTTGACAATAATGTGACTCCTTTCCTTGACTGCTGGTCTCTTGGCATAAGGAGCCTGAGATGACCTGGTGGTGGCTATGGCTTAATGTCCTGTGTCCTGAGATGGAAATGGTTTCTTTCTGCAAAGCAAGGCCTCCAGAATTCTACAGCCTCAAAATTGTTGGGTTAGAAAACAAATTCCCCATGTGGGTCACTAGGAGTCATTTTAAGTGAGGCCCTTTCCATTTCTAGCTCTTGCCTTCCAATTATTCTATGTACTGGGAACATCCCATATTATGGTTACTGATTTAGTGTATGTTGGGCTCCCCAACCTTCCAAGGTAATATATTCAATCCAGTGACTGAGCTGAACTTCCAAGAGGCTATTTCACCAGTCTATCAGGTTGGAAGCATATGGAGGGTGGGAAATATACTAAGATTAGTGGATCATGGTACCACAGCTGCATCTCCTTTGGAATACAATGAGCCTCTTGTTCTGAGGCAGTCTTGCACAGCATTCTGGCTGAAGGGACCAAACACTCTGTAAATTGTCAGACAGTGTACTGGCCATGGCCTAGTTGGCAATGAGAGGTGAAGCCGGCAGAGCTTCTGGGTCAGGTGGGGACTTGGAGAACTTTTCTGTCTAGCTAAAGGATTGTAAACGCACCAATCAGTGCTCTGTGTCTAGCTAAAGGTTTGTAAATGCACCAATCAGCGCTCTGTATCTAGCTAAAGGTTTGCAAATGCACTGATCAGCACTCTGTAAAAACGCACCAATCAGCACTCTGTAAAATAGACCAATCAGCACTCTGTAAAATGGACCAATCAGCAGGACATTGGCAGGGCCAAATTAGGGAATAAAAGCTGGCCACCCGAGCCAGCAGTGGCAACCCACTCAGGTCCCCTTCCACACTGTGGAAGCTTTGTTCTTTGCTCTTTGCAATAAATCTTGCTGCTGCTCATGCTTTGGGTTTGCACTACTTTTATGAGTTTTAACACTCACCGCGAAGGTCTGCAGCTTCACTCCTAAAGCCAGCAAGACCATGAACCCACTGGGAGGAAAAAACAACTCCGGATGCACCACCTTTAAGAGCTGTAACACTCACTGCGAAGGTCTGCAGCTTCACTCCTGAAGTCAGCAAGATCATGAACCCACCAGAAGGAAGAAACTCCAGACACATCTGAACATCTGAAGGAACAAACTCCAGACACACCATCTTTAAGAACTGTAACACTCACTGCGTGGGTCTGCGGCTTCATTCTTGAAGTCAGTGAGACCAAAAACCCACCGGAAGGAACCAATTCTGGACACATTTTGGCAACCACGAAGGGACCATCGCCTACCGCCAAGTGGTGAGTACCACCGGAACCCTTTCGCTTGCTATTCTGTCCTATTTTTCCTTAGAATTTGGGGGCTAAATACTGGGCACCTGTCGGCCAGTTAAAAGTGACTAGCACGGCCGCCGGACTAAAGACATGGGTGTCAGGCTTTCTGGGAAAGGGCTCTCTAATAAACCCCAACTCTTCAGAGTTGGGAACACTGGCTTGCCTGGAGCCAGCTTCCGCTTTTCCTGTACTTCTGGGCTAAGCCGAGGGTCGACAAAGGGGAAAGCCACTCGGCTCTGGGGTCCCGACAACAAGTTGGTTGACCCTGCAGCCATGAGCAGAACTCTCAAAGTCATGTCACCCAAGCGAGACTCGTCCATCTATCCTATCTATCCTAACCCTTGCCTCCTGGGTCCTAATGCCTATCAGACAAACTTCTTCTCTCCTCTCTTCTCCGAGGCTAGTCCCACTTCTAAAAACCACTCCCTGTCTCTGGTGCTTTTCTAGTTTCTCCTATAAGAGTGATTTCTAGTATAAACTCTAGGACTCTGTTACCTTCTTTAGGCACCTGGGCTCACCAATCAGAAAGACATAATTTTTGCCCAAAGCCCCATCATGGGGTGACTATCTGGAATTTTAGGAAGCCTCCTCAGACAAGAAGGCCTAACAAAAGCTATTCCTGAAGCTAGGATATGGGGAGCCTCAGCAATTGTATCTTTCCTATTCATATAAGTGAGGACAGTGAGGACAAAATGCATCACTCTTCCAACTCCGGAGATCCCTCCCCTCCCTCAGGGTATGGCCCTCCACTTCAATTTTGGGGCATAACATCTTTATAGGACAGGGCTAAAGTCCCAATACTAACAGGAGAATGCCTAGTACTCTAACAGGTTTTCGAG
Source organism: Pan paniscus (assembly GCF_029289425.2). Lineage (NCBI taxonomy): Eukaryota > Metazoa > Chordata > Mammalia > Primates > Hominidae > Pan > Pan paniscus. Next base: position 24,363,536 of record NC_073254.2, read on the forward strand.
AATACATTGGTAATGGCCACTAAATCTGATTTTTCTTGGTCCTCTTTGTGGTCTAGGAGGATAGGCAAGGGTGCAGGTTTTCGAGAATGCATCAGTAAGGGCCACTAAATCCGACCTGCCTCAGTCCTCCTTGGGGTCTAGGAGGAAAACTAGTGTTTCTGCTGCTGTGTCGGTGAGCACAACTATTCTGATCAGCAGGGTCCAGGGACTGTTGTGAGTTCTTTGGCAAGAGGTGTTTCTGCTTCTGCATCAGTGAGCGCAACTGTTCTGATCAGCAGGGTCCAGGGACTGTTGTGGGTTCTTGGGCAGGGGGAGAAACAAACAAACCAAAACTGTGGGCAATTTTGTCTTTCAGATGGGAAACACTCAGGCATCAACAGGCTCACCCTTGAAATGCCTAGGCCATTGGGACCAATTTGACCCACAAACCCTGAAAAAGAGGTGGCTCATTTTTTTTCTGCACTATGGCTTGGTCCCAGTTTTCTCTCTCTTATGGGGAAAAATGGCCACCTGAGGGAAGTATCAATTACAATACTATCCTGCAGCTTGACCTTTTCTGTAAGAGGGAAGGCAAATGGAGTGAAATGCCTTATGTCCAAGCTTTCTTTTCATTGAGGGAGAATACACAAGTATGCAAAGCTTGCAATTTACATCCCACAGGAGGACCTTTCAGCTTACCCCCATATCCCAGCCTCCCTATAGCTCCCTTCCTATTAATGGTAAGCCTCCTCTAATCTCCCCTGCCCAGAAGGAAATAAGCAAAGAAATCTCCAAGGGACCACAAAAACCCCTGGGCTATCAGTTATGTCCCCTTCAAGCGGTAGAGGGAGGGGAATTTGGCCCAACCCAGGTACATGTCCCCTTCTCCCTCTCTGATTTAAAGCAGATCAAGGCAAACCTGCAGAAGTTTTCAGATGATCCTGACAGGTACACAGATGTCCTACAGGGTCTAGGGCAAACCTTCAATCTCACTTGGAGAGATGTCATGCTATTATTAGATCAAACCCTGGCCTTTAATGAAAAGAATGTGGCTTTAGCTACAGCCTGAGAGTTTGGAGATACCTGGTATCTTAGTCAAGTAAATGATAGAATGACAGCCAAAGAAAGGAACAAATTCCCTACCAGTCAGCAAGCCATCCCCAGTATGGATCCCCATTGGGACCTCGACTCAGATCATGGGGACTGCAGTCATAAACATCTGCTGACCTGTGTTCTAGAAGGACTAAGGAGAATTAGGAAAAAGCCCATGAATTATTCAATGATGTCCACCATAACTCAGGGAAAGGAAGAAAATTCTTCTGCCTTCCTCAAGCAGCTACAGGAGGCCTTAAGAAAATATACTCCACTGTCACCTGACTCACTTGAGGGTCAGTTGATTCTAAAAGATAAGTTTATTACCCAATCAGCTGCAGATACCAGGAGAAAGCTCCAAAAGCAAGCCCTGGGCCCTGAACAAAATCTGGAGACATTATTAAATCTGGTAACCTTGGTGTTCTATAATAGGGACCAAGAGGAACAGGCCCAAAAGGAAAAGTGAGATCAGAGAAAGGCCGTAGCCTTAGTCATGGCGCTCAGACAAACAAACCTTGGTGGTTCAGAGAGAACAGAAAATGGAGCAGGCCAATCACCCGGTAGGGTTTGTTATCAGTGTGGTTTACAAGGACACTTTAAAAAAGATTGTCCAACAAGAAACAAGCCACCCCCTCGTCCATGTCCGCTATGCTGAGGCAATCACTGGAAGGCACACTGCCCCAGAGTGCAATAGTTCTCTGGGCCAGAAGCCCCCAACCAGATGATCCAACAATAGGACTGAGGGTGCCTGGGGCAAGTGCCAGCTCATGTCATCACCCTCACTTAGCCCCGGGTACGTATAACCATCGAGGGCCAGGAAATTGACTTCCTCCTGGACACTGGCGCGGCTTTCTCAGTGTTAATCTCCGGTCCCAGACAGCTGTCCTCAAGGTCCATTACCATCTGAGGAATCCTGGGACAGCCTGTAACCAGGTATTTCTCCTACCTCCTCAGTTGTAATTGGGAGACTTTGCTACAGATAGTAAGTATGCTTATCTAATCCTACATGCCCATGCTGCAATATGGAAAGAAAGGAAGTTCCTAACCTCTGGGGGAACCCCGATTAAATACCACAAGGAAATTATGGGGTTATTGCATGCAGTGCAAAAACCCAAGGAAGTGGCAGTCTTACACTGCTGAAGCCATCAAAAAGGGGAAGGAGAGGGTAGAACAGCAGCATAAGCAGCTGGCAGAGGCAGGGAAAGACCAGCAGAAAGGAAAGAGAGAAAGAGAGAGACAAAGAGGAAGTCAGAGAGACAGAGAGGAAGAGAGAGACAAAAAAGGAAGCCAGAGAGAGAGAAAGAGAGAGACAGAGAGTCAAAGAGAGAAAGAGACGGAGACAAAGAGGGAGTCGGAGAGAGAGAAAGAGAGACATAGAAAGTCAAAGAGAGAGAGGAAGAGACAGACAAAGAGGGAGTCAGAAAGAGAGAGATGAAGAAGTCAAAGGGAGAGATGGAAGTAGTAAACAAAAAACAGTGTACCCTATTCCTTTAAAAGTCAGGGTAAAGTTAAAACCTATAAGGGATAATTGAAGGTCTTCTCTGTAACCCTGTAACACTCCAATATCACCTTGTTGTCAATGTAAACAAGGGCGTTGCCCGAAAGCACTAAGGCCACTGACAACCTGTAGCCTTCCTATCAAAAATCCTTAATCAGCAGGATTCCTAACAGGGGATCTAAATCTTAATTAATTACCATACAAAGGTCTGACAAGATCTAGGAGGAACTCCCTTCAGGACAGGAGGATAGATAGTTCCTCCCGGGGGATTAAGGAAAAAAGACAACATGCGTATTCAGTAAATGATAAGGAAACTCTTGTAGAAGCAGAATTAGGAAAATTGCCTAATAATTGGTTTGCTCAAATGTGCAAGCTGTTTGCACTCAGCCAAACCTTAAAGTACTTACAGAATCAGGAAGAAGCCATCTATACCAATTCTAAGTTAACATGGACTGAACGAGGTCTTACTAATAGCAAAGAATAATTGAGATCCCAAACTTACAAGGTGTTCAACAAAAGTAAAGTTTGCTAAAAGTTAACAGTGTAAACCTATATTATGCTAACTTCTAATCTTGTGGAAATCAGACCCCATCAGTACCCCCTCAAAGCTCAAGTCTGTCAGCGCAGAGCTATACAACTAATACACCTACTTATAGGGTTAGGAATGGCTACTGCTACAGGAACCGGAATTGTCAGTTTATCTACTTCATTATCCTACTACCACACACTCTCAAAGGATTTCTCAGACAGTTTGCAAGAAATGATGAAATCTATCCTTACTCTACAATCCCAATAGACTCTTTGGCAGCAGTGACTCTCCAAAACCGCCGAGGCCTAGACCTCCTCACTGCTGAGTAAGGAGGACTCTGCACCTTCTTAGGTGAAGAGTGTTGTTTTTACACTAACCAGTCAGGGACAGTACAAGATGCCACCCGGCGTTTACAGGAAAAGGCTTCTGAACGCCTTTCAAATTCTTATACCAACCTCTGGAGTCGGGCAACATGGTTTCTCCCCTTTCTAGGTCCCATGGCAGCCATCTTGCTATTACTCGCCTTCAGGCCCTGTATTTTTAACCTCCTTGTCAAATTTGTTTCCTCTAGGATCGAGGCCATCAAGCTACAGATGGTCTTACAAATGGAACCCCAAATAAGCTCAACTAACAACTATCCAGGACCCCTGGACCAACCTCCTGGCCCTTTCACTGACCTAAAGAGTTCCCCTCTGGAGGACACTACAATTACAGGGCCCCTTCTTCACCCCTGTCCAGCAGGAAGTAGCTAGAGCAGTCACTGCCCAATTCCCAATAGCAGTTGGCGTGTCCTGTTTAGAGGGGGGATTGAGACGTTAAGCCGGCTGAGCTTCTGCATCAGGTGGGAACTTGGCAAACTTTTCTGTCTAGCTAAAGGATTGTAAACGCTCCAATCAGCACTCTGTGTCTAGCTGAAGTTTGTAAACGCACCAATCAGCCCTCTGTAAAAACGCACCAGTCAGTGCTCTATGCCTAGGTAAAGGTTTGTAAATGCACCGATCAGCATGCTGTAAAAACACACCCATCAGCACTCTGTAAAATGGATCAATCAGCAGGACATTGGTGGGGTCAAATTAGGGAATAAAAGCTGGCCACCCAAGCCAGCAGCGGCAACCCACTTGGGTCCCCTTCCACACTGTGGAAGCTTTGTTCTTTCACTCTTTGCAATAAATCTTGCTGCTGCTCACACTTTGGGTCTGCACTACCTTTATGAGCTCTAATACCTACCACAAAGGTCTGCAGCTTCACTCCTGAAGCCAGCGAGACCACGAACCCACCAGGAGGAACAAACAACTCTGGATGCGCCACCTTTAAGAGCTATAACACTCACTGCGAAGGTCTGCAGCTTCACTCCTGAAGTCTGCAAGAAACCCACCGGGAGGAATGAACAACTCGGGATGCGCCACCTTTAAGAGCTGTAACACTCACTGCGAAGGTCTGTGGCTTCACTCCTGAAGTCAGCAAGACCATGAACCCACCAGAATGAAGAAACTCCAGACACATCTGAACATCTGAAGGAACAAACTCCGGACATACCATCTTTAAGAACTGTAACACTCACTGCGAGGGTCCGCAGCTTCATTCTTAAAGTCAGTGAGACCAAGAACCCATCAGAAGGAACCAATTCCGGACACAGTGATACATGCAAACCCATATCTAGAATGTATTGCTCCCCGTCAAGCTGACTTGCTGCATCTTCCAAGGAGGAAGGGGCCCAATGTAGTCAACTTGCCACCAAATGGCTGGTTGGTCTCCTTGAGATATGATGCTGTATCAAGGGCAGCATTTATTTCTATTGGTGATGGGCTGGATATTTGGCAGCACTAGCTAATGTAAGTCATGGTGAATGGCAGCCCATACTGTTAGCCTGCACATAGCTTTCATCTCTGCCCACATGTCTATTTGGTTCATGAACTCGTTGTGCCAGCATGAGATGGTCAATTATAAAGAAAAGCTCAGGTTAAAGAGCTGAGACACTGTATTTACTTTTTGCTTGGTGCCTCTTCCAGGGTGGATGCTACCTGTGGGTGTTAACATGCAATCCAAAAATGTTTACACTTTGTATCCACTTCAAACGTAAACTCCTGTGATTCCTTCTCAAAACTTACTACATACATTTTCTCTTTACCCTTTCAGGCCCCTGTCCAAGCAGCCAGGCCCTCTGCGTCTATCATGAGCCCCCACAGATGTTTACCTTAGGCCATGTCACTTTCAACACAAAGGTAATGACTAGTTGCACCTGCAAGAGTGCTACCCACTGGAGAAGTTCCCCTGCCTGCTACCATGCAGGGACACCCCGAGTGAGCTGTAATGCAGCAGCTGTCTGTTTTCCACTGCATGAGTGACCTGCAATCTATGCTCGTTCTTTTTTCTTTTCCATCAGGTGGTCATAAAAGCCCTCTGTCCTATATTGACACAGATATTAGTTCAGAGAGGGAATCCAATGCATCAGTGGTAGGTATTATGGAAGTCTAAGTCATCTGCTCATATGGCTTACTTTTAAAATTAAGGTCATCTCCAAAAGATGGCATGGTTCCACCAGTATGGTATCACAGATATGGCATATGTCCAAAGTCATCAAATTGTATACATTATACATGTGCAGGATTTTTTGGGGGGGTACATCAACTATACCTAATTAAGATTACATCAAAAACTGGTAAGTGCTATGAAAAAATTATATGAATCAGGATAATGAGATAGGGATTGACTGCTGCGTGAACATGGAAGGCTACAAGGTGGCATTTGAGAAGACCTGAATGAGATGAAACCATGTCAGGTTATGACAATAGGGAAAAACATTCTAGATAGAGTGATTGTGTCCCTGGGTCAAATCATACCTGAGGTCAGTGGCCAGTTTTATTCTCTATCTGCCACTATCTTCCTTTAAAAAAAAAATGATGCCAGGCATGATGGCTCATGCCTATAATCCCAGCACTTTGGGAGGCCGAGGCAGGCGGATCACCTGGAGGTCAGGAATTTGAGACCAGTCTGGCAAACATGGTGAAACCCCGTCTCTACTAAAAATACAAAAATTAGCCGGGTGTGGTGGTGTGCACCTGTAATGTCAGCTACTCAGGAGGCTGAGGCAGAAGAATCACTTGAACCTGGGAGGTGGAGATTGATTGCAGTGAGCCGAGATCACACCATTGCACTCCAGCCTGGGTGATAGAGCGAGACTCCTTCTAAAAAAAAAAAGAAAGAAAGAAAAAAAATACACACACACACACACACACACTCTCTCCCTCTCTCTCTCTCACACACACACACATATGAGCTCATTTAAATTAAAATTTGTGATTTTGACCAAATAATTCTATTGTAGACTGCATGTTTGTGTTCCCTGCAAATTCACATAGTGAAACTCCAACCCTCTAGGGATGGTGTTAGGAGGTGTAAATGTTGGTAGGTGATTAGGTTCAGATGAGGTCATGAGGGTGGGAGCTCTCAGGATGGAATTCATGTCCTTGTAAGAAAAGAAAGAGACTAGAATTTGTTCTCTCAGCCTTATTAGGATCCGAGGAGAAGACAGCCATCCACGAACCAGGAACAGAACCCAACCAGACACCAGATCTGCCAGCACCTTGATGTTAAGCTTCCAGCCTCCAAAAATAAATGTGTGTTGTTTATCCTATGCAGTGTATTTTTGATACAGCAGCCCAAACTGACTAAAACAAATCCTAACATAAATCCTAGTATTAATACGCTGTGTTGGGGTGGAGTTGGGATGGTGAGCCTATTTTCTGTGAATAATAAAAAAAAGTTAATAATGATAATTGTAAGATTTGCAGGGACCATGTGGCAATAATTAGTTGGCTACCCAAAAGCACCTTCCAATCCAACTGTCTCTTGCCCTCCTCCAACTATAGAGGCTGGAAAAGTCTAGATATTGCTTTTTCCAACTTCCCCTTGTAATGAAGAGTGGGCACATGACCCAGTTGTGGACCACGAGATGCAAGGGGAATGTTGCTGAAGGGATTCTGAGAAAGTGAATCCTCTCCCTAGCAGAAGGGAAAACACAAATAAGTTCACTCCCCACTAGCTCCTCTTTCCCTTTGAATGTGATCTTGTTATTTAGAGCTCGTGAAATCATGAGGGTCAAAGGAGAGAATCATGGAGAGGCTGAGCCAGAATCCTGACACAGCCATGCCATAGAAAGAATACCAGCAACTGCCTGCTTATCAACTCCTTGTTGCCTGAGAAAAATGGACTTCTCATCATTTAGGCCATTGGTATTTGGCTTTCCTTTTATTTGCAATTTAAAAGTATTATTTACTTATACTGACCGCCGTAATACATTGAATTCCTAAAACCCAGCAAGACCTAGAATAGGAATTGGCATTAAATAAAAATCTACTGCGTAAACAAAACTAAAGAGAGTTGAAAAATATAAGAAAGCAGAATACAGCCATCATCATGTTTGCCTTGATGGAGTCACTCAAGTCACAAAGCCAGGAAACCAAAGGAACTAAGTTTCTGCTAGTTTTGTTTTAAATATTCAGGATGGCCTTTCAGTTGAATGGCAAAGGTAAAAGAATAATTGAATTATTTATTGATTTAGATGCTGGAGTTGGTGCTATGTGTGTGTGTTTCGTAGGTGACAGAATGATTATTAAATGCACACTGCACATATGGGCAGCAAGTGTCATTTAGAGAGATAGCTGTGAGATTTGCTAGCAAAATATTTCTCAGCAAAACTGCTCTGTGTGTGTATGAGTGTGTGTGACTGTGTGTGTGTGTATGTGTTCAGAAGCAATTCACAGCACTAGGATTGCATCTGCCTGGAGGCAATCACAGACAACGCACACACAAATACATTCAGAAACACGGGGAAAATCTGTTTTTATGTGAAATGTTACATTTCCCATACTATTCTTCATAACCGCAACATTAATTATTAGGTCCTACTTGGTAAAAACAAAACAAAACACTCAATATGTTATTCAGGAGAACTCTGAATTAAATGGAAAAAAAGGATTAGAATATGATGTGAGAAAGTGAATGAAATACTTAAATGCCTTCTAAATTAGCTCTGAATGGAAACATCTAATACTAAATTAGGAAATTAAAAATTCCTGAATGTCGGGGATTCTCAAAATGAAGGGAAACTGCAATAACCCCTGTGTAAAGCAAATCAAAATAGAACTCCCCCCAGGGGTAAAAGCCACAGTGAGAATTTGAACTCAAGTCCTATGAAGCCAGAAGGCAACACCGCCTTTCTCCAATGGTAAAGAGCCACATAGACGAATAGTAGCTGAGATGTCTGAATTCATCTTCTAGAATCTTTGAGTACATTTAGAAATTAATTTCCATTTATATAGCAATTGATCAGATAGTTTTAAAAACAGCTCATCATCCAGTGTCCTGAAGTCATGAGCAAAGCTTGTGAAAAATAAAAATCCTCTTGTTTTCCTTCAAGAGTGTCACAACAGTCTTTTCATTTATTTTCAGAAAGCAGCAGACAGAGAATAAGGGCAGATTGCCAAATACGAGACTAGGGATGTCCTTGAAGACAGCCTAAACCAAAACAAACACAAAAACAAACATGTCTACAATTAAAAGACAGTAACACTGCATTACAATTAGTTGTCTCAGGAAGTAAAGATGTTTTCAGTTAACTGAATGGGTAACAATTACTTGGATTATTGTCATACTTAAAATGTCAGCGTTAAATGATTGCTTTAAGCACATAATAATAAATTCTGCATTCTTAAGTGGCAAATACAACAAAGCCAAATATAGAGAACGTTGTTACTGGAAGCAAAATTAAGCATTAACAAAAACCTGCAACACACATTTTTAAAACAGAGGGAACAAAAGAGGGATAGCTGGAGATAAACAAGGATTGTTCTGATATTCACCACTTGCCTTAGAGTTAGGAATGGGTCAAAAACTCATGGAGAAAACCTGTTTGAGGCACGCCCACCATTTCAGAAGTAAACACATAAGGAGGGATGACTACAGAGAATTGTATAGAACCTTCAAGACCTCTTCCTGGAAATCTAGGTTAATTATAGTATTTAGGAAAATAGCATGGCTTAATTTCACACCTGCGATTAAATCAACATGATTTCCTGGGATATGTTACAATCACATCGTAAGTCCTTGCAAACCATATTTTTCCCGTGTCGCTGTTAATTGCAGAGGATTAACAAATAACAAGTGCCATTTGCTTACACTGCCACTGTCAGCAGCATATCTCTCCTTTTCTCCAATATACGTTCTTACTTCCTTTTGAATCACCAAGTCCCCCAAACAAACCTAAAGCTCTCAGTGATTCAGCTGAGGCAAGTTCATCCATCCTGTAAGCCATGCCACCTGAAAACAATACCACAGAGCAGGAAGTTAGATCTAGCTGCAAAATTGTGGGAAGGGTTAGTTCTTCCCTTTGGAAGTTAGAGTTTAATTGGAAGTATTAGATATTCTTCTATTCATCACCCATGACTTAACTGCACTGATTTTCTGTACTGATAACAATGGAGCACAAATACAATGGACTCTGTCCTTCCCCTTCTGCGAGGAGAGAAGACATACCACAGCCCTGTTGTTAATTGTCTAGTTGGAAAGTTCTAAAAGGTATGGAGCGGATAAGAGGCCACTTGTAGCTGGAAATAAATGTTTAAGGACCATCTGCTGGGAAAAATGGTTTGGGAGATGGACTCTGAAGGACTGGTAGGATTTGGGCTGGCAAAAGTCTAAGAGTCTGAGGATTATATAACAATGTGAAAGAATCCAAGAAGAGGGACATGGCAGAGTGACAAGGCAACCTTAGCTGCCTTCCATCTTTCTTCACAGAGAGAGGAAATATTTCCCTCCTAAAAAGGCCTTGAGCAATAAGTAAATTTTTAAAAAGACTCACTTGCTCTTTGTTGTCAATATCCAGAATTATATACGTCTCAAAAAGAAAATGAAGAAGAAAAAGCTAATCTATTCTTTCTGCTTAGACAAAAGTATAATGTTTTATATTGGGCCAAGCTATTAAGGTACTTCTCACTCAGAATTTATACACCTAACACAGCTGATAAGAGCTTCCAAGCTCAGAACTTGAAGGAAAATCTGTAATTTCCTATTATTATCATTCTTATATTCCATTCAAGATTAGACTTTCTTTGAAAAGTATGATTTAATAAACAAACAAGCAAATCAGACAATCACACCAAATGCTGAACCCAGAAAGCATTATGTGCACTTCATCATAATTCAGGACACACATGAGTGACTAAAGGTTGTGGTACCATAATGCCTATCAGTAGACCATTCTGAAATTGGTCCGCTGAAATAATGACTCAAAAATTGTGGTAAAGTTTAAATATGCGCCCTGCCACAGGCAGCATGAGTGTCACCTCATGTCATCACAATTTATTTGTGCTGGGTTCCAAAACAGTAAGAATATGGAAACAATAATTGGAATTGTCTTTTCAAAGGCCTTTCAACTTGTTTGCTTCCATAGTCTAAAGATTGTGGATTTTAGCTTTAGTGGGCAATAGGTTTCAAAGCAGCTAGCTATTTTCCAGCCATGAGGAATGAGATAGATTACTTTGTCTGAAGGGTAACTTTATCTACTTTTCAAAAACAGGAATAACACATTCCTGAAAAAGTTTCTTAAGAGGGAAAATTTGGGAGACACATAGCTATACTGAGTCAATGCCACCTTATCATAATAGCAAAATAATTGAATCACTACTTACCCATTTAATAAACATTAACGGAGTGTCCACAAGATATAAAGAAGACAGAGTGAGCATGTTTACAAGGGGACCTGAATCCAAAGTACTTAAAGCATCTTCCAGCTGCCTGTGCTAAAAGTGAGGAGATAGCCAAACACTCCACAGTGTGCTTTTTGAATGTTTCTTTTACACTATTTTTTCTACTAATTTCTAACATAGGGAGAACTTCATTAGATAGTCACCCAACTAACGAGGAAAAGAATACGTTAAATGTTGTTGAAACAATATCCATAACCTGTTCTAAGTCTATAACATTCCTCAGCCTTCTCTTCTGGAACCATGTACAAATAAATGTGCTATTTTAATTATTAAATAAGGAAAATAGGGCAAATTTAACATAAACCAAGGTTGTTTTATTGTAACTGCTGTGAATATTAATATTAGAAGAAAGAATTATTAATGCATCTATTTAGACCTTAGGGTCCAATTTCTTTTAAATGCTTTTGTATAATGAAAAAGTAAGGCCAATTGTTTGGGGAATCAGGCTACCCTGGGAAAATACTTCCTTTCCATTTAACAGTTATTATTTTTAAAAAATTCATTAAAACCATTTATCTGATTGGCACTATCCTAGGCACTAAATTGATCAGCGAAAATTACATTTTAAAAAACAGGGTATTTTAAATAATGGATTTTTAGAACGTTTTGAGAATTTTTATATATTTCAAGAAACCAAATGCTTATTTTTTCTAGAAATTGCACTACTTAGAATAAGTCTTAAGCATTTACTGGAAGACTGCAAGAGTGTCACTTAAATAAATATCAAAGCAACGTGTCCTCACGAGAAGTTGAGGCCTGAGATTTATTTGAATTCGCTACTTTAAAAAATCCAGAAACCATTATAGTCAAGAAATTCAAGTATTACTCTTCTCTTCTCTTTTGTCTTCTGCCATTTAATGAAGAGCAGGGAGCCAAACACCACCAGGCACTAATGCCGGCATGGCCCATTCTAGGCCAGTAAGTTGCCAAGAAATGTTCTCTGGACACTGGCATTTGCATCCAGCACTACAAAACCATACTCTAGTGCCACTGTATCTATATACAAGACGAATGAATAAATCCGCAATAGATGAAGTACTAAAAGCATCTAATTTCCAATGCAGTGCTTCCAGCAACAACTGAAATTTAAAAACTTCTAAAACACAACTATAGAACATGCTATCTTGTTGTGAGTGCACTGAAGCAAAGGTTAACAATAAAATAAAAGAAGGAATGAATATGCATCTATAGCTGGGATGTCGTGCCTGCCTGATAGGCCTTGGCAACAACCATTGTACTTGTCAGATCCCACATAAGTTTGGAAGGTTCATGGTTTTAGAGCAAGGAAACGTTTTTCCATTTTTTTGTGTGAGACTCAAACTGGAAATGCCAAACTGCAATTTCCATTAAAGACACTTATGACTATGTCAGGTTGTCTGCCAAATTCTATACCTTGAACAAGTATAGGTAAACAGGAATTCAGTTCAGTAGGACCAGGGTCCATATGTCTACTAGTTTACATACTCCTACATTGGGGAAACATTAAGAATAAAGTCTGCATTCCATAAAAACTGTTGCCATAGTTTGGAATTTGTTTCATGCTTTCCTGTGCTGGGTGTCAACTTGGAAAAGCTAAGAGCTACATTTCCTAGAATCTCCTTCCCTATAGGGAAGAGTTTTGGGTTGCAATCACTCAAAAACAGAGCCAGTGTATTCATTAAAAAGCCAGAGACTCCTGTTAAGCCCTCATAGAACCTCCACACCCATGGAGTAAAGACTTCATAGGCTGGGCGCAGTGGCTCACACCTGTAATGCAAGCACTTTGGGAGGCCGAGGTGGGCGAATCACGAGGTCAGGAGATCGAGACCATCCTGGCTAACACGGTGAAACCCCGTCTCTACTAAACAAAATACAAAAAATTAGCTGGGCATGGTGGCGGGCGCCTGTAGTCCCAGCTACTTGGGAGGCTGAGGCAGGAGAATGGCGTGAACCCGGGAGGCGGAGCTTGCAGTGAGCCAAGATCACATCACTGCACTCCAGCCTGGGCAACAGAGCAAGACTCCGTCTCAAAAAAAAAAAGACTTCATAGAACATCCATTCTCATGGAGTAAAGCCTTCATAGGACATCCATTCTCATGGAGTAAAGCCTTCATAGCACATCCACTCCTGTTGAGTGAAGCCCTCACAGAATATCCATTCCCGATGAGTGACACCCTCATAGAATAGCCATTCCTGTTGAGTCAAGCCACCATAGAATATCCATTCCCATTGAGTAAAGCCCTCACAGAACATCCATTTCCACTGAATGAAGCCCTCATAGAACATCCATTTCCACTGAATGAAGTCTTCATAGAACATCCATTCCCACTGAGTGAAGCCCCCATAGAACATCCATTCTCGTTGAGTGAAGCCCCATAGAACATCCATTCCCACTGAGTGAAGCACCCATAGAACATCCATTCCCATTGAGTGAAGCCCCCATACAACATCCATTCTCGTTGAGTGAAGCCCCCATACAACATCCATTCTCGTTGAGTGAAGCCCCCATAGAACATCCATTCTCGTTGAGTGAAGCCCCCATAGAACATCCATTCTCGTTGAGTGAAGCCCCCATAGAACATCCATTCTCGTTGAGTGAAGCCCCCATAGAACATCCATTCCCACTGAGTGAAGCCCCAATAGAACATCCATTCCCATTGAGTGAAGCCCCATAGAACATCCATTCTCGTCGAGTGAAGCACCCCCATAGAACATCCATTCCCATTGAGTGAAGCACCCATAGAACATCCATTCTCGTTGAGTGAAGCACCCATAGAACATCCATTCCCATTGAGTGAAGCACCCATAGAACATCCATTCTCGTCGAGTGAAGATCCCATAGAACATCCATTCCCATTGAGTGAAGCCCCAATAGAACATCCATTCCCATTGAGTGAAGCCCCATAGAACATCCATTCCCACTGAGTGAAGCACCCATAGAACATCCATTCTCATCGAGTGAAGATCCCATAGAACATCCATTCTCGTTGAGTGAAGCCCCCATAGAACATCCATTCCCATTGAGTGAAGCACCCATAGAACATCCATTCTCGTCGAGTGAAGATCCCATAGAACATCCATTCCCATTGAGTGAAGCCCCAATAGAACATCCATTCCCATTGAGTGAAGCCCCAATAGAACATCCATTCCCATTGAGTGAAGCCCCATAGAACATCCATTCCCACTGAGTGAAGCCCCATAGAACATCCATTCTCGTCGAGTGAAGATCCCATAGAACATCCATTCCCACTGAGTGAAGCACCCATAGAACATCCATTCTCGTCGAGTGAAGATCCCATAGAACATCCATTCCCATTGAGTGAAGCCCCAATAGAACATCCATTCCCACTGAGTGAAGCACCCATAGAACATCCATTCCCACTGAGTGAAGCACCCATAGAACATCCATTCTCGTTGAGTGAAGCCCCCATAGAACATCCATTCTCGTTGAGTGAAGCCCCCATAGAACATCCATTCACGTTGAGTGAAGCCCCCATAGAACATCCATTCTCGTTGAGTGAAGCCCCCATAGAACATCCATTCTCGTTGAGTGAAGCCCCCATAGAACATCCATTCTCGTTGAGTGAAGCCCCATAGAACATCCATTCCCACTGAGTGAAGCCCCCATAGAACATCCATTCTCATTGAGTGAAGCACCCATAGAACATCCATTCCCATTGAGTGAAGCACCCATAGAACATCCATTCCCACTGAGTGAAGCCCCCATAGAACATCCATTCTCATTGAGTGAAGCACCCATAGAACATCCATTCCCATTGAGTGAAGCACCCATAGAACATCCATTCCCACTGAGTGAAGCCCCCATAGAACATCCATTCCCACTGAGTGAAGCCCCCATAGAACATCCATTCTCGTCGAGTGAAGATCCCATAGAACATCCATTCCCATTGAGTGAAGCCCCATAGAACATCCATTCCCACTGAGTGAAGCCCCCATAGAACATCCATTCTCATTGAGTGAAGCACCCATAGAACATCCATTCCCATTGAGTGAAGCACCCATAGAACATCCATTCCCACTGAGTGAAGCCCCCATAGAACATCCATTCTCATTGAGTGAAGCCCCCATAGAACATCCATTCCCATTGAGTGAAGGCCTCATAGAATACCCATTCCCATTAAGGGAAGCCCCCATAGAATATCCATTCTCACTGAATGAAGCCTTCATAGAACATCCACTCCTATTGCATGAAGCTCTCATAGAACATCCATTCCCATTGAGAGAAGCCTGCCTAAAACATCCATTCCTGTTGAGTCAAGCCTTCATAGAACAGCCATTGCCATTTAGTGAAGCCCTCATAGAAGAGCCATTCCCATTGACTGTCAACTGATTGGAGTCATGATTCATCCCAGGCAAGACCCACAGAAGAACTGTCCAACAAGCTCAGCTCCAACTGCTGCCCCAAGAATTGGGAGCCAATAAAATAGTGGATTTTTAATGCAGTAATAGATAACTGAATTTTTAATAATGAGATCAAAAAAGGGCTGTCATAACGAAAATCTTAAACCTGTGGCATTGGCTCTGGTAGGAGATGGGTTATGGGTGAAGCATACAGAAGTGGCAAAGAAACTTTTGGGAAAGGGAAAAAGCAGTGAGAAACTGCTAGAAAATACCAGTCCCCTATAGTATATAGAGGTGGAAAGATTTGAAAAATGATCACCTGTAGTAACTTGGAAAGTAGAAAATATGCATAAATAACTTGCAGATCTGGATAAGAAGAACTTCGGAAAGAATGGGAACTTACTGGTTTGGTACATCTGGCTGTGTATGACAAAGTACTGTAAGAGAGACATAAGCTAAGGAAAAAAACTATTCAGTTTGGAAATACTGAGGGGCCAAGACTTCCTGGGTTGGGAAATAAAACTCTTTCTTATCTTATATGTCTCTACAGCCCACAAAAGTTGTCCCAGCAAGAAATAGCTCCAGAATAAAGAATAAAGGTATGGCTATAAAATCTTTTTTAAGACCTAAGAATAACTTAAGAAAGTGCCTAGTAGATCCTCTCAGTAGGGCAAAGGGCCTCTATGAATCTTAAGAAGGTTGTCCCACAGCATCCTGACCTGCCACCCAAAGTAGAACAGGACTATTTCCAAAATAATGGTGTGTGGCTTTTACAAGAGAGTGTAATAGAATATATATACATTTGATGTGGCACATGAACTTTTTAAAGGACTTTTGCCAGCATGGTAAAAGCATAGAACAGAGACACTTCCAAATGGACATGGCTTCTGGGCCCCCAACTTTCTATGGGCAGGAAGCAGGGTAAGAAGGCTACTTAGCTGCAAACACGGGGAATTTCTTATCAAACAAGAAAGGTGTCTCAGAGACTGGAACTAAGAGCCTGGAGGTGAAGCTAAGAGCAGAAGGGGACAATGGCCTAGGGAACTACTTTCTGCAAATATGACCTAACCCCAACCAACACATTTTCCCTGCCCCTGAAATAGGAGACCTTAAAGCAGCTTGCGCCCAGCTGGATTTCAGAATTGCTATGGAACAGCGATTGATACAAGCTTCTTGCTCCTCACCTTTTGAAGAGAGTATCTATTATGATTACCTGGCTAAGTGTGTGTAATGGGGTCAGGGGAGAAATACAGATAACAAGTCCTTTTAGGACACTGATCCATGGATCAAGACGAGCCATATCTGAGTAGCTGCATCTAAGAAGCTCAATTCAGATCTGGTCCTGATTTAGATGATGAGATCCTGGATGATTTGACCCTAATGTCATAATGGAATAAGACTCCTGAGGAGAAGGTAGTGCATCTTTATGTAGAAGGGATGTAAATAATTATGGCCGAAGAGTGGACAGAAAGGGATTGTTTGCAATCGGTAATGGATACATCTCTTAAGCCTATAAACTTACATGTATATAATTCCAGGTTCATATGCTAATGGTTGAGGATACAATAGTAAGAAAAAATAGATGTATTTTCTTTTATCGCAGAGTTTCAGTCTTGTAAATATAGAGAAATATTAATAAAATTATCAATAAAAGTAAATTGCACCAATGGTAGACATTACAAAGAAGAAGTGCATGATATTATGAGAATCAAAACAAAGGCTTAGGGAAAATGCACATCTGAAGAATAAGTAAAAAAGTAACAAGGCCAAAAGGAGAGAAAAGAGTTTCTAAGCAGAGGAACCACCTGGCAAACCCGCTCTAGAGGGAAGAGTCCAAAAGCTTATTAAGAGTCTAATTGTGATGTTTTGAAAGAACCTAAGCATTAACAGGCAGGTAAAGTTAAGTACAAATACTACCAGTAGGTGGTCTCAGTCCTAAAGCTTGAATAAAACTAATCCCGAAAATGATTCAAGGCAAAGCAAATAACAGATAACCATTAGCATAGTTCCTGAAAAGTTATATTTTGAAAGACTTGAATCCTTCTCTGTTAAAGTAAACTAGTTCAACCATTGTGGAAGTCAGTGTGGCGATTCCTCAGGGATCTAGAACTAGAAATACCATTTGACCCAGCCATCCCATTACTGGGTATATACCCAAATGACTATAAATCATGCTGCTATAAAGACACATGCACACGTATGTTTATTGCGGCATTATTCACAATAGCAAAGACTTGGAACCAACCCAAATGTCCAACAATTATAGAATGGATTAAGAAAATGTGGCACATATACACCATGGAATACTATGCAGCCATAAAAAATGATGAGTTCATATCCTTTGTAGGGACATGGATGAAATTGGAAACCATCATTCTCAGTAAACTATCGCAAGAACAAAAAACCAAACACCGCATATTCTCACTCATAGGTGGGAATTGAACAATGAGATCACATGGACACAGGAAGGGGAATATCATACTCTGGGGACTGTGGTGGGGAGGGGGGAGGGGGGAGGGATAGCATTGGGAGATATACCTAATGCTAGATGACGAGTTAGTGGGTGCAGCACACCAGCATGGCACATGTATACATATGTAACTAACCTGCACAATGTGCACATGTACCCTAAAACTTAAAGTATAATAAAAAATAAAAAAAAAAGAAAAAAAAAAGAAAAAATAAAAAAATAAAGTAAACAAAACATGAATCCCTGAACAGAAGAATGCAGGACCCCTGAATATAGATTGAGCCTTGGCATTTGCCAAAATATTATTTACCAGCCCATTTCTTACTAAGATAAAAAGCATATCTAATGAGCTGGCAAGATCAATCTCCATAATTATTACTCAGAGACATATATTTCATAAATAAAAAATGAAGTGCTTGTATAAGAAAGAACTGCACTATTTGTTTCAACATTTTGGTTTGTAATTTTTTTTCAGACGAATAGACTCTTGTATGTAGGGATTAACTGTCTATGCAAAGACTTCTAATTGATTGCTGTTGAGTGATCCATGTGTAATGTTTACAATGACCCATGGGAAGCTCCTCATCGATGAGATTGAATGGAAGTATGTCACAGAAATTTCCATTCTGTCCATTAAGAAAAGGAATTCTTACTAATTGTCAAGAAGCATATCCACAGGTCATGTTTGAAGTAATCAACTCCTCCCAGAAGGCAAAGATTTATATCAAAGTGGAGGACTAAAAGTCAATTATCAGAAGGTTCAGATTCTACACAAGGAAGTGCCATCTTGACAAAATATGACACTCATAATCCATAATGTGGAAATGTTACCACATGATGTATCATATTGGATTCAAGTGATCATGATTAGAAACCAAGAAGTTACACAATTTTTGAAATGTACAAGAAAAATGCCTAAATATACTGAATGTTAGCAATAGTGTTTCTAAAAATTAAAAGGGGAAGGAAGGAGGAATTCAACCCCTTCTCCCTGCCTCACTTAATGAGCTGGGACATCTCATCTCATTTTCTTCTGTTCTTAGAATGGGATTTACAGTATCAGCTCCCTTGGTTCTCAGGTCTTTGGACTCATACTTAGTTACATCCCCGGCTTTCCTGGTTTTTAGTTTACAGATAGCAAGTGGTAGGACTTCCCAGCCTCCATGGCTGCATGAGCCACATATATATATATACACACATACATACATATGTTTGTTGTTCCCCTCTTTCTGACAATGTGTTCTCATTATTCAGCTCCCACTTATAACTGAGAACATGTGGTATTTGGTTTTCTGTTCCTAAGGATAATGGCCTCCATCTCCATCCATATTGCTGAATAGTACATGATTTCATGCTTTCTTATGGCTGTGCAGTATTCCATGGTGTGTCTGTACCACATTTTCTTTATCCAGTCTACCTTTGATGGGCACTTAGATCTGTCTTTGCTATTGTGAGTAGTGTTGTAATGAACATACATGTGCATGTATCATTGTGGTAGAACAATTTATATTCCATTGAATATATACCCAGTAGTGGAATTGCTGGGTCGAATGGTAGTTCTGTTTTCAGTTTTTTCAGGAATCGCCACACTGCTTTCCACAATGATTGAAATAATATACACTCCCACCAGCAGTGCATAAGTGTTCCCTTTTCTCCGCAACCTTGCCGACATCTGTTGTTTATTGCCTTTTTAATAATAGCCATTCTGACTGGTGTGAGATGGTACCTCGTTGTGATTTTGATTTGCATTTCTCTAACGATTGGTGGTATTGAGCATTTTTTCATGTTTGTCGGTCACTTGTATGTCTTCTTTTGAAAAACGTCTGTTCATGTCCTTTGCCTAGTTTTTAATGGAGTTGTTTTTTGCTTGTATGTTTGCTTAAGTTCCTTATTGATTCTGAACATTAGACCATTGTCAGCTATATAGTTTCCAAGTACTTTTTCCCACTCTGTAGGCTGCCTGTTTATTCTGTTGATAGTTTCTTTTGCTGTATGGAAGCTCTTTAATTTAATTAGGTTCCATTTGTCAATTTTTGCTTTTGTTGCAATCGCTTTTGGCATTTTCACCATAAAATCTTTGCCAGTTCCTGTGTCCAAAGTGGTGTTTCCTACATTATCTTCCTGGGTTTTTATAGTTTCAGGTTTTACATTTAGGTCTGTAATCCATCTTGAGTTGATTTTTTTATGTGTATAAAAAAGGAGTCCAGTTTCAGCCTTCTGCATATAGCTAGCCAGTTGTCCCAGCACCCTTTTTGAATAGGGAGTCCTTTCCCCATTGCTCGTTTTTGTCAGCTTTGTCAAAGATCAGGTGGTTGTATTTGTGAGGTCATATTTCTGGGTTCTGTATTCTGTTCAATTGGTCTGTGTGTCTGTTTTTGTACTAGTACCATGCCATTTTGGTTACTTAGCTTTGCAGTGCAGTTCAAAGTCGGGCAGTGTGATTCCTCCGGCTTTGCTCTTTTTGTTTAGGATTGCAATGGCTATTCACGCTCTCGTTTGGTTCCATATGAACTTTAAAATAGTTTTTTTCTAGTTATGTGAAGAACATCATTGGTAGTTTGATAGGAATAGTGATGAATCTGTAAATTGCTTTAGGCAGTATGGCCACTTTAATGACATTGATTCTTCCTATCCCAGAGCATGGAATGTTCTTCTATTTGTTTGTGTCATCTCTAGATTTCTTTCAGCAGCCTTTTGTAATTCTCATGGTAGAGATCCTTCAACCCCTTGATTAGCTGTATTCCTTGGGATTTTATTCTTTTTGTGGCAGTTGTGAATGAGATTGCATTCCTGATTTGCCTCTCAGTTCAGGTGTTGTTAGTGTATAGGAATGCTAGTGATTTTTGCACATCCCTTTTGTATCATGAAACATTGCTGAAGTTGCTTATCACCTCAAGAAACTTTTGGACAGAGACTATGGGGTTTTCTAGATCTAGAATAATGTTGTCTGCAAACAGGGATAGTTTGACTTTCTCTCTTACTATTTGGATGCCCTTTATTTCTTTCCCTTGCCTGATTGCTCTGGCCAGGACTTCCAATATTATATTGGATAGGAATAGTAAGGTGGCATCCTTGTCTTGTTCCAGTTTTCAAGGGAAATGCTTCCAGCTTCTGCCCTCAGTATGACGTTGGCTGCGGCTTTGTCCTAGATAGCACTTATTATTTTGAATTATGTGCCTTCAATACCTACTTTGAGAGTTTTAACATGAAAGGATGTTGAATTTTATTGAAAGCCTTTTCTGCATCTATTGGAATGATCATGTGGGTTTTGTTTTTAGTTCTATTTATGTGATGAGTCATATTTATTAATTTGCCTATGCTGAACCAACCTTGCATCCCAGGGATAAAACCTAGTTGATCGTAGTGGATCACCTTTTTGGTGTGCTGCTTGATTCTGTTTACTAGTATTTTGTTGAAGATTTCTGCATCTATGTTAATCAAGAATATCAGCCTGAAATGTTTTATTGTTGTTGTTGTTGTTGTGTCTCTGCCAGGTTTTGGTATTAAGATGCTGCTTGCCTCACAGAATGAGCCAGGGATGAGTCCCTTCTTCTCAATTTTTTGGAATAGCTTCAGTAGGAATGGTACCAGCTCTTCTTTGTACATCTGGTACAAATTGTCTGTGAATCTATCCAGTCCTGGGCTTTTTTGGGGTTGGTAGGTTACTTATTACTGATTCAACTGCAGAGCTAATTATTGGTCTATTCAGGGAATTCCATTTCTCCCTGGTTCACTTGTGGGAGGATGTATGTGTCCAGGAATGTATCCAGTTTTTCTAGATTTTGTACTTCTTGTGCACTGAATTGTTCATAGCAGTCCCCAGTGGTTATTTATATTTCTGGGGGGGGGTCCGTGGTAATGTCCCCTTTGTCATTTTTATGTTTTTTGGATCTTCTCTCTTTGTTTTATTAGTCTAGCTAGCAGTCCATCTATCTTATTAATTTTTTCAAAAAAACAACTCTAGATTTGTTGATCTATTTTATGGTTTTTTGTGTCTCAATCTCCTCAGTTCAGCTTTGATTTTGGTTATTTCTCATTGTCTGCTAACTTTAGGTTTGTTTGTTCTTGCTTCTCTAGTTTTTCTAGTTGTGATGTAACATTGTTAATTTGAGATCTGTCTAACTTTTTGATGTGGGCATTTAGTGCTATAAATTACCATCTTAACATTGCCTTAGCTGTGTCTCAGAGATTCTGGTATGTTGTGTCTTTGTTCTTATTAGTTTCAAAGAAATTCTTGATTTCTGCTTAATTTCATTAATTACCTAAGAGTTGTTTAAGAGTACATTGTTTAATTTCCATGTAATTGTATGGTTTGGGGCAATTTTCTAGGCCTTGATTTTTATTTTTCATTTTGCTGTGGTCCAAAAGTATGGTTGACATAATTTCAGTTATTTTGAGTTTGTTGAGGGTTGTTTTATATCCAACTGCACGGTCAATATTAGAGTATGTACCTTGTGGTGATGAAAACAATGTATATTCTGTTGTCTTTGGGTGGAGAGTTCTGTAGATGTCTATTAGGCCCATTTGGTCAAGTATTGAGTTCAGGTCCTGAATCTCTTTGTTAATTTCCCACCTCAGTGATCTATCTAATACTACCAGTGGGGTTTTGAAGTCCCCCACTATTATTGTGTGTAAATCTAAGTCTCTTTGTAGGTCTCTAAGAACTTTCTTCAGGAATCTGGGTGCTACTGTGTCGGGTGCATATAGATTCGAGACAGTTAGGTCTTCTTGTTCAATTAAACTGTTTACCATTATGTAATACCCTTTTTTGTCTTTTTTGAACTTTATTGGTTTATAGTCTGTTTGGTCTGAAATTAAAATTGCAACTCCCGCTTTTTCTGTTTTTCATTTGCTTGGTAGATTTTTCTTCATTAGGGAGATTCTTACACAGCATGAGGGTAGAAGCACGATAACATGTAAGCCAGTCAAAATAGAAAATGAATGCCACATCCAGAATTATGACATCACAAGATCTCATACTATGTGAATGTTATGACTGTTAGGGAGAAAAAAAAATCTCCTTTGAAAAGGATTAATATTCAAATGCCTCCCTCCCAGCCTTGAATGGAAACTTACTCACTCACCAGGTTGTGTGAGTTGAAATGAGAAATAGTCTATTTGCACTGCTACTTACTGCCTTACCACTGAACACAAAGTTAAAGATACAGTAGCATTTCACATGTGATGGAATAAAGAGACAAGCTCTTTCATTCTTAGCATCACCTGTGATCATCCTCAACCCATTAATAAACTCCTTCTAGAGCGTCAGCTAATTATCTTAAACTCATTTGCAAGAATACAAGAAATGTATTTTCAGGAACAGAGAAGAGTCTAGGAACAGAGATCTATTTCATAAAGTCTTAGGATCTGGGCTTTAATTTTTTTTGAAAAGTGTAGTAAAATTTTAAACTCATTTGTAAATCTACCTAAATGTCTTTCCAGGGAATGAAGAGGATACCATGAACACAAGTCTATTTCAAAAGCCTTATACATTTTGCTTTCAATTCTTTTAAAACCATAGTAAATATAAATTGAAACTAGCAGGCTAAGTATAAAAATAACACAGCCACTCACATTTGGCATTTCTTCCTTTTTAACAGAAACAGCATATTTGAAGCATAAGGTCAAAATGTCTTCCTTTATTTAAAGAAAATGTCAAAGATAACAGTAATTTAGGGATCAACTGGTAAACAATGCATAGCAAATTACATCAGTAACTAGTTAAAAGCCCTATAAAAATAACTTATCCTGTATTTTTAAGTAATGGGATTCATCAAGAACTTCTAAGACATCAAAATGCTGATTCACAAAAAAAATTCTTTAAAAAGAACCGAATAAACATCTCCACAGCCCCCACACCCAAATTAACTTCTTGTTTAGATTGAAAGGTTAAAGACATGGCAGGACACTCTTGATGAGTTCCAATGAAGGTCACAACCTCAAGGCCACAGTAAGCTCATAATGTTTGACCTAGGAATTCCTTCCTAAATAGTTTTATCTTCCTAAATCAAGGAAAAGGAATCGTCCACAAGGTGTTAAATTCTTGGCCTTTTATGGAGAAGGGTAGCTTGGATAAATTCTGCATTCAGTTACTTTTACATTAAATGGGATTTACTGGGAAGGAATGAGAGAATTTGACCGGTGGGGAATAAAGTGAGTAATTTTTATAGTGATTTAAACAATGCCAAGTACTTTATGACCAAATAGCTGAAGAACAGCATTGTATAGCTCCTTAATTACCCTCACTTTTTCTTCCATACTTGTTGGGCAAAAGGAGAAAACATTAGCTAATAATTCAGTTCACAAGAACAAATGTGATTGCACTGACTCATTAGGGCTTGTGGCCAGATATGTGTGAATGCTGAGTGCCTTGAGTTAGAGATAGTTGAGAATGAAGGGAAACCAAGAATGGACATGTGATGAATTCACTGCGACTTTGTACATTTATTTTTCCCAGATTAAAACTACTGTGAATCAGTTTGTTTTAATGAAAAGCACAATAACATATGGAGAAATAAGATGGATTTTCTCTTACCTAGATTCGTTTGACCAATAAATTAGTTATTAATAGCCTGTTAGCATGATACTGTTATATGAGGCACTATAAATAAGAATTATATAACAGATTCAGGAAGTTAAAATCTCAAATAGGTATTACTGTTGTGCCCTCAGTTTCAACAATAGTGCCTCACTTACAGTATGTGTTCAGGAAATACTTGTTAAGTGGGTTCTGTCGCAGAGGAAACAACTGCAATATTTCTCAATACATAGATATTTTAACAAGAGAGACAGAAAGCAGTATTATCTGGAAAAATCAAAGAATTCTTGCTAAGACTGTTATATGAAAACTTTTCAAAAATGAAATGGCTAATGATTCATCCCTATGAATCACTAAGCATATATAGTCCCTTCCAATGTCTTATCGGGTGCAACTGGAAACCCAACTAAGCTGAGAAACTAAGATGTCTCCTAGCATTGTAGAGAGAGACTCTTGCTTATCTAAGAAGAAATGCATAATATGGCATTCTGATACCTAAAAAGGTGAGGGAGAACAGACCTTTCTAGAAATCCAAAAAGTAATATCCAGTATTATCTGTGGTACCCTATACCTGTATTATTCTATTCATTGGGGTTCCTATGAATCATTGGACATATATAGTCCCTTGCAATGTCTTCTTGGGTGCAACTGGAAACCCAACTAAGCTGGGCTTTGTTTCTTCATCCTATATCAAATTAAATATATGCTTTGCTCTCAGTTTTGCTATCGGTAGACATGCGTAATATTTAGTTTCCCAGCTTAGTTGGGTTTCCAGTTGCACAAAGCGATTTGTTGATGTGTTTTATAAAGTGTTTTGTTTATCTTGATGCATGGTAGATGCATCTAGGACCCACGTCTTTGTCTCTTAGGATGAAAAGATTGGTTGTATTATGCACAACAGAGCTACAAGTCAATCTGTCTCTCCACCACATAGCTCAACAAACCCATCCCATTAGGGCCAGTTGGACATCCACCAGAACACCCTATGCATCGCCATACATTATGCCAACTCCAAGAGGACCTCCATGTACCTGGAAATGAATTCTCCTCTACAATGGATATCTTTAACATAGCTTCCAGGTGGATTACCCTCAGCAGTGGTACTGAGGGAGAACTGGAAAGCCCTTCCTCTCTAGCTTCTGACTATAACCCTGGTTGGGACCAGGAATCTTTAGGGCAGAATTAAATAGGAATAGACACTTGGCCCCAAGCCAGATACATAAGTGCTGGATGTTCCTGGTTGATGTAGAATTAGTTGATAAACATAAAGAACATAGCCCTACCATGAACTCCGAGATCTTAATTTGGCTGTAGAGAGGAGATAATGGTATGCTATATTGTATTCCAAGCCCACTTGGGATATGAAGAAGGAAATTCTCCATGTCTACATATTTTAAATTCATCTGGAACAAGGCAATACCTAACTAAATAACTGACACTCTTAAGAAAACTGTACATGACTTGAAAAGGCTGATTTTTTTTTTTTGCAACTGGGAAAGTATTACAAAGAATTTGTTAGTCTACATGAATAAGACTTAATATTAATAAAAGACATATTGTGTGCTAGACACTTTCCTGTGTTCTTTGTAGAGACCCATTGAATCATTACTATATCCCTACAAGATAGATACTGTCATATGCCTTCAGAAACTGAGACAGAGGCTAAATTTGCTCAAGGACATTATTAATTGATAAGGCCAAGATTTAAATCCAAATAGTAAGTTGCATACCTTTGCTCTTAACCATTAAGCTAAGTCATATTTCTAGATTACAATGTCTCCAAGGGATATCCCACAAAAGTATAGAAGAAGAAAACCACCTCAAACCAATGACGGTTGTGAGTTAAACCTTACATTTTGTGTAATTATAGTTGGTACATATGAAACATACTGTGTTTTGTTCAACTTGTGGTTGCAAATGTTTGGTTGGTTAAAGTATCATTTTTAACTCTGAGGGTTGACGATGCTTTTAGTTCTTGAAAAGAAATAGTATGTGTTGATTTGATAACAGTATTTATTCTATAAAATCTGTACCCAAATATCTCGAGGAAGTCATTAAAAAAATATTCCTTCAAAACCAACTAGATAAAAGATGCAATAATCTCTAGTTTGCTCCATGCTTTCTAAAGCTAGCTTTCTAAACTCAGTGGCTTTAAAATCCCTTGGCCTGGTTCATCACCAGCTAGGTACCCAACTCCAAAACCAATTCTGGTCACAAGAAGGGGATTACAGCAAAAGTCTGATAAAAGATGTCCCCTGGCATTGTATAGAGATTGTTGCTAAGGGCTCCATTCTGTGCTTTTATCCGCTTCTCTGGTAACTGTTTCCTACCAAGCAAAACTCTTTATACTCTGCCTCTTTAGTGAATCACTATCCTGTCTTAAAGCTCCATCTCTGGTGAATGAAGCTCTTACTTATTCCTGTAGTTTCTTTATGATTAGGTTGCTGATATTTTATAGTTGCATCATTGTTCAAAGAGGACAGGAGTTAGAGTTAGAAGTACAGTGTTGGTAGGAGTGTAAATTAGTTCAACCATTGTGGAAGACAGTGTGGCGATTCCTCAAGGATCTAGAACCAGAAATACCATTTGACCCAGTAATCCCATTACTGGGTATGTACCCAAAGGATTATAAATCATGCTACTAGAAAGACACATGCACACCTGTGTTTATTGCAGCACTGTTCACAATAGCAAATACTTGGAACCAACCCAAATGCCCATCAATGATAGACTGGATAAAGAAAATGAGGCACATATACACCACAGAATACTACGCATCCATAAAAAAGGATGAGTTCACATCCTTTGCAGGGACATGGATGAAGCTGGAAACCATCATTCTCAGCAAACTAACATAGGAACAGAAAACCAAACACTACATGTTCTCACTCATAAGTGAGAGTTGAACAATGAGAACATGTGGACACAGGGAGGGGAACATCACACACTGGGGCCTGTCAGGGGGTGGGGGGCTAGGGGAGGGAAAGCATCAGGAGAAATACCTAATGTAGATGATGGGTTGATGGGTGCAGCAAACCACCATGGCACGTGTATACCTATGTAACAAACCTGCATGTTCTGCACATGAATCCCAGAACTTAAAGTATAATAATAAAAAAACAAGTCCTGGAACTAGCGCCTAGATTTGATAGTTGTTAGCTGAGTAAACTTTAGTGAGTTACTTAATCTCCCTTACTTTTAGTTCCTACACCTGCAAGATAGTAGTGCTCATAATAATGGACTTGGTAGCTTTGAGTAAACTACTAATACCTTCAGATTAAAAGTTACATCTGATGCATTTTTGTGTCCCTAGCAGCCAGTCCATAGTCAGTGATCCTAAGTGAGTGTATGCTGTGTTCATACATGAGAGAATAAACAAATAATCTTCATCTTGGTGCTGTGGTTCTTCCTAAAACAAAGTTCCAGACTTTCTCAGTCTGGCATCTCCTGTTGGCTCCCAATTCCTGATTTACCCTGACATGCAAAGGTAAATCAGTATTGCTAAAAGTTTTTGGAGCTGGGTTCCATCTCACCAGGTAGTATGGAGAACTGAAGACCTGATCTGATATTTTCTGTTTGTTTAATTTTTTCTCCTGCATTATCCCCTACTTTTAAAACAAGCAAATCTCAAATCATCGTCATAAAAATTAAATTCTGCTCTGATGGACAGCTTTGTTTCTTTTGCATTAAAGAGTCAGCCACCACTAAAACCTCTAAGGCAATCTTCTGGGCAAATGCTGATGGTTGTACTGAAATACATGAGCAAACAGGCTCGGAGATGGGCTGATAGTTTCCTTACTAGAGCCACATTGCATTATGAGTTGGCAGAAAGTTAGGTCAGATACGGCCAACACCTGGAAAAGTCACAGAAGCATCCAAATACTGTTGTATATAGCAGAAAACCAAAGTCTGGAACTGAATTCCCCCCATACTATGCACTCCAACAACGCACAGTTGGAGAAGGAGACAGCAGCCCTCATTACGCTTGCGAGTGCATCCTCGGGAAACATGGCACCAATGTAGCATCAAGACAGAGATGAAAATCCATGTCTCCTAAGCTGGCGTGTCCATGCAATTACCTTAATGCATCCCAGATTTGAACCCATCATTGATGTTCCCGTTAGTTACTGGACCGATTCCACTAGCACCACCAAAGCACCATTCTCCAAGTCAAATGGCAGTGTCAAATCTCCACCAGCAGGCCTTGGAGTGTGTCCAGCTTTCAGATGTTGAAGCAAATCTAATCAAATGACAGCACTTTGGGGAAATGGTTTGTCAGCAGAATGGATGAAAAGGCAATTCTACAAGATTTTATGATAATCTACACAGGGTAAAAACGACAGAAAGTGATAGAGCAAGATAGAGCAACTCCAGCAAATACTTACTGAGCCACTGCATGTGTCTGTCATTGTTCTCAGCGATACTGGGCTTCAAAACATGACAGTGCACAACCTTTGCCTTCAAGGAGACTGCAACATAGAAGGGAACTGCTTCTAGAGAAGGTGAAGAGGAAGGACCACTTAAGAACTTTGAGGTTAAAAGAACTAGATGAAAATCACAGCTCTGACTCTTACTTGCTTAAGTTATGAGGCAAATTATTTAAATTTCTAAGCGTCTGCTTCCTCCTCTATGTAATAATAAAATAATAATAATAATAATAACATACTCTTTAGTAGACAGAAAAGGGAAAACTTGTTTGCTATATGGATTACAAATAAAACTGGGTTAAGCGAACTCCAAATGGATGGGTAGAGTAAATGTATAGTTAATAGCAAATTGTAACCTTAGAAGAAAAAAAGTAAGAGACTATCTTTATGATCAAGAGTGCACATCCTGCACATGTACTCCGGAACTTAAAATAAACGAATACGGAAGAAAGTTTTTTCAACATAACTCCAAAAAAACTAAACCACAAGGTGAAAATGTTATGACAACATTGCAATTAAGGGTATCAATTTAATAAGAGTCAACAAAGAAAAATTGGCAGATGAGTAATTTAAAAAAGGTACTGAATAGGCAGATGACAGATTGAGATAAGATATTGGCAAAATTGGACATCATGAAGGTACAAATACCTAGAATTCACTAGAAAGGTCCACATATTAACAAGAAAAATACAGAAAGCTCAATAGAAAGCAGACAAAATATGTGAACAAACTACTCTCAGAAGGAGAAACCTCAGTGGCAGTAAGTATTGAAAGAACACTCAAATATATTTGTAATTAGAGAAAGTAAATTAAAACAATGAGCCATCATTTGAAATGCATCATATTGCCAAAAATTAGAAAACTGGATCATGTTACATGTAGGAGAGTATGTGAGAAAACAGGATCCTCATGCACCATCGGTGGGTGGAAGGCTCATTTAGCTATTCAGCAACTGCTTAGTCAAGTAAAGCACAACTGTACATGGTGACCCAGCAATCCCACTCCTAGGTGTATTTCCCAGAGAAATTCTCATATAGGACCCTGAAGGGATATATTGACTTCAATGTTGTTTCTGCTAGTGGAATTGGAAGTTATCCACCCTCCTCCACTGAAAAGCGTGAATGGACACAATGAAACAGTGCACAGATATTAGAATGTATTAGAATATTACACTCATTATATTAGCTATCAGAATATTACATGAATCAACATGGAGACATCTTTTTTTTTTTTTTTTTTTTTGGAGATGGTCTTTTGCTCTTGTTGCCCAGGCTGGAGTGCAATGGCATGATCTCGGCTGACTGCAACCTCTGCCTCCTGGGTTCAAGGGATTCCCCTGCCTCAGCCTCCCAAGTAGCTGGAATTACAGGTGCCCACCACTGTGTCTGGCTAATTTTTTGTATTTTTACTAGAGACGGGGTTTCACCATGTTGGCCAGGCTGGTATCAAACTACTAACCTCAGGTGATCCATCCACCTTGGCCTCCCAAAGTGTTTGGATCACAGGTGTGAGCCACCGTGCTCAGCCAACATGGAGATATCTTAAAGGCATAGGGTTGAAGACATGAGAAACAGAATGATATCTACAGTTGAATGCCTTTCATGTAAACCCATATGAAACAACAGTACCTCCTTTTAATAGGTACCTCCTTTTAATAATGACCCAAAACTCAAGAACGCAAACATGTTGTGATGGTTACATACCCATTTTATTTATCTTTGTATCTCTAGAGCCTAGCAGAATGGTTGGTGCCCGATAAATATTTGCTGAGCAAATCCATAATTCAATGCAGAGAACAAAGATAGGGGACATTCAAAGAGATTCCAAACCTTTGAGTGGATGGGACAGCAGATATCATTTGCAAATAAGACGTGTTTCTCAGAACAGGGGACAGATCCAGTTGATGGGGAAGGTCTGCACGTTCAGCTCCATATCTTTTGACTTTGAGGTACAAATAAAGAGCCAGTAGTCCACCTAAGTCTAGTACTCAGGAAGAATTTAGATTTGCGTCTCAGCTGCCAACAGATGATAGTTTTAGAAGTAAAAGGAAGAGAATAAAGTAGCAGGTAGAGGGGCAGTGGGACCAATGGTAATGCTGGCATAATATTAAAACAGTACAAGAAGGGAATGACGTGTGGTTAAAGGACATAAGAACTGATCAGTAGAGGGGAAAAGATTATTTAATCTTATCTGTGGATGGAGGGGTGAGTTGAAGTGACATGAGAGGGATACAGTAGTAACCTCTTACTACTGTATATAGAGGCAACACTCCTAAATAACCCAAGCCATTTGTTTCAAAGTGCTTGCCCTATTGTTTGTTTCAACTATTGAGGAGCAAAATAAAAATTGGCATATTTGGGAAAAGAAAGGGAGAATGAGCAGAAAGGTCAGAAATCAAATTAAAAATAAGAATAACAATCTCTATCCCCAAATCCATAGATGGAATTATCTAGAGGAGACTTCTGAGGCCTGATAAATCCCCAAACAACTTTAATTTAAAATACCCTGAGAACTGCTGTTCTTATGTTATTCCCTAGGTTCCCATCTGCTATCAGCCACAATCAGAAAGGTACCCAAGATAAAGATAAATTTAAGATTTACTATTATTGAGCCCCATTCTCCTGTTCTAGCTCCACAGGGTGCAACAAATGTTTCTCCCAAAGTAGCAAAAAGAAAAAAAAAAAGAAACTCTTCCACCTGTGCTCTTGTAGGATACCCCACATTTCAGAAAGCCTCAGCTAAATTCATAGCTTCGCTCCCAGACAGGTTTATCCCACATGACATATTGGCCACGTCAAAGAACTGCACCTCTCCGACACTTAGAATTCATGCCTACTAAATACTCCTAACAGGCTATCTGCTGGATTTAAGATGATTATTAAGGTGGTCATCCCAATAATTTAGCCACGAAAAGGTTTGAAGAAAAGAGATGTTTGGCTAGAGATGTTATGCTAGAGATGTTACGCGGAAAGAATATATGTGCTTAGGAACTGATTTGATTTGGGGGGAACGTTGCGATCTCAAATTCAAGAATGTGTGAAGGAGAATAATAATTTAGTGATAGAAAGTATGACAGACTGAAGGAAGAGGAAAAGAACTCATTGTTATTTAGAAAATGGGTTGATGGCAGATGTCCCCTTGTTATAGTCAGACAAACAGAAAGGTTCATGCTTTGCCCAAATTCATGTGCATTGAAACATTTGTAGAATTTTATGAACTATCATCAAATAATAGGAAACTATGAAGAAGCACACATATCAGTTCCTGTCTACATGAGAGAAGCTTTACAATCATTGTTGTAAAACTAATGCTAGATTTATAATGAATGGGCTAGGAAGATGAACTCATCTTGCTTCAAATTCCAGCCATAGTCTGTACAGGGATGTGAGAAAGAAGTACTACCTAAGAGTGTTTCTGGCCAGGCACGGTGGCTCACGCCTGTAATCCCAGCACCTTGGGAGGCCGAGGCGGGAGGATCACGAGGTCAGGAGATCAAGACTATCCTGGCTAACACGGTGAAACCCCGGCTCTACTAAAAATAGAAAAAATTAGCCGGGCGTGGTGGCAGGCACCTGTAGTCCCAGCTACTTGGGAGGCTGAGGCAGGAGAATGGCCTGAACCCAGGAGGCGGAGCTTGCAGTGAGCCGAGATCACGCCACTGCACTCCAGCCTGGGCGACAGAGGGAGACTCCATCTCAAAAAAAAAAAAAAAAAAAAGAGTGTTTCTGAGCATCAGGTAATAAAAAGCTCTAATGTCACATCTGAGTTTCACTGTAGCTAAAAAAATGGACATCATTGGGTGGATGGCCCTCTAATGGGCTGTATCTTTCAAGCACTGGGGGATCCTGGAATTAAATGGAAAAGAGGAAGATGAACAGTCACTTACGGGAACTGGCGTTGTCATGTCCCTCACTACAAACCATTGATATGCCCAGTACTGCAAACCACTAGTATACCTGAGGAGAGAGAATCAATAAAGATGATACTGTGATTAGAAAAAAAAATTTATTTTAACTATGATGATAGCCTGGGTTTTTTTCTGAGAATTTTAAGTTGTCTGTAAGATTAATGTATACATGTGCATGTAACGTATTCCATGTGGTTTTGATACAACAGTCACTCGCTGAACATCAAGGAAAAGAAGAGACAAAGCTGTACTTCAGCTGACAGAAGAGGAATGCAGTTTGAAGATAAAAATGCACAACAGACTCTGGTTTCATTCTATACCCACTAAAGCCATCTTTGAGTAACTTTCTGCTGAGGTCTATATGGGCCTGTAAATTAGTCAAGTGGGGATCGTAGGATAAAACCCTATAGGTAGAGGGTGGAGAGTAAAAATGGACACTACGAAGGTTGATGACAGGCCTGACTGTACTAGCACAGATTTATGACAGGCCAGTAAAGAGAAAAGGGGTGGGGCCCGACCCACAGCATTCATCTACTGAGGTCAGCACAGAAGTAGCACAATTGAGAAAAGCAGGGATTCCAAAGGTCCCCATGGTAATCAGCAGTGGCAGAGTACATGGGATCCAAGGGGAGCTGGTAGGCTCCAATAGGAGCATGTTGACTTGGGGGAAAAAAAAAAAATCTCCATAGATGGAAATTCAGGAGGAGAAGTGAAAGGACACCTGTTTTACCAAGACATAAGAAGGTGAAATGGCTTTTGAGTATATATGTTACGGGTGAAAGGATAAAGACACTGATGGTTGATTTGTTCCCTTTTAGTGCAACATACACTTGAACATTTTTTTTTTGAGACAGAGTCTTGCTCTGTAGCCCAGGCTAGAGTGCAGTGGCAGGATCTCGGCTCACTGCAACCTCTGCCTCCCGGGTTCAAGCAATTCTCTTGCCTCAGCCTCCCGAGTACCTGGGATTACAGGTGCCCGCCACCACGCCCGGCTAATTTTTGTATTTTTAGTAGAGACGGGATTTCACCATCTTGGCCAGGCTGGTCTCAAACTCCTGACCTCATGATCCACCCGCCTTGGCCTCCCAAAGTGCTGTGATTACAGGCATGAGCCACTGCGCCTGGCCCACACTTGAACATTCTTGAATGATATACCCTGACACCTTTGGAATTTTCCCAATTTAAAACTACTTTCACAGCAAATTATATCACTTCCATAGATGTATTGTAGATATTAGCAACTTCATCTGGACGTTTTGAACATTAAATAAGATGATGTATCCTATAGGTATAGACATGGCAGTCTGAACAGGCTACGTCATCACTAGCTAAGAGATCTCTTCCATATGTTAGCCCCATTGCAAGCAATTTTTAAAATAGTTTACCAAAAAAATCATAAATTTTGAGTGACCATAGGCTTTCAAGGCTGATTATGGTATTAATTAAGATAGGCTGGGTTATGTTATGGTGACAACTCCCACATTTCAATGACTTCACACAATATACGATATTCTTGTTCATGCAAAGTTTGCTACAGGATAGTTGCTCCAGAGTGGCTCTCTTCCATAGGAAGACTCAGTAGTCTAAGCAACTTTGATCTGTTCATCCTGCAATCTCAATACAGGCCTCTTCCATAACCACTAGCTAGAGGAAAGGAGAGAGGGGATGTCACACTGGTGATTAAATGCTTTGAGCAGGAAGGACACACATCTCTTTCTGTTCTTAATCAATTGGCCAGAGGAATTCAGACCAACTACAAAGGGAATAGGTAGTCTTCCATGTGTCTGGCAAGAGAACAGAATATTGGAGAGCAGAGTAATCCATAATCTGTCTACCAAATCCATAAACAGCCTAAACCATGGTAATATTCAGCCCATCAATGAAAATAGTATACATTGCTTGTTCTTCGGACTCCTAAAAGGTGAAAGCTATGTTCATGCTTATCCTTGAATCCTTCCCAAGCATTTGTGCAGAGCTGTGTATTGAGAGTACTAAGTTTCTAGCCACTGTAGGCAGTGACTAGATAAGAAGATAATGAGGAATACTGAAATTGAGATGTAATTGATCTAATGATATTTAACAAATCTTTACATCTTGAGATAGACAAATGCATAAATAAGTTATTTGGATACATAAATAGGATAAATAAATATAGGAATAAATAGATTAGTTTTTGACCTGAGATTTTAGCGACTCAAACTGATACTAATAATTTAAAACACAGAATCACAGATTTTACTATTAGGAAGAATTTTTTCACTGTCAAAATTTCCCAAAACAAATTGGATGGCCTTGAAAAATAGGAAGTGGTCCACCCTTAAAGTAGCCACATAGATTCTATGACAACTCAACAGGAAGCTGCCAATGAAAATCAAATTTTAGGTCAGTAGCAACATGGGAGAAAGGAGCGGCAGACAGATGGACCATAATGCTAGGTGTCTTTAGAGTATATTCCTGAAATATTTCTGTAAAAGCTCATACCATGCAAATATTTAAAAGCAAAAAGTTCATAAAACCTTAAATTACCTTATCTTTATTATTTGTTCTACATTATACAAGAATTCCGTTTTTAAAGTAGAAATAAATTTAAGATAAATCTGCATTGATATCAGTTGCTTTTCTTCTTAGGAATTTTCTAAGCACTTGGCATCTTTCCAATAAGATACACTAGGTTAACACACCATTGCTGTATATTTAAGAAACTTTTATGTACCATCAGCGTATTTAAGATCCTTCCATTCCTGTTCGTATTTGGAGAGATGAGGGAGTAACTTCCATATGCTGAGACCGCCAACTGAATTAATGATTCCGAAATCATATAAACTACTGCCATATTACAATTTGAGTAAGACAAAATCCAAAGCAGTTTAGGTAACATAAAATACTGAATAATCATGAAAATTAGTGGATTGTGAAATGAATGACCACCTACCGTCACCAATGAAGCTGGCCCAAGACTCTCCACTTTATTAAAGAAGGCATAAAGTATATGAGAGTGAAAGAATTTACAATGCCTGAAGCTCAAAATACAACCACTCAATTGTTTTCTTGCTGCTGTTTGCAAACTATTACAACAGAACATTATCTATTTTACTGGTAATTTGAGTTTTTGCATCAAATAAATCTCTACATTGCTTCCTGCCCAGCTTTGCCCTTTCATCATTTAAATCATGCAGCTTGGATTTGGACTGACTCATAATCTGAAGCTCCTGGATATTTAAATCTTATCAGTCATGTCACATTAGGTTTCCAGACAGTTGGCTAAATTAATTCTATTCACCTCATTCTCCATCTCTCCAACTGAATCAGTGTGGTATCTGTGGAGAAGAATCTCCTGCACCATACTGTGCTCATTTTCCAAATAGAACTGAGCTAAAAAGCAACTAGTTATATGCTATGCTCTGGTGGATCCCAGATAATATGAAAAAATTCTAATATTACAAGTCCAGAATACAGGATATCATGTAAACCTGTTAAATACTGAATGAAAGCATGAATACCTGCTCTTCAATGGGGGTGAGGGTCCACCACTCAGGATTACATGTATACAGGTTAATTGTCTCAGTAAGATTGCTTTCAGCCATGAGCAACAGAATGCTCATCCAAGAGTATTGAACAATAGCGCATTTAATTATCTCATGTGAAAGAAACTTTCAAATAGGTAGAAGGGGGTGATAAGCAGTGGCTCCACACAGCAGAATGCTGGGTTGAATTCTCTCTCACTTTCCTCCTCTCATAATGGAAGATGTCTGCAGAAGCTTCCAATATCATATCCTTATAGCAATGATTCAAGTGGGAAGAAATAAGAAGGTGGGGAAAAAGGGTTCTTCTTCCCTGTTTCCCTTCTGAAAGAAGGAAGCCCAAGCCAATATCCTCTCACATCTTATTGATCAGAACTGCGTCTATGACCACCCATAGGGCATGGTGGACTGGGAACATATCTACTATTTTCAACCATTGAAGGCACTGTCCCCAGTAAGAAAGATGGGAGACAAGATGGCTGCTGAGGTGCAACCAACAGTGTCCAACACAAAACGTACCTGCTTTCAAACATAAGGGAAGTTACAGGGATCAAAGCCTTAATTGCCCTAGTGATGTCCGTGATAACTACCTTCTTCATTGTTATTTTCCTTATGGAGACAGAGATGGGGGTAAGGTGATGTCATTTTTCTTATCTATCTAGAAATCTAGTGGACTATGGTATCCATGAACTGAGATCATTTATCAGAGCTGTTATGGCTTCTTAGCCACATTTTAAAAATTGATTGCCAGGAAGACATCCTGTTAGGGAATAGCTTTTAAAATGAGTTCACTGAGCACCAACAGCACTGACCCCCTCCCCACCGACAAAATAGATATAAAGCTTAAAATCAAAAGAGAAAATCATATGCATAAAAATAGTACCAAAATCAATGTGCAGAGGAGATAGCACGTATGAGCAGGAGAGGGGCTACAGAAGAAAATGGTGTTTTGTGCTCATATGATCAAGGCAATAAAGAAAGTAGAGTGAAAATAAAAAGTCTTCTGAGAGGAAGAAGGAAGCTTTTGGAGCAAAGGAGTTAGGCCCTGAGAAATCAACAGGGAACATATGCCGTGTCAGCCTCAGGCCCACCCACAGGAAAGAAGCAGATGTGAATGTCACCTAAAAGGCAAACTGGATTAGAATCCTTCACATGCACCAGTAGGGAGAGAGTTACCACCCACTCCAAAGAGCAGCAGCCTGTGTCATTGCCTCCCTATGTTGGGCAGACAGACTAGGATCCAGTGATTGGCCCCTGTAATTTCTGCCCCTTGGTATTCCTACCCCGTGTGATCCTCTCTCCTAGAGTGTGGGTGGGACCTATGACTTGCTTCTGGCCAATTGAAAATGGCAAAGGTGAAAAGATTTTGCAGAGGTAATTAGGCTCCCAATCAGCTGGTTTTGAAACCAAACGGGAGACTACCCTGAGTGGTCCTGACTTAACTGGATAAAAGCCTTTGAAAGAAACACTGGCCCTCCTTGAATGAAAGACTCTCCTTGTTGGCTTCATAAAGTAAGAGGCCATAGAGAAGACCATATTGCCTGGAACTATAGGTGTCCTCTGGAAACTGTGATCAGCCTTCTAGCCATGGATAGTAAAAAGCTGTCCCCCCACCCACCGCCCCAACATACAGCCACCAAGAAATCAATTCTGCCAACAACCCAAAGTAGTGTGAAGGGGATTGCTCCCCAAGTTGAGCCTCCAGATGAAGCACAGCACAAACAAAATCTTGATTACAGCCTTGTAAGACCCTAAGCAGAGGACCCAGTTAAGCTATGCTCAGACTCCTGACCTATAGAAACTATACGATTAAAAATAATGTGTTGTTTTAAGCTGCCAAGTTTGTGTAATTTGTTTTACAGCAATAGAAAACTGACACATTATGTTTACTCCCCTGGTATCTCCCCTCTACCATTAACATCTTATTTTTACACTGAAGATATTTTAGTTACTACCAAATGCTTTGCATGTTTCCCCAAAACAAGCAGGTCATTATTTTAATAGTTAAAATATAGGCTGGAGAGCAGAGAGTTGTGAAGAGTAGCAGAGAGGACAGAGCCTCAGCTAGTAATAATAGCTAGGGCCAGCCATGGTGGCTCACACCTGTAATCCCAGTGCTTTGGGAGGCCAAAGTGGGAGGATCACTTGAGGACAGAAGTTTAAGACCAGCCTGGGCAACACAGCAAGATCTCATCCGTACACAAAATTACAAACATTAGTTGGGCATGGTGGTGCATGCCTGTAGTCCCAACTACTAGGCAGGCTGAGGCAGGAGGATTGCTTGAGCCCAGGAGTTCAAGGTCGCAGTGAGCTGTGTTTGTGCCACTGCACTCCATCCTGGGCAACAGACTGAGACTCTGTCTCTAAAAGATAATACTAGTACCAATAATAGTAATAGCTAACATTTGTTGAGCATTTGCTATATACTTTGAGCATTTATACTATTCTAGTTTTTATATACATATTTGAATTCACTAAAATAAGGCTGGTACCTCTAGCTTCATTTGTACAGATAAAGAAATTCGGATAAAAAGAGTTTGAGAAACCTGTCTAAGTTTACTCAACTAGAAATTTGTAAAGCTAATTTGTTTGAGTTTAGGTACTATGCTCCCAGAGCCTGTATTCTTAGCCTCCATGACTTATTCCCTCTCAGTACAAATATATGGTCATGCATTAGCCACATCTAATAAAGACATCACTCAATCCCTAATTATACGTGCATCATTGATAAATTACTGTCAGGAATAGACCTGCATAGTTATTTTGCTCTGATGAACCATTCTAGAGCTGACTTTGCTTCCCTCCACATGGCATCTCATTCTCACTCCACACCCACTGAACTCTGCAGAACGTGCCAGTAGAATACAACTTAAGACATTATATTTTTAAAACTGCAGAACACATGAACTAATGTCTATGTATGAATCTGAGACTAGTTAGAGAATTCCACGCTATATGAAAAGAGCATAGATGCACTAGTTGAGTATTGGTAAATTAGCCACCTAATGTCTCTGGACTTCAGATATATAATCTGTAAAATGGGAATAAGAGTATCACAAGGGTGTTCTGAGCACCAAATGAAAAAACTGTGGAAAAGAGATTTATAAACTAAAATTCTGCACCCATGGATATGGTTAGCTTATCATCAGAGGAATGAGCGCACATTGCTTTCACCGTATTGCACAAAATAATTCTGAAGGAATGAAAGTTGGAGGCCCTTAAGAAGACTTCTTAGCATAAGAATTTTATATTTAAGATTCAGTTGATAAATAAGAAAAGAGTACTGCTCTCCTACCAAATATCAGGAATGTTTCATTCTGGTCATAGTGCAGACACAATGTTGAAGTTAATATTTAGGGTTTGTTCCTTTGGGACGAGTCTGACATTTTTTGACCTGTTAGGTTTCAGGATATGTTTCAAAGCAAGAAGAAAAATTATATTTTGAGGTGACTGTAACTACCTTTTTTTTTGCTGAGATTGCATGTGTTGTATCTATTTAACCCCCATAAAGGGGGCATGAAATAAAGGGATCACGGTTGTATCATGAGAGCCTTTTCCAAAAGGCAACATTTATTTTCAAGTGTTTGGATTGCCGAGACAAAGATTTCTCTCCAATGTACAATTCATCAACCTCCTTACTCACTGTAAAATCAATCTGTTCTGTGTGTATGACATAAACAACAAGTCGTTTCTCAGGAATGAGGCAGACCATATGTGAAGGTGTTTCAGAAAAGCACAACAGGGAATACGCCAATCAAAGAAGCATCTGCATTTTATTTCAATGTCAAATCACATGTGTGTTATAAAAAGGAAAGTGTATCAGTTTTATTAAAGAATAACCTTCCTGTTGTGATGTGTATAGTTAACCCATATCTCCCCTAAGCAGTACAGTCAGGTCAGCGACATAGACAACTGGCCAAGAACACAAAAAGAGCTCAGCCTGTGTGGTCAGCAATGTGCACTTTGCAAACATCTGGGCATATGCCTATTCCCTACCTTTGTAGCCGGGAGGAGACTTGCCACAGAGGTAAGTCCATCATATGCATTTTCCCCCAAATCAGCACTCTCATCAATGCATTGATAAATATCAAAGAAGCTTGAAATTGATAGAAACAGGAAAATACGAAAAGACTAGCAGAGTTCTAGGGAGAATTTACTTTTTATGATTGGGACTGAATTGAAATGGAAAGGAAGTGGGTTCTAGTGTCATTTCCACTTCTTATTAGCTGGATGACCTAAGGCAAGTCACTTAGCTTCTGTAGGTCTCAGCTTTATACTTGTATAAACTGGCAGGGCTGAACCAAATAATCCCAAAACCCCTTTCTGCTCTACAAATATGTGGTTCTCTGGTTGCTTACCCACGAAGTTACATTTGAATACTAATGGAAACATTTTAAGATTGTCTTGTTACTGAACCTTCTCCCCATTTAGGAGTTAGGTACCTCTGAAAACTATGTTAACTTCTTTAAACCACTGGAGTGACATCTACTGTTTTGAAACAGTCTTTAGTGCAATTTCCAGAGGTACTTATCACATAATCTGGCTTACTTCTTTGGAGAAATCACTGTACAAAGATTAAGGTACTGCATTAGGAAGCAGGGAACCCAATTCACTCCACAGGGAATGGATTCTATAGCTCTGTTTACACAGGCAAATGAGTGGCTATTTGCATAATTAACTGAATGGACATTGTAAACATTCTCCCTGAAGTCCTTTCACTCATAGAAAATAATAATAATTAAAGCTTCCCAGTGGACAGTATCTTTTTTGACCTGAAATGCACATATATCTATATATATATAGATATGCCATTTATCTCTATATACTCATGTCTAACATACAATTTTTAGAATTCAACTGTTCATTTTCTTTTCTGTAGGACAGAACATACATGTGTCACCTACAAAGTATCAGTAGGGCTCCTACAGCTACTGGTTTCAAGGAGGATAGAAATTATAAATGTTAACAAGAGGTAGTAGAGGAAGTATAACTAGCAAAACAGTAGCCTTGGCCATAGGGAGCATTAAACTGAAATCACTGCAGCTTAGTACCTGGGAGAGAAGAAGGAATCTCTATTTCTAAGTAATAGAATATAAAATTCCAGGGAAGGATTTGGGTGGCCTGGTTCAGATCACATGCCCACCCCTGGGCCAATCATAGTGGTCATAGGAACATAACATATATCACGCCCAACCCCATGGAGTATGTGTGAGGTGAGGGGAGATCTGTTAATCAGAAGAGAGGGGAAGCAAAGGCACTTTTGGGAAAGAAACATGTCCACCAGGAAGAAATGAGAGCCACCACAGACAATCTGACTCAGAACATCTAAAGTCATCCTCAAATTTTGTACCACTGGCCTTTTCTCCAGAACTTTCTTCTGGAAATACCAATATTTCTTATTTTACCCTAACTTTTTGTATATTATTTCAACAAACATGTATTCAGTGCTTGCAATTTATAAAAATATTGAGGAATATCTTGGGCATTTCATATTATCCAACACATAAGCAAAAGATAGTCAACCTGTCACACAGGAATATATCTCAAAGTAAAAATGTAAACATCTTGTGAATAGAGGTCTTGCAGCTGAGAAAAAAGGCAGTCAGGATGCACACCCTCTCAGGGACTATCCCAAAGATTGTCACCTAAGATTATCTGACCCTGCTGGCAGCTGACCAACTAGAGTGAGATGTGCAGGAACAGGGATGTCATTAGCGGCAACTCAGCTGAGTATCTTTTTGGTTGAGAAAAAAAGAACGACAGTCTTAAAATTAGGTTTCAGAAGCCATTTTTAAAAAATTATTTGCAGCTACAAATGAAATATACTTGCATCTGATTAGCTAAGAGTCCTATACATCAAAAATATGTATTAGAACCTCCTGAAGTTTTCACAATCTACCAAATTTACCAACATTGGGATATTCAAATGAGTGCTGGAGGAAAAGGGAGGAGTGAGTTGGGGGTAGGAGATAGAGCATATCAGACAGAAAGAAAGAAAACATACATATTTAAACTTGCTGCACTGCAGCAAATGCTTCCCACCTGACATCATATAATATCTTTGAAGCTGGGTAGTACAGTATTCTGTGTTAAATGCATTTTATGGGGATTTGGAGAGGATTTAGGTAAAGGCTGCCCCAATAAATGATTTACCAGCTCTAATAAAACATCAAGGAAATTGTTCAGATTGTATCTCAAACCATTTAAAACAGACATTTATAGAGGTTTCAGCAGCCCCCATATCCTCAACCCCTGGTTTAAAAAGAAATGTGTATAGTGGTTAATTATCCCATATTACCCTTTTTTTAATGGTAGCAGTTTCAAGAGAAGGGAGAGATTGGAAGTCAATAAATAGGTATAATAGACAAGGGGGCTGGGAGACAGAAGTGATCACATATTCCTCCTTCTATTCACTCATTCGGTAAGTTTTTGCTGGTCATATTATGTACCAGGTACCCTAAAGCTAGGACCTGGAGACCCAGGAGTGACCAGATAAGGGGGATTCCTGCCTACAGCTTCTGTTTAGTCAGAGGAAACAGAAATGAACAAATCAATGAAATAAACAGGAAAGATTATTTTATATTGGGGTTAAGTACTTTAAAGGAAATCAACAAAGTGATGAAAAAGCAAAATGCCAAAATAGAGGTGGGTCCCACTTTGCATAGAGAGTCAGGAAAGGCTTCTCTGGGATATAAAGTGGATGCTGCAACCTCCAATCACATCGCTAGGAATAGGCAGAACGTGCCAGATAAAGTGGAAAGGCGCTGATGTCATCAAGCATTCAGTGTGTCTGAAGAACAGAAAGAAAGGCAGATATAGAAAGTGATAAATCATCTCAGAGTAACCTATGCCCTCTATTTTAACCCTTGGAAAATG
This sequence comes from Pan paniscus, assembly GCF_029289425.2. Taxonomy (NCBI): domain Eukaryota; kingdom Metazoa; phylum Chordata; class Mammalia; order Primates; family Hominidae; genus Pan; species Pan paniscus. The sequence continues at coordinate 24,406,480 of NC_073254.2, forward strand.
TATTTCCTTAAAATGGATGACTAATAATGTTAATAATAATTGCCTTTATTAAAAATCTGTGTTTTAGTTGCTGTAAGAATATCTTCTGTACTTTATCTCTCAACTTTCACAATATCCATCAGATCCCAAAATACAGATATTATTATTCTAGTTTGACACAGGAGAAGGCAGCCTTAGAGAGCTCAGACAAATTGTTCATGATTACACAGCAGTGGCAGAACTGGAATTCATACTCAGGTTCATCTATCTGCAGAGCCTACACCTTATTGTTTCCTTTAACTTGTTTTGCTCAGCAAATATTTGAACCCTATGCGAGGAACTGTGCACACAGAAATGAATGAAGCAAAATGTTGTGGACTGTTTCTAAAGATGGCCACACAGTATCTTCCATTCCAACATGCCCTTTTGCAATATCACCTTTCCACTCCTGCATCAAGCGGGAAGTCTATTCCTTCTCTCGCTAGCCTTGAGACTATTTTGACCAAAAGAAGAGCTTTCCATTATGTCTTGCCTGAATTCCCAGCCCTCAGAATTGTGAGCAAATAAAATGGTTGTTTCAAGAAACGAAGCCTTGAAAGTGGTTTAGTGATTTAGCATGACCAAAATGCATAAGGAGCTCAGCGTGGAGAGGGAAACAAGCATACAAATATCTTTAAAATAATGCGAGTGTTCCCATATTTATTGCAGCATTATTCACAATAGCCAAGATACACAAGCATCCTACATGTCCATTGATGGATGAATGGATAAAAAATACAGCATATAAACACAATTGAAATACTATTTAGCCTTACAAGAGAAGAAAGTTCTGTTATTTGTGACAACACAGATGAACATGAAGGACATTATGTTAAGTGAAATAAACTAGGCACAGAAAGAGAAGTATTGCATGATCTTATTTATATGTGGAATCTAAAAAGTTAAGCCTACAGAAGCAGAGAGTAGAAAGATGATTACCAGAGGCTGAGGAATGGGGAGGTTGGAATGTTGTAGGTCAAAGGATACAAAATTTCAGTTGGACAAGAAGAATAAGTGCAAGAGTTCTATGGTACAAGATGGTGACTACAATTAATAGCAATATATTGTATACTTGAAAATTACTAAGAGAGTGTTCCCACAAGAAAAACATAATTATGAGAGGAAATGCATATGTTAAATACTTTGACTTAACAATTACAAAAAGTATACATAATTCAAAACATCACATCATACAGCATAAATATATACATTTTTTACTTGTCAATTAGAAAATAAACGACTTTTAAAATTTGAAAGTAGTGTGAGTGGCATCACAAGAGAGCAGTGGAGAAGAATTTAAGTCAGTGTTGAGCAGAGGTGGACAAACTTTTTTGGGAAAGACCCAAATAGTAAATAATTTAGGTTTTGTGGGCCACACTGTCTTTGTCTCAAGGACGTAATTCTGCCATTGCAGAGGAAAACAGCCAAAGACAACACATAACCAAACGAATGTGTCTGAGTTCCAATTAAACTTTATTTACAAACGCAGAGGGAGAACAGGATTTGGCCCCAGGAGCTGTAATTGCCAGCATCTGGCCTTCTTAGAGCATCAGAGGACGCCAACTGAAGGCATAGTGCCTGAGAGTAAAGCATCTTAAAGGATCAATCAGGAACTGAAGCTCTGAGATCCTGGGAAACCCTTCAGCCTTTTAACTTAACACATAAGATAATAACTGCATTGTGACACTGCATATTCTAGACTCTGAAAGGTCATTCCCGAAGGGCAACAGGGAGCTGAGTCATCAGAGAAGGCCTGGAAAACAGGGGAAATGGAAGAGCTGGGAGCCTGAGGGCTTAATGAAGCTTTTCCCCCAGCCCTGGTGAACCCCGAATAAGAACTAAGAACTTAGCATATGACTCACCAGAAGCTCCAGCCCTCTCATTGCATTAGTCTGTTCCCAAGTTGCTACAAATATACTACCCAAGACTGGATAATTTATAAAGGAAAGAGATTTAATTGACTCACGGTTCAGTATGGCCAGGGAGGCCTCAGGAAACTTACAAACAGGACAGAAGGGGAAGCAAACGCATCCTTCTTCACAGGGTGGCAAAAAGGAGAATGAATGAGTACTCAGTGAAGGGGGAACCCCCTTAGAAAACCACCAGATCTCATGAGAACTCACTCACTATCGGGAGGACAGGAAGGGGGAAACTGCCCCCATGATTCAATTATCTCCAGCTGGTCCCTCCCACAACACATGGGGATTATGGGAACTATAATTCAAGATGAGATTTGGGTGGGGACACAGCCAAACCATATCACTCATCTACATACATCAAAGTAAGCACCTAAAACCTCTGTTCTGGAAGTTATTTTATTGAATCTAATCTAACAAGTATGTCACTACTCCCCTTAGAGACTATCACAGAGTTTCTGAAGAATAGGGAGCATGCCTTTTTCTTACTAGCAAATAGCATCTCTTGTACATGTTTTCTTTCTAGGAAAGCCATGCGTGTTTCTTGTCTTTGAGCTCTGTAGCTTCCCTTTATGCCTGATGCTTCTCAGTCACAGACCTGCTTCTCTTAATCTGGAAAACAACTCACTCTTTAGCCTGAATACCACACTTTGGCAGCATCAGGAAAGCACTGGTGAAAGCATTTAGAGTTCTAAGTTAAGATCAATGGGAGTTCTAAAAAATGTGACTGGGCACAGGAAACTTGAGCTGATACCATGTTTTCCGATGGTGGTTCCAGGATGGAAGAGTGAAAGTAAATTCTGAGAACCAAATCAGATAAATCCCCAGTGGAAAAAGAATTTCAGGAATAGATCTTGGGGTGGGCAGGGAGGCCATGGGTAGGTATGAATGACTTTGACTAGGTACCATCTCTTCTTTCCAAGGTCACTCTTCATGTCACATGGCCACTGTCATTCCTCCTCACCACCATTGATGGACACCACCATTGCAAAATTCTGTACTCCTTACCTCTGAGAAGATCCATTGCCCACTCTTTCATGCTTTTTTTTGTTTGTTTGTTAGGAAACAGGAAAGGTTCCCTTGTCCCCTTGCAGGGCATGCAATGGGGATGTGGCTTGCTTCTTCAGTGCCCCACTGCTCAAACCTCTAGGGGACCATATAGATGGGCAGGCTTTGGGGCTCTGACCCCACGACAGTGTCTAGGGGTGAATGTTTACAGCTGAAGCCCCAGTGGTCACGTGTTACAGAGTGCTCTTTTTTAGCTTCCATAGGCAGCTTGTGTTAACCAGCTCAATTAGACCCTCTACTTTGTCGCAAGGACAGAGGGTTTTCTGTATCCCAGGTTCTTGCCTTGGTGTGCTGGAAGAATCGGATCAAACCTAGGTTTGGAGAATGAATGCAAAGTTTTATTGAGTGGAGGTAGCTCTCAGCAGATGGGGGAAGCCAGAAAGGGATGGAATGGAAAGGATTTCTCTTGGAGAAAGGCAGCCCAGGCTCTCCTCTGACTGCCCCAGCCAAACTGTGTGCCATTCTGCCAGTCAGTGGCCTGCCAGCCTGTTGGTGCCTGTCAGTGTGTCCCTCTCGACATCCAGACACCCATGTGTTCCTCTGCTGATGTGCTCCTCTCTATGTGCAGCCACCTGTGTGTCTGCCTGCTAGGGTCTTGGGGGTTTTTTTAGGCACAGGATGTTGGTGTGGCAGGCCAGGGTGAAAATGCAACATTTGGGCAGGAAAACAAAAATGCCTGTCCTCACCTAGGTCCATGGGCACAGGCCTGGGGGTGGAGCCCTAGCCGGGAACCACACCCTTCCCTGCTTCTGTATCATTTAAAGGGACCACGCCCTTCCCGTCCCAGTACTTCTCTTCCATATCAGTTATATGTGCGTTCACAGAAACAGATACACCCATAAACACATCACCAAGTAGAGAGAGCGGTAATTATGACCTGCTTAGATCTTAAGTGAACTAAGGGATCCAGCATGTGTCAAACCCAACTATCCCCCTAATTCCATCTCTGGACTCTGCCCACACCAATTTGTCACCATTTCTCGATTACAATCTTCTCCCCAAGACTTGGCTCAAACTGTTTTTGAGAACCCTTCCCCATTCTCTATTAAATTTAGCCATCATCTTCTCTGTGTGCGCATGTTGCACTTTGAGCAATTTTTAAAAATACCATCATCAGATCACATTGATGTTTTTAAACATTAATATTCCTCATTGGACTATGAACTTTCTGAAGTCCGAGTACACATTCTATAGCCTACAATAGGAAGGCAATCAATATTTTGAATAAACAAATAATAAAATAATAATTCTTGCTGGAGTCAATAAATTTAAATTTGACAATGAAAAGAAAGGATACAGTGACTCACCAAACAGAAAATCGGTGTTCCTTCAGTTCCTCCAAGTAAGATATGTCCTGTGAATAATCTTCAGCTTCTCCAATTCTCCAAACAGTTGATTTTCCATTCACAGAATGATCCATCAGGCTATCTCCCTTGTCAAAGAAATTAACAAATATGAAAAAAATGAAGTGTTTTATTAATAGCAGATTGAAAGTTCACCTAGTTTCAGTGACATTTTCCCCAGAATGACTTATAGAATCATTGATCATAAAGAAGCATCGTTAGGCATGGGTTTTGCATTGAAATTATTGTTTTATGCTCCAGATACCCTCACTAAATTTTTATCTCTGTAATGGCAGAGACCATGACATGTTCACTTTTGTATTATTTCACATGGGACAGCTTATGTAAATGTTGTCAGAATGGAAAGACAAACATAATCATGGGCACAGTATTTGTATTGAATCAGGACTTCTGGGTGCAAGTGGAATAAATGCAACTTGAACTAGCTCTCCACAGAGTAATTTGAAGGGAGGTTTGAACAACAAGTCTATGGAGAAGGCAGAGAGAAGGAAATTCTGCTGAATTTCAAGAACACAGGAATCAAGGACTTGAAGGCTACCAGGACTCTCTTTGCCTCTGTTCTGTGCTCTGGCAGGTTACTTCATTCTAGCATTGTCACCAATAGCTCCTGAGTCCCCCAGCCTGTGATTCTCAACAGCATCCATTTAAGCACAGGAATTGCATAATGTCTACGGAGCTCCTTACTAGAACTTGAGAAAATTGTGTAACCTGTGACGATGGGTCCAGAAGGCAGACTGAGCCTTGTGGCTCAACTAAGGGTTCTTGGGGCCCTGCTATGGCAGGGAATAGGGAGGGGGAGCAGCTAACCTAGCAGGGCTCTTTCTTCCTCTCCCACCATAAAAGCTCAGTTTTTACCTGTTTTATTTATTGGGGTCTCCTGTTAAGCTTTTACTATAAATGGTACTGACATGGTTGGGATGTTATGTAATCCCCAGTGTTGAAGGTGGGGCATAGTGGGAGGTGCTGGGATCAAGGTGGTGGATCCCTCATGGCTGGCTTGGAGGTGTCCTCAAGATAGTGAGTTCTTGTGAGATCTGGTTGGTTAAAAGTGTGTGGCACCTTTCCCATCTCTCTCATGGTCCTGCTCTCACCATTTGATGTTTCAGCTCCTGCTTTGCTTTCTGCCATGACTGCAAGGTTCCTGAGGTCCTCACCAGAAGCACATGCTGCAGCTATGCTGATACAGCCTGCACAAGCATGAGCCAATTAAGCCTCTTTCCTTTATAAATTCCCCAGACTAAGGTATTTCTTTATATCAACGCAAGAACGGCCTAACCCACGTGCTGATAAGGAGTTTGAAAATCATTAGTCTAGAGAAGCAGAAAATCAGGCATGACTTGCATTTATAAGACAGTTTTGTTAAAACTCCTTTTCCCTTTTATTTAGACCCTTGTCAAATGTTTTAAATGATTGTTTGTAAGAGGTCAGTTGGTTGAAATTCCTTGATATTAGTCCATACAAGTTTTAGCACAACTTCGTAGTTGGAATAGCTTGAAATCGCAAAATGTTGCTTTGGCTTGGCAGGTTGTTGTAGCCAGGAAAACCTAAGCATGAAACTCGGGTGAATTAGATATGTCATCAAATCCCCAGTGAACTCAACAAGTCTCATTTATTTTACTATGAAATTGATCAATTTGATTACCTTAAGAACAAAATCCAGTTATGACAGATATCAATTTAAAGTAAGTGCCTTTCATTGTGGTCCTTTTTATCTTTTTTAGCTTCTATAGCATACAAGTATTTTTGAGTAGACTATTCAGTGTTGATATTTTTAATTACTCCATCCCTAAGTAAATTAAAGAGTACCAATATTCTTGAAAAAATATGAGATCTTTGAATTGTCCCAACTAAATATATTTGATTGGCACACCTTGCCAGGTTGCTGATAAAAAGCCTTTGTAACTATTTAAAATTTCAATTTGATGGCATTTCCTTATGAATTGCTTAGATACTTTATTCAATCTCATTCAATAGAAGGTTGAAATGGCTACCAAGAACTATACCATAAATTTGGTTTATCCACCAAAGCTGCTGATTTGATAGAGGTTTTTCATGACACAGTGCATAAATTGCTTTCTTTTTGGTTTCTCTATGAATATCTACATAGTTTCTTCAAACTAAATTCATAGCAGAAACAGGTTATAGTATATTTCTTTGTCTTCCGCAGCACTTAACATGGTTATAAGCATATGGTAGATCTCAAGAAATAGCAATTAGAGGCCATTTTATTAAGTACTCACGTTATAATAACAACAGTGGACATTACCTCTAGTTGGCAAGTCATAAAGAAAAATGCCTGTGAATACTAAAACCTGCAAACATTTCTTGAACTTTTATATTTCCTTTAAGAAATATCTAAATTAATGCACTAAAAAATCCTTCAGATGGATTTTTGGGAAGACATAACGTAATGGAAACTAGTTCATCTCCAAAGAACTGATCAAAAGGGGAAAAAGTACAAAGAAATAACTTCTGATTCCAAAACAAAAGGTAAGTGTGTGCAGAGAAATTCCCAGGTAAGTATCAGGATGTATGAAGCCTGTTCACATGGAAGCACTTTCATAATCTAAACAGTCTTCCAAGCACAAATGTATATCTTAAATATATGCCTGAAAAACAATGCCTGAGCCATATTGTCAACACTCAGAAGACAGAAAATAGATTTTCTGCCTCATTACAACTATAAATTCTGTCTGTATTCTGAACCCTAAGAACATCATCATTAATTTTTTTCAACAGCAATGTCTTTAAAGAGATTCATATCTATACTTTAAAATAGAAATTGGTGGTACAAATTTATTCCAAAACATCACATTGTATATGTTGTGTGTATTGTCACTCACATACTGACCTGCCACAGAAATCAAAAGCAAATCTTTAAATATAAGTTGCTAAAACTTAGAATCTGATTTTCAAACTCATAGACTAAAATCTGGTTTGTGAATATTGGTGGTCAAATACAACATCGGTCACAAAACAATGAATGAACATTCTTCCAATGCAATGCAAATTGAGAGGTGAAAGTATTTTAAGGAATTTTGAAAATCTAAAATATCTAGTGCTATAGCAAAAAGGGTAGTCAGGTGGTGATCAGAAGACACATTCAAGTCTTTTTACTACTTTGTGAACTCAGATGGATTATTTAAAGTCCATGAATTGAAGTTTTAAATTTAAAGAATAGAGATAAGACAATCGTGAAGATAAACATATATATTACATTAGAAATATTATACATATATAATTTATATAACATATAATTTACACACATATATAATTTATGTATGTATATGATTCTTATAGGAGGCGTGAGAATAGCATGTAAAATGCTTTACAATACTAAGGATATAAGTATTATCTGGTACCATATCCTATACAGCATAGGTGATCAATTGAATATTTAACACCCTTCCATTTCTTGTGCAGTTATTATGGCATTTCTTTGCAGCTGCTATGAAGAAAATGTTACAGGAGCCAAGTCTCAAAGTTATCTGAGCCGACGACAAATAACCCTATTTAATTGTGTCATTTGGTAGGTAGCAAAGCTCAGGGTTCCTATATTGCCTAGGTTAGAAACTTTAAAATTAGTTGAGGATACAGAGGGTTCTGCCCCTTCGCCATAACTCCTTTCATGAGCCAATCAGTTTACAGAGAAGGATGAGGACCACGAACTGGTGAGAGGATAAGTCTGTGAGTGCAGAGAGAGCTGGCAGTTCACAGGCAGTGATACCAGGGCTCTGGAAAAGTGGTACGGTGTCAGCACAGTTAAGCTCCACTTAGCAGCGTTTCTTCTCCAAATCCCTCACAGGGTTTTTGTGTAGGTCTTTGGGGAGAACTGTTCACCTGCCCATCTGGCCAGATGAAGGGCAAGGGGATTGTTTTCATCAAAAGAGAAAGCCTTAGAAGGAGGAAATGGTGAATAAAGGGCTGAATCCAGAGGATTACAAATGCTTTTGAACTGCCCTGGGAAGATCAGAAGTGAGCAGCCGTGGAAGGTTTAATGCTGGCCTAAGTGATGCTCACCATGTTTTAAGAAGGCAGGGGAGGAAAACTTGCAGTGCAAACACTGTGCTAAGAGGCTTGTGTTCATAAGATCACAGAACTGCAAGTCACAGATAACAACAACGAATACCAGGTGTGCCTGAACTATCAAAGCAAATAAATATGACATCATGTTCATTTCCATCAGTGCTATTATCATCATTCAAAAACAATCATAGCTCCAAATTAGATTCAGCCTAAATCCTGAGACCATCCAGCAGGAATACTCTTCCACCTTTCTTTAACTCATGCCTGATGTGTTCGCCAGAGAATTTTACAGGACAGGCTTCCATTAATGTACCCAGGGGAAAACAAGTTATCCCTGGCTAGGTAGCTCAGGATATGCTAGAGAGACCCCTCAAGTCCTGACTCCCTCGGGCTTCTGTTTCCGCCCACTGGAAGATGACTAGCATCTCTGGCCACTTGGCATCACACATGTAAACTGTTCTCTGATCATTTACATTTGAAAAACTGATGCTTCACATTTGAAGTGCAACACTAACCTTAGTTTCCCACAGCCACTTTATGAACTGCCTAGGTTAGATTTTTTTTTTTTTTTTTTTTTTGAGTCAGAGCCTCGCTCTGTTGCCCAGGCTGGAGTGCAGTGGTACCATCTTGGCTCACTGCAAGCTCCGCCTCCTGGGTTCACGCCACTCTCCTGCCTCAGCCTCCCGTGTAGCTGGGACTACAGGAGCCCGCCACCATGCCTGGCTAATTTTTTGTATTTTTAGTAGAGACGCGGTTTCACTGTGGTCTCGATCTCCTGACCTCATGACTGCCCGCCTCGGCCTCCCGAAGTGCTGGCATTACAGGCGTGAGCCGCCGCGCCCGGCCTAGGTTAGAATTTTTTAAATTTAGTTGAAGATCCCAGTTAATGCCTGAGACTCTAAGAACATGAGAACAAATAAAATGCTTAAATTGGAGTGTGGGGTCTCAGACTGTTTATTGTCAAGAGGGTGGTATTTCTATGCTTAGAAGGTGGTATAAATGCCCTTACCCGTAACACTTGGTTGCTTATAACTTGGGTGTGTCCTGGCTCTGTCATCCCACAGCACTGACGGGGCTGAGATGCAGTCCCAACATGTACGTGCTGCCTCTGAAAGCCACTCAGCATGAAGACACCTTCCCAATGTGCCTGGACCCCAGGGAAGAACTTACTTTCCCAAGCAATTACTTCATAAGTTTTAGAACAAAATATTTAAAATAAAATCAAAAGAGAACTCCTTGATTGAACATGTAAACTCAGAAAATATGGGGAAGAGTTGTAGGTTTTTAGAGTGAACGTATTCATTCTCACCTTACCTACTTTAGCCTTGCTTCTAATCCCAAAATTTAAGGTCAACGACTGGTATGAGAATTTTACAAAAAGTATTAAAAGGCTAGTATTAGGCCCATAATATCGTACAAGTCCCACAAACATCCTTCTTCATTAGTTTCCCACAGAGTATACGTAAAAGTACCTGAATACATATGTAATAAAAGAATGTAATGTTGCTTCACCCATTTTTCACTTGCTAGAGGATTGTCCCATGGTTTCCATACCCTAGACCTGAAATTAAGATTATAAAAACCAAGAAGTAGAAAACATACCTGGCTAACAAAAGAAAAAGATTCATAACTTATGTTTTTCCATGATTGCTACAAATATGGATTCTAGAGCCAGAGAGTCCAGGTTCAAAACCCAGTTATATACTTTAATTAGCAATATAATTTTGGTTAATTTACTTCATTTTCCCATGCTTCATTTTCCCATGCTTCATTTTTTCTCATCTCTAAGTTGGGGATAATGATGGTAATACCAATATCTATCCCATTAATTCACAGTGAGAATAAAATGAGTCATTTTTGTTGTAGACTGAGAAAATTCACCAGCACCTAGTAATGTCCTAATTCTCAGTAAATGGTACGTCTCATTGTTGCAGATTTCACTAAACTTTTTATTTCAGAGCTTTTATCTTTAATACAGCCTGTGATATAGAAGATCTGCAATATAAAAAGTCTGCAACACAGAAACTATCACAATTGTACATGCTGTAAGTAGCCACCTGAACATTAAAATACAGTCATTTATTTGATTAAATGATGGCCCACAATTTAGAGGTTAAAGAAGGAAAGATTTACTTTAATGTCAGTAGTGAAAGTAAGACATGAAAGATGGCTCTGTAGAACTATATGCATTTAGTCAGGAAAGTATAAAATTAAGATAATGATTCATGTAACTTGTACACAAAGGGGCCAGGTTGTAGGGGTGGGCCGGGTTCTTTTACTTCAATTTTCTAGCAAAGCTAAATTTTTTAAATACTCAAAATTCGAAGTCACCTGGTCTAGGCAGATACAGATTTTTAAAATGTTAAGTATCTAAAAACTGGATCCAGTAATACAAGTAATATTAATTTGGCCAATGTTTTGGAAATCCAGTCTACTTAATTTATATAAGTTTACCAAGATAGTTTCTATACAGACTTCATGGCAGCCATGATCGTGCCAAATAAATCACTGAAACAGCACAATCAGCAGATTTATTAATCACTCTGCTCAAACTGAAAAGAGTCTTGTAGACTGATTAATTTAACTAAAGTCTTCAATAGCTTAAAGAAGTCTGATTCCAATGTTATAAAAATCTACTGGCATTGCTGATTTCTCAAACGTCAGCCGCTTTACCACATCCCACACTTCAAAACCTGCTTTGAAGACCAAATTACTTTCTACCTGGAAATACATTTTAAGAAATCATAGTTTATAATCAGAGGCTGCTGTTTTCATGGTCTTTCCAAAGCCAACTTCTACAGCCTTCATTTTACCTGAGAGTGTAGTTCATCGTCTTCTTTTAAGAGATTGGGATCATAGTCCATAGAACAGGGACCGATTTTTTTAGGAAGGCTCCCTAGGGTTAAAAACAAAAAAGTGGAAAAAAATATATGACACATTTTCACTTCAGAGGATGTGTAAGCTTACACTGCTGAAATCAAAGAGCTTATATATGCCTTGACAAATGGGGGTAGAAGAAAGAATTCTAAAACGAAGGCCCTAAGTTGTGCTAAGTCGCTGGTTTTAATTCAGCCAGTGTATGAACTTCAAGTAGAACTCTACCCTCAGCCACACCATGGGATGTAATTTACAAGCAGTAGCTGTGTCTGGTCTGCTTTCCTACCTCATCTGGGTAGGATTCTCTATCATCAGCTATGGTTCTGGGATCACATTTTCAAGAAAGCCTCCCTGCATCTTGTATCAATGGTCCAATATGAAACTCTGAGATTAGAGAGATTTGGTCCCTGCCTGCAACCAGTGCTTCTCACCTTACTTACTCTCCCAAGAAACTGACTCATAAGTTTTGCAATATAATATTAAAAACAAAAAAGAGAACTCCTTAATTGAACATGTAAGCCCAGAAAATAGAGTTTCAGGTACCTTTGGCATATCGTGTGTGATGTGTTCTATATCAAGGTTTCTCAGCTGCGGCACTATTGACATATTGGGCTGGATAATTCTGTGTTGTACAGAATTACGGAATTACAGAATTACAACACGGCTGCACCGTGCTTTGTTTAGCAGCATCCCTGGCCTCTACTTACTCAGTGCCAGCAGCACCCTCTACCTAACCCCCAACCACCAGTTGTGGCAACCAAAAATGTCTCTAGATTTGCCAAATGTCCGTTGGGACAAAATATGGCCAGTTGAGTGCACTGTTCTAGATTGCAAACTCCTTAAGAGACAAGGTATCTTTTCACCCTTGCTTTTCCTATAGTGTCTTGCACAGTATTTCTGAACCAATCAGATGTTGCTTAAAGGAAAATAAATAAATAAATAAATAAATGGCAATAGCATTTATAAGCAGGTATTCCTACAGCTTTATGCCTCCGAAGTCATTGTCTTGACCACTCATTTCAGTGAACCCATATGGCAAGGTCTATCCCCAGGGTCTTGTGACTAATATCCTGGCCCAGAAGATGCAGGTGCTTGGAGTGCTTCAGGAAAGCCACAGCTTTGATGTGGGGGTTGACCTGACAGATGTTTCTCAAAACAGATAGCATGTGTTGTGAGCAGTCAAAGCCTTGTTTTCTGTCCCCCTTTCTCTCTCCAGGAATTGAATGGTGTTATCCCCTGTCTTTTGAAATTGCCCTTGTAGACTTTTTTTTTTTTTTTGAGACAGAGTCTTGCTCTGTTGCCCAGGCTGGCAGTGGCACAATGATGTCAGCTCACTGCAACTTCCACCTCCTGGGTTCAAGCAATTCTCCTGCCTCAACCTCCTGAGTTGCTGGGATTACCGGCATGTGCTACCACACCCGGCTAATTTTTTGTATTTTTAGTAGAGAAGGGTTTTGCCATGCTGCCCAGGCTGGTCTTGAACTCCTGAGCTCAGGCAATCCACCCGCCTTGGCCTCCCAAAGCGCTAGGATTACAGGCATGAGCCACAGCACCCGGCCCCTTGTAGACATTTTACAATGAGATTTAGGAAGTGTAAGATTCTGAGGACATAGACTGTATGTCTGCATGCTTCAGAAACCTTTTCCTCCCAAAGGGTGACCCCGCCAGCTTCTTGCTCCCCAGTCTAGGTCTGTGTGGCTCAAGCATTTTGGGAAATGATGTTTCATTGTGTTTCTTGACACTGCCTCCAGTATACTGCGCCAGGATAAAGGCAGATACTGAGAAATATCCTTCTTCATGGAAATTCAGATGTGTCAGGCACCTCTTCTTTGAGACACCTAATACTTCAGTCACATAGATCCCTGGAAGAACTTCCTCTCTTTGGGTCTAAAACAGCATTTGTTGGTAGTGAGATTGTTATGGTCAAAATGACAATAAGAAAGGGAGGAGAAGGAAAAGTAGTCTAGAAAACATTTTTATTTACGTTTTAAATATATTATTCAAATATAAAATTTTGATAATAGTAATTTATATTAATCATAATTACATATTAAATTAATCATTATAATGACTATATATGTTTACATATAAAACATTATATCTAAACATATATAAAACATACATAAACATGTTAAAACAAATATACAATTATATATTGCATATCATATGTAATTATAATCTAATGATTAATTTAATATTTATATATAATTGACATATATATTATAATGGATGATTTAATGGTTACATTAAATATTATTTAAATACTACAATATTTATATATTTAGTATACATTTTTAATGTATTATTCTTTTAATAATACATTATAATTTATAATGTATTATAATTTAAATTCTTAGTGTATAATTTCTAGCTGGAATAACAAATATAAATATGAAACAATAATAGAATGCATTTTTTAGTATTTTCTAAGAACTCTGTATATATTATGTTGTTTACATCACACACACACACACACACACACACACACACACAACTGTTAAAATAGTTACCATTCCCCCATTTGATAAATTTGGAAATTGAGACTCAGATCAAAGAACTTCCCTCAAATTAGACAGCCAATTAGAGGAAAATCTGAAATTTAATCCCAGTTCTTTTTGACCACAAAGCCCATGCATTTCATCCTTCTGCTGTATCCTACTTGAGAAGCCACACCACATTTTCTACTTATACACACATTGAAACATTGAACACATTTTATTACTGCTGGAATGAATTACCACAGACTTAGTGACTTAAAACAACATCTTTTTATAGTCTCATATTTTTTGTGGCTCAGCTTGGCATAGCAAGGCTCAGCTGGTTTCTCTACTTAAGTCTCACAAGGCCAAAATTCAATGTGTGAGCCAGGGCTGCAGTTCTCATCTGGGTCTTGGAGTCTTCTTCAGGTTTACTGAAGGTTGGCAGAATTCATTGTCTTCTCATAATTTCCATGGGATCCTCATGGCCTTCAGGTCAACAGCAACTGGTTGTGTCCTTTCCATGCTTGAATCTCTCTCTAACCTTTTTTTCTGCCACCAGCATAAGAATGTTCTCTAGTTTTAAAGGTTCATGTGATTAAGTTCACCCAGATAATCTCTCTCCTGATGTGTCAACATTCTGGTGATTAGATCTTGGACATCTTTGGAAGACCATCTTAGAAATCTTCCTGCTAGAACTAATTTATAATTTAACAGGATTTACATCCTTATATGTTAATAAAATGTAGTGATGGTGTGCATGTTAAGGTAATAAAGTCTCTATCGAAGACAGAGACTCCTAAAAGTCTTTAATATTTTCTTGGTTCTCATGTAAAATGTTCTTTGCTTTAAAACAGACCTTCCTATTTATAAAAACATATATAGCAATATATGCATATTAGACAATTATTTATATATGCTATGTAATAATTGTATGTCATATAATTATCATGTTATATAAATGTATCTATAATATAATATTTTACCAAAGTATGATCGTATCATATATGTTATTTGCATCCTTCTTTACACGTAACATATTGTGTTTTTTTCTGGCTATTAAATATTCCCCAATGTATAATTTTTAATTACTGCATAGTAATACATAATATGGTTTTATTTAACCATCCCCCTTTGCTTAATATTTATATCATGTTGTACATATTTTACAAAAATTGTATTGTCCTTCTGTGCTTATTTTCTTAAAATGAGTATTCAGGGTCAGGGAAACTAAATGAAATGCTTAAGGTTTTTGTCTTTGCTCTATAAAATGAATTATCAAAGTTTATATTGTAACCAGCCAATGCAGGAACGTGTCTAATTATCCACATGCTTGCCAAAACTTGTCTGCTTAGTAGACAAAATAATAAATCTCATTGTTGTTTTAATTTGAAATCCTAGAAATCTAATACATTTGAATATTTTTATGTTTGCTGAGCATTTATGTAGATTCCCTTCCATGCCATTCCCCCAAATTTTTCAGCTGGAATATTTAATATTTTCTTTGTAATTTTTATCTTTCCATATTAAAGATATTAACTCTGCCTAACATGATGGTTCAAAATATTTTCTTAGTTTGCAGTGTGTCTTTTAATTTCTTTGAGAGCTGTGTGTATAAGATATAATTTTCAGTCTTATATACTCCTGTGTATCAATGTTTTCTTTCATTGTTTCTCCTTTTACTTATAAGCTTACAAAACCTTTTCACACGAAATAGTCAAACCATACATACACAAAATATAAATAAACAAAGAACTTGTGGGGTCCTTTTATGATTTCTTGCGTGCTTTCCCACTGCCAGGTAAGCAGCCATGGCACCTGGGGTCTGAGCCAACACCTCAGGCTCAGACACGCAAAACACAACTGACCCTCATTGCTGTCCGAGGGCACTATCTCTTTTCACGACTTTGCTATTCTCCTTCCACCCAGACCCAAAATTCTCTGTCTTCCATGAATTTTTCTACTCTATTGTCATCCACATCTAATGCTTTGTCACATTATCTTCTACCTCATTCAGTAGTTTAATGGCCATTTCTTCCTCCCTTTCGCCATAACCCTAGCTTGAGCCTTCATTGCTTCCTACCTCTGCAGGTACAGGCAGATGGGGGGTGAGGGGAGAGAAAGAGAAACATTCAACTGAGATAAATTCATGGCATGTGCTTTTTTTTTTGCAAATTTTAATTTTCCATTCAATAAGAAATTATGGTCATCTCTACAAGTCATAAAATATACATCCACCTTTTTTCTTAAAATGGCCTTTTTCTTCTTGATCCCCCTTCAGGCCTTCCATCCATAGTTCCCTAAATCCTTTTCAATTCACCTGCCCCATATAATCAGACACACACACACACACACACACACACACACACACACACACACACGAACATATGGACATGTACATTTATAGAGGTACTTTTTATCACTGCACAAAAAGGAGATTATATATAATCTCTTTTTTACATTATTTATATTATATATAATATAAAATTTTTATATATAAAATAAAATGGATTATATGGGGCAGGTGAATTGAAGAGGAGTTAGGGAACTATGGATGGAAGGCCTGAAGGGGGATCAAGAAGAAAAAGGCCATTTTAAGAAAAAAGGTGGAAATAAATTGATTTTATTATATGTTGCTTGTCAAAATGTATTTTTAAAAGTTTTTTGAAAAGCAGACTAGTAACATCTATTAGCATTTACAATAAGCAAACTATTTGACTCAGGAATTCCACCCAAAAAACTAGAAGCTGGGGAGCTAAGATACAGGAGGACTATTGGGAGTTGACTGCAAACTCCCTTCATACAAGCTCTCACCTTGTCACCCAAACCCTACATGGTATTTAGGGGACAGGGCAAGGGCCACCTCACTCCTTGCAGCTTCTACAAGCTCACATCAGATGAGGATGTCCCTGGCAATTTTGTTACTACACACCCTGCATTTCCCCTGGCTAACTCCAGAAAACCAGAATCCAACTGATATTTTTTTAAATCAAATTGTTGAGTTACAATTAATATACAATAAAATGTACATATTTTAAATGTACAATTAAATGGGTTTTGACAAATGGATAATTCCATGTAACTCCCAACACAAATAAAATCTAAAACATTTTTTGCATCACACTAAAAAGTTTTCCTATACCCTTTATACACACACACACACACACACACACACACACACACATTCCTAGCAAACAGTGATCTGATCCCCAGCATGATAAATTAGAATTCTGCTACAGTATCTCACATAGATATAATAATGCAGTATTGGCTCTCTTGGTTCTGGCTTCTTTCACTCAGAACAGTAGCTTGAGATTCATCTGTGTTATTGCTTGTATGGGAAGTTCATTACTCTGTTGATGAGTAGTATTCCCTTTAATGAATGAACTACAATTTATTGATTCTTCATATTTAAGTCTTTCAAAGTTTTGACTCTGAGTATGGCTGTTATGAAAATTCATATCCAAATACTCTTGTAGGAAAACGTTTTCATTTCTCTTGGGCAAATACATAGGAGTGGAATTGCTGGGTCATTTGATAAATATGCCAGCAAAGGAAAAGAGTTTTCGTTTCACGAACTTTCAATTTCTGCCATTCAGTGTATATTTAGGAGTGTATGTCTTCCTAATGATTCGTCCCCTTTCTTTATCTTTGTCTTGAAGTCTACTATTAGATTTCTAACATTAGATATTACTGTAGCCACACCAGCTTTCTTACATACAGTGTTTCCGTGGCATACATTTTTTAGTCTTTTCACTTTCAACTTATTTCTGTCTTTAAATTTATAGAGCATCTGTTGTAGACAGCATATAGTTGAGTCTTGCTTTTAAATCCACATTAGCAATCCCTGCTTTTTAATTTATTAAATCTTGAATATTTCATGTAATTATTGACATGATTGAGTATGTGTAGACATCTTGCTATTAATTTGTGCTTTGTCTCTTTGGGTTTTTTGTTCTGTTGACCCATTCCTGCATTATTTTGGGTGACTCATGTATGTTTTCAGTCTTTCATCTTGTTTCCTCTATTATTTTCTTGGCTATAGTTTAGGTTGGTACTGTTTGCTTTAGGACTAATAGCATGCATCCTAAAATTATCCCACAATATTTCAAGTCAATGTTATCGACTGCCACACTTCATACCTGACAGTTCACATTACCCACTTCATACTTCTCCCTACACAGTATACAACAGTATAATTCCAGTTCCCACTCCCTCATCCTTTGAGCAATTGTCATATCTTTTATCTACACATGCTTTATAACCCCATCTTACAATGCCATTTTGTTTAAAAAGTAGATTACATTTTAAGACAATTATTAGAAAACTTAGTGTTTCATATTTACATACATACTGCAATTCTGATATCCCTCCATTCCCCTGTATAGATCATTTTGTATTATTTTCTTTCAGCTTAAAGAACATTTTTAACTTTTTTATAGTGCTGATCTGCTGGAGAAAAATTATTTCAGCTTTCCTTCATCTGAAAATGTCTTTATTTCACCCTCCACTTTTATAGGATTCTTTTGCTAGATATAGATTTGTGAATTGACATTCTTTGTCCTCATTTTAAAATATATCATTATATTGACTTCTTGTCTCTATTTTTTCTGACAATGTCAACAATTTCTCACATTATTGTTTCCTTGTCTATAACATGTTTTTTTTCCTTCTTCCTACTTTCAGGATTTTCACTTTAATTTGGATCTTCAGCAGTTGACTATGATATCCTTAAGTATGGCTTCCTTTGTATTTACTCTTCTGGAGTTCACTGAGAGTATTCAAGCTATAAGTCAAAATATTTCCTCAAATTTGGAAAATTTTCAGTCATCACTTTTTAATGTACAGTTTCTCTCCTTTTATTATACTTTTCTTTCTAAGATTCCTATTACTGACATATATGTCAAACTATGTGATATTGCCCCATGAGTCTCTGAGTCTCTCTTCATTTTTCTCCCACCTTTTTCTTTTCTTTACTTCAGATTAGTTAATTTCTGTTTTTCTGTGTTCAGGCTCACTGATTTTTTCTTCTGCCATTCTAATTTGCTATTAAGCCTATGCAATAAATTTCTCATTTAATTCTTGGATTTTCAGTTCTGTGTTTGGTTACTATTTTATAATTTCCATATTGCTACTGAGACACCCTATCTATTCACTGATGAAGGCCATGAGTGAAAGTATTTTCTTTAAATTTGTGAACATATTTGCAATGGATATTTTAATATTTTTCCATGCTAAATTTAATGTCTGAATCATTTTGGTGTTATTTTTATCCACTTTTTTCCTTGCCTAAGGCTCATATTTTCTCATTTCTTTGCATGTCTAGTAACTGTAGATTGTATAACGGGCATTGGAGAAGTCTCTGGATTCCCTTATCTTCCTCTGAAAGGTGTTGATTTTTTTTTTCTAGCAGGCAGTTCAATTTTTGGCTGATTCCTTTCAACTCCTGTAGTTTTGAATTTACATTTTGTTACAGCAGGTCCGAAAAACAAAAAACAAACCAACCAACCAACCCAAGGGTTTCCAAGCCACGAAGCCACTCTTCCTTGACAAAGCTCAACCTCAAAGCTCTAACTCCTCTGCTTACAGTGTCAGGGCTTGTTTTGGGCTTTCTTTGGGCGGGTATAGAGTAAGCTACTTTAGAGCGTGCTCTTTATGTATAATATGCAGACACTTGGTATCCTAATTTTCTGACCAAACTGATAATGAGGTATTAACATGCCTCTTCTGGTTGCGTTTGAACTCCCCCTCTGTTTGAATTCTAGTATGTCTGTTCTGCTCTCAGGTCTACCGGAGCCTCTAGCAAGTAGCCACTTAGCAAAGCCTTGGTATGCCTCACTATGGTTAAGTACAGCATAACCCGCGACCAAGAACCCAGGGGGGAGGTTTTTATACTGACATCTTCCTGCTTTCTGTTCTACTTTGCAGATTGCCGCTGTTTCAGCTGCAATGGTTTCCTGAGCTCAGTGGGACTTTCTCATTCTACTGCTCTACAGTCAGGTTATTACACCCAGGGCCACTGTTCACCGCGTAGAGTTTGCTTATCAGTTTCTCTTCTTTCAGGGATCATAGTCACGCCTTTTGATGGCAATGCTCCAATGCAGTTGCTCCATAAATTCTTTCCACTGTAATGGTTGATTACAGCAGAAGAGCTAGCATGGAACCAACTATTCTACCACAGCTAAAATTGGAGGTTGTAATATTGTTTAATTTTTTAATTAGAAAGTAGAAATGAATATAAGAATTTGTCATCAGCTAACTAGCACCCATGTTATACGCTAGTAATGCAAATATTGGTTAATTATTTTGAAAGTCCACTTTAAATCCACTTTATGTTATGGAACTACTATTCTATTTAACTATCAGATCCTTGTACATTGAGAAAAAGATTAAATGTTTGAAAGTAACATTAACCTTCCGATGCCTTGGGAATGTGTCAGCTGGTATCACCCAGAAAAAATAAATGGAAGTCATATTTTTAATAATACATGAGGTGCACAAGGAAAACACTTGTCAAAACTGTATAACGTTACAACACCCTATCTCTGTATAAATGCATATGTTTATAAAAGTGTATTTTCCCTGTGTTGTGCTAATCTTTTTTACTTGGCATGTTTTTAATGGTTTTTCCAAATGACCTTTGTAAAATTAATCAAGGATCTGACACTGTCCTTTGGAGAAATATGAAGAGAGAATGCTGCTTATAATAACTTTTGCATTAAAAACCAGTCAGAAAATGACAAAACAGAGAAAACATTAATACTGAAAAAAAAATAAATAAAGCTTGAAAGTGGAGCCAACTGAAAAATGTTGCCATTTTGTCAAAAATATTTTTATGGGTATCTGGAAATCCATTTTCCTTTTATTTTCTATACCATGTCTTTATTACTTGAGATCAGATAGATGTCTCGAGACAATTTTCTATGTAAAATATATCACAATTTTTCAAGAGCTCTAACAGTGAGAAGCATCTCAAATTAAAGATGAATAAAATCTACAGAAAATATGTGTGAAAATATATGAATACAAAGAACCCAGAAAAATGCCTGCAATTAGACAAGATGAAAATTTAAAAAGAAATTAAATTTAGTTGTAATCCATTCCCTATTCTTTTCTTTGAGAAAATTACTACTGAAGTGAGGGTTTCCCCCCCGTAATTTAAATGTTAAGCTGCCAGATGTGTGTCTCATGCTTGAAGAGTCGAAGCTTTGCATTATTTAGCATATTAAGAATCACAGAATTTTAAAAAGGGTTCCTTTATTGCCTCGAGGTTCTAATTAAGTAAACCTTAGCCTGGTACATTTAAAACTTGCAATACATGAGAATTTGCTCTTTTTTCCCATAGTCAAGTCACATCTATATAATAAATACGGAAAATCTTTAAAATGATATAATTTTTCTTTTGCTTGAGGAATTAAACCTATCTATTATTTTAAGAAGTTTTTAATAGAGGCCAGCAATCTAAAAGACAACTAAGGATTCAAAATACTTTCTAATCATTGCAAGTTGCTTTTCTTATTTATACCCATGAATATGTGTTTCATAAAGGCAGTTTCATGCTATCAATCTTTCTTCTTCCTTACTCTCTGCTTCTACCGTGGTCCCAACTGTTCCATTCTCGTGAGACAAAGGCAATTCTAAGAAGCAACAAGAAGATCATTGTTTTGGGGATCAATATCATGTTTTTCTGTGTTTGTGTGTGTCCGTCTGTGTTAAATCTCTGATCACACAGCACTAATTAGGTGCCCTTTCAGCAGTTTATGGAAAGAGTTTCAGTAGCTAACCTGAAAACTATAATCAAATAGAAGTTCTGGAGGCACACAGCATTCATAAATCATACCCTTAAATACAGTTATTTTTGCCATTTTAGAAAATGTCAAAGGTGTCAACTCTGTCCAAATATACCGCTTAACAGTGACTATTTTAGTAAATTGACTTGAAATGCATTCAGCTAACTGACAGTTAGAAGCACATAATCTAGTTCACAGTACAAATGAACAGTTTAAAGGCCAAAATAAGCCCCAAACTACAAATTCTCAATAACTAACATGTTGCAATGACCATGGTTGTAACCACAGAACAAAATCTTAGTATTAAGGAGTTTATCTACATGAGAAACCAATGCTTAACATTTTTTAAATGAAATGTGACTTTTAAAAATCTAGTTTCCAGTTAAGAAAAAATTGTTCTAACCACATTCAAAACTATAGCCAAGTATCAAATTGGGATATTAACAGTGAATAACCTAGAAATTACCCAAATACAGGTAATGAGTTGATAACATTCTCAGCTAGCTGCACGGTTTGAACCTATGAACAGCTCATGGATGCTGCCAACATAAGTAGATAAATGTTTGTCGTGATGGCAAGAAACAAGAAATTCTCTTTTCATCTTGGGAAGTACAAATGAACAAACTGATCTTCAAAAATGTAACTGTTGACAAACGGCAAGTTTCATAAAAATGGAGCTTAGGTTTGGCCAGGATTACTATTATCTCCAAAGCCTAGGATGTTTACTAAAAGGTAGGATTACCTAATATTTTATGAACTGGTTTTCTAGACATGTGAAGAAACTTAATGGTTTAATATCTGGGGACATTTTAATATAGTTGGCAGCAGGAATGCAAGAAAACCATCCCTACATTCACTCTGTCCAAACCACTGACTGGCTGAGTGGTTTGGATCCATCTTTCCACATTGGTCCACAGCCCAGGTCACACTTTGGTGCTACTTATGAATTCCAGCAGTTATTTGATTGAGAATAATGCATTACATTTATAAAATATTTTCCAGTTGAAAAAAATGTTTGCATATGTTACTTATTTATTTTGATTAACTTTATTGCCTGTAAATATTTTTGTCATCATCCCAATCTAGTAGCAGTGATCTCGGCTCACTGCAAGCTCCGCCTCCCAGGTTCACGCCATTCTCCTGCCTCAGCCTCCCGAGTAGCTGGGACTACAGGGGCCTGCCACTACACCCGGCTAATTTTTTGTATTTTTAGTAGAGACAGGGTTTCACCGTGTTAGCCAGGATGGTCTTGATCTCCTGACCTCGTGATCCACCCGCCTCGGCCTTCCAAAATGCTGGGATTACAGGCATGAGCCATCGCGCCCGGCCTGCATTCTTAAGACAGAAATAGTTTCCTACATGTATATCTTACCTGATTTATTATAATGTAAGAGCAGGAATATACTTCATTATTCTTCTCAAGAATAATCTTTAAATGTCATCCATTTCTGCCATACTTAAGATGCTATCCTTTTATGAAAGTCAGCTTCTTTTTTTCTGATTCTCAAAAATATTAAACTCTCCATCTTAAGCACAATAAAAGAATGCAGAAATTTTAATATGCTGCTCATGAGCTTTCTTTGGTTATCATCAATTAACACTTTCACTGAACTTAGAACGTCCAAAGCTATTTGGAAAAATACATTATTTTATCCACTACTAAGTTCCTATTGCTAAGAGAAAATTACACGTAGAGATAGAGGGAGTCATTTCACCACAGTGAAACAGAGTGTAGACACACGCAATTGTGTGTCTACCATTATCAGAGTCAACTCAGTAAAACAATGATGATTTTGTGAGCACCTACCATGTGTACAAAACTTTACAAAAATGTAATACAAATATTATATGATACAACCTCTGAGTCTTTGTTTCTTCACCGAGAAAGGGGAGATATCAGGCCCTGACCTTATATAATATTAGTAAATTACTAATATTTACTAATATATTATGTAATAATATTAATTTATAATAGAGAATAGTAATAATTTATTAATATAATAGTAATTTACTAACATTATATAATATAATTATATCATCAATGTTAACAATTATTAATATCATTATAAGTTATTGATACTATACAATATTATAAATTATTAATATTATTGCATATTGTATTAGTAAATATTAGTAATTTACCAATATTTTATAATGTCAGGGCCTGTTATCTCACCTTTAAAGCTGAGAAACAAAGACTCAGAGATTAAGGAACTTGACAAAGGACATTAAATGAAAGTCAAAATCTCAGTTTAAGTCTCTGCCTCCCATATTCAGGTTCCATTCCTCCATTGAATCTGGACTCATCTGAGTTCTCTCTGTCTATCCTTCCTTGCACATCTCCCACAGGCGACTGAGATAAGGGCTGCAGGGTGATGCTTTTAAAGTAAAAATAGCACAAAAAAGAACAAAAACAGAAATGTGGATCAACAATCCACTGCAGACTTTATTCATACTAGACAGAAGAAACATGGATAATAAAACCCTGCAGAAAGTAATAGTAACAGCTAACGTTGTTGTGTTCATACTATGTACCAGGCTTTACAACTTTCAAAATCTCAAGTTAACTACTAATTTTAAACTCTACTTCACAAATCTACTTTAAAACACTTCAGTGAGTAACAAGATTTACCAATTTAAAACTTCCTTCCTTCCTTGAAGATTATGCTAAGTGAAATAAGCCAAATACTGCATGATTCCATTTATATGAGGGACCTATAGTAGGCAAATTCATAGAGGCAGAAAGCAGCATAGAGCTTATAGAGGCTAGGAGTGGGAAAATGGGGAGTTGTTTAATAGGTACAGAGTTTCAGTTCTGAAAGATGAAAAAAATTCTGGAGATGGATGATGGCAAATCCATTTAATGCTACTGAACTGCACACTAAAAAATGGTTGAAATGGTAAATATTATGTTATCTATATTTTACCACAATTACTATTTTTTTAACTTCTGGATCCCTCAATCCCTCAATAAAATGCTAAGAAACTTTTAAAATGATGAAAGGCCCTTAGTAAAAAAAAAATAACAAAAAATAATAGGAGGGCTTCCAGGTGGAAAAAGATGGCACAAACTCAATTCTGCTTTGTTTTCCTCACTAAGTACAAAATAAGCCCTGGAATTAATCCAAGAGGCCATCAAAGGAGAATTCCAAAAGGTGTAAAGAGGTGGGCAAAGTAATTAGAGACTCCAGGACTGGGGCAACAACTTCGGGCAGGGCATCTTAAACTCCACCACCAACAGAGGACCCCACTCTGACCTGACATTTCCTGACCTCACCCTATCAGCAGAGAGTGGTCCAGGTTGGCATGCTCATCCCTTCATCAAAGGGAATTTGCCAGGACAACACCAGGTGAGTCCCACAGCAACTGTGGGACTTCTCTACTTCCCTGCCTCCAGGGAAAGCATTCTCCTTCCCTATTGCTTGAGAGTTCCTCCCCCCATTGAGAGACAACAGGTAGCCAAATGGTGACCTATTGCAAGTGCCTGACATAGGAAGCCTCTTTTTTCTTTATTTTAATTATACTTTAAGTTCTGGGATATATGTGTAGAAGGTGCAGGTTTGTTATATAGGTATACACGTGCCATGGTGGTTTGCTGCACCCATCAACCCATCATCTACATTAGGTATTTCTCCTAATGCTATCCCTCCCCCAGCCCCCAATCCCCCGACAGACCCTGGAATGTGATGTTCCCTTCCCACAGGAAGCCTCTTATCAGCCTGAGGACAGAGACTGCCTTCCCTAACCCAGAGGCGCCAGGTGGCCACACCCAGGGAAACTCTGTCCTCTTAGGCATCACCAGCAGAGGCCAGTGGGAGCCCTAGAAGCACAAGTTGAATCATGGAGCCCAAAATAGCACAACGTCATTCAGTTACCAAAAAAAAAAAAAAAAAAAAAAATCAGCCACAAATTCTATATACAGTGACTGTCCTTCAGGAATGAAGAAATAAACATTCTAAGATGAAAGGAAACTAAAAGAATGTGTCACTAACAGACCTACCCTTAAAAATTGGTTAATGAAAATTTCTCAAACAGAAAGGAAATGATAAACTGAGAAATCTTGGAGCATCTGGAAGAAAAAAAGCAAAAAAAAAGAGGCATCAAATGTTATGATATACAGTATTCTACGCTGTCCCTCATGAGTTTTATAAATCATATTTGATAATCAGAATGAAAATTATAACACTTAACACTCAAGACAATGCTTAAAAGTAGGGAAGGTAAAGAAACTGAAATGGAAGTAAGGTATCTACACTTGATTCAAAGTGGTAAAATGTTGACACCAGGCAACTGTGATAAGTCACAAGTATATACAGTTATACCTGGAGCAACAACTACGAAAGCTACAAAAAGAGATATGCTCAAAAACTATAAATAAATCAAGATGGAATTCTAACAAGTGTTAAAGCATTGCACAAGAAGGCAAGTAAAGTAGAAAAACAAACTAAGACACAAGGGAAACAATGAGAAAACAAACATTAATTAGTTCAGTGAAACAGGTAGATCAGAAGTAAGAAAAAATGGGAAATATATACCACCATGCCAGCATTAATTTTTAAAAAGCAGGATTGACTATATTGACATCAGATAAAAAAGACTTCAAAGCAAAAAAATTACCAGGGAGAGTATTATATAATAATTAAATTATCCATCTACCGGTAAGACACAATAATCTTAAATACTTATACACAAATAGCTGAGCCTCAAAAATGAGTAAAGTAAAAACTGATACTGATGAAAGAAGAATAGAAAAATTACAAATTCTAGTTAAGGATTTCAACATTCCCCTTTCACCAAATGATAGAGGTACTAGACAAAAAACTAGCAATAATATAGAAGATTTGAACAACACAATCATCAAACATAATATGAGAAAGAGATTAATAGATACACACATATACATACACATATGTAAAGCACTTCACTCAACAGCAGCAAATACACATTTTTTCAAGTCCCCATGAATTATTCACAAATGTCATACCTGCACTATAAAACAAACTTCATTTAATTTAAAAGAATTAAAATCATACCAAATATGTTCCATGACCATAATTAAATAGAACTAGCATTCCATAACACAAAGACAAGAGAAAAATTTTTAAACTCCTGGAAATTAAACAATATACTTCTAAGAAATCTGTAGGTCAAAAAAGAAAGTCTCAAAGAAAATAAAAATAGATTTAGAACTAAATAAAATGAACATGCAACATATCAACTTTTTTTTTTTTTTTTTTTTTTTTTTTTTTGAGACAGAGTCTCACTCTGTTGCCAGGCTGGAGTGCAGTGGCACAATCTCGGCTCACTGCAACCTCCACCTCCCAGATTCAAGCGATTCTCCTGCAACATGTGAACTTTAATGGGATGTAGCTAAAGCAATGTTGAGAGAAAAATTCATAGCACTAAATGCTTACATCAGAAAACAGGAAAATCAATAATCTACGGCCTCACCTCAAGAACCTAGGAAAAGAGCAAAATGAATCCAAAGCAAGTACAAGAAAGAAAATAATAGTTATAAGAACAAAAACCAATGAGATTGCAAACAGGAAAAAAAATAAAGTCAATGAAACTTGAAGGCGATTCTTCAAAAAAATCAATAAGACTGATAAATTTCCAGCAAGAGTGACAAAGATAAAAAGAAAGAAGATACAAATCACCAACATCAGGAATAAAATGGGATATCATTACAGATACTGCAGCCATTATGAAATAAAAGAATATCTTGAGAAGTTTTATGCTCTTACACTCAACAACTTAGAAGAAATGGACCAATTCCTCAAATACTCCAAACTACCAAAACTTCACCAACATGAAATAGATAACCTGAATAGTCCTTTAACTATTAAATACATTGAATTTGTAATGTTAAAACCCTACATCCAGATAGTTTCCCTAGACAATTCTACCGAACAATTACAGAAGAGTAAACATCAATTTTACACAATCTTTTCTAGAAAATATAGGAGGGAACAACTCCTAACTCATGTTATGAGGCCATTATAACCCTGACACCAAAACCCGACAAAGAGAGGACATAACGAGCAAAACCACAGATCAATATCTCCCAGAAGATTAGACACAAAACTCCTCAACAAAATATTAGCAAATTGAATTCAACAACGTATAAAAAAAGATACACCATGATCAAGTGGGATTTATTACAAGTATAAAAGAAGATGGATCAATTATTTGAATCCACCGTATCAATAGTCTAAAGAAGATAAATCATAGGATTATATCTATTAAAACAAAGTGAAATTTGATAAAATCCAAAATCCATGTATGATAATAGGAATAGAAGGTAACCATTAACATCTCAACTTAATAAAAAGCATCTCCAAAAAACTTACAGCTATTGTATGTTGTGCTAAAAAAACTGAATGCTTTCCTCCAAATACCAAGAATAAGACAAGCACGTCTACATGCACTCCTGCTATTCAACATAGTACTGGAACTTCCAACAACTATCATCAGGCAAGATGAAGAAGTAAAAGATATACGGGTTAGAAAGAAAAAATAAATAAATCTATTGCTATTGGCAGATGATGTTGATTGTCTACATAGAAAATTTCAAGGAATCTAGCCAAAACTTCATAGGACCAATACATGACTTCAGCAAGGTTGCAGGATACAAAATCAACACACAAAAACCAATCACAGTTCTATATACTAGCAATAAACCTGTGGAAAACAAAATAAAAAACCCAATACCATTTACAGTTGTTCCACTGATAATGAAATACTTAGGAATAAGCTTAACAGAACATGTACAGGATCTTTGTGCTCAAAATTGCAAACTTCTGATGAGAGAAATCATACAAGATCCAAATAAATGGAAGGACATATCACATTCATGGATTGGAAGGTTCAACATAGTAAAGATGTTGCTTCTTCCTAAATTATTTTGTAAATTTAATGAAAGTCCTACCAAAATCCCAGTGTGTTTTTTAAAAATAGATACAGACAAGCTTTTTCAAAAATGTATATGGAAAGGCACAGGTTTTAGAACAGTTAAAGAAATCTTGAAAAAGGAAAATAAATGGGAGAAATTATCAGATATCAAGCTTCACTCCATATAGTTACAATAAATCAAGCTTGTGTGATACTGGCATAGGTACAGACACATAATGAAGACAATAGAGAAGCTAGAAATGATTCCACAAAAATATGCCCAACTGCTGGTTTTTAAGAAAGGTGCAAGAGTAATTCAATAGCAGAAAGATAGCCTTTCAACAAATGGTGCTGGAGGAATTTGGCATCCAAAGGAAAAATAAATTGACTAAAACCTCCGTAGCTACATTAAAAATAACTCAAAATTGATTTTCATTTAGGAAAAAAAAATAAGAGAAAATCTTTAGGATCTGGGGTGAGGCAAAAAGTTCTTAGATTGACCCCCTAAAGCATGATCCATAAAATGAGAAATTGATAAACTGGACTTAATTAAAATTAAACATCTTTGCTCTGTGAAAGACCCTGTTAAGAGGATGAAAAGGCAAGTGACAGATTGGGAGAAAACATTTGCAAACTACATAATCAACAACTATAGGTTTTAACCGGCATGACAGGTGTTACGGAGAAAAAAAAGTACTAAGATGATGAATTCCTGGTCTTTCCAACAACCAGTTCACCACACTTGGTTAAAACTTTATTTCGTGAAAATTAGCCCCACACATGACACCTGATATCTGAAAATCTGAGAAAGAAAATAAAAGATGTTTTACTGAAAGCCTAGGTGAAGGTAGAAGAATGTACTATTCATTATGGTCCGAAAGAAAATATTTTAATGCTGGTGAAGATGCACTTGCTGATAAAAAAAAAAAATATGTCATTCTAACTACAGAGAAAGTAACTAATAAGAATCTGTTTGGAGAGAAAGCATGAATTAGAATAAAGGAAAAAAATTCATGTTTTAGGTTTCTGTACTGTTTTTCACTAAATTATGCTTTCACAACCTTTTCATCCTAACTATGAGAACCGCTGGTATCTTTAAGACTAGTTTCATAACTCCCATACCTTTATTTCTAAGCAGATGTGTTGTAAGATTTTTTTTTTTTTTTTTACTGAAGCTTCTATTAGGTTGGTGCAAAGGTAATGGCGGTAATTACTATTGAAAGTAATGGCAAAAACCGCCATTACCTTTGCACCAACATAATACCTTACAAGAACCTAAATGCTCAAGATTCTGAGGAAATAATTAAGGTCCTATGCCCGTTTCACTAATTACAGCAAATTATCTCAACGACAACAAAAAAAAAGCTATGGCTTTGCAAATGAAGGTGGGTCAAACGTTTGGCTTCTAGTAATAAACTACTCAAGGACAATGTGCTATATATTAGTGATACAAAGAATGAACTTCTCACATGCATGATTGCCAGGGTGCCACCATTCAAGAACAGATTTGTTTATCTAAAATAATGATTATAATTTCAAAAGAGCGGCTGATTTTTCTCCTACCTCATGCCAAAGGACGCCAAATTTAACACATTCAAAATCCTAGTTTTCTAATTTGGATTTCCTATTGCATATGATTCCTCCAATCATATTGAGTGGATCATTCTGGACACCATAGTGTCTCTTTCTGCCAATCTTAATTTCAATTATTTCCACATTGAACAAAGTCAATTGCATGCTTCTAAGTCAGATACTGGAAGAGGGAGAAGTCGGTCATACCATTCAAGTGTCTAAAGCCAGCCGCATGTTTAGAAAGCGTTAATGAGCCCATTTATTTGTGCAAGGTCTCACAATTTCATTTATTTTTCACTCCCTCTTGTAGTTTCATCAGTTTGAAAAGGACAGTACTGAGCCAAAGGAGATGCTACCTGCTGTGAACGTACAGAAGAGAGTCCATAATAAAACCCACTATATAAACTGAAGCAATTGTGAAGCCAAGTCAGATAGGCTGCTACTTTGCCATGTCTAAAGAGTAAATTCTCACCAGCCAATCATGGTTTCTTTCATCATAATTCACATGTTAGTAAAAATTGACTAAAAGTACATTTTATTCCCGCAGTTCCTTATTTCCAACTTATTCGGACTGTGCATTTAGCTATGAATACTTCTGGGAATGTCCAGACTGAATAGTGAGACCAAAGTTAAGTGTGTCTTGTCATAGCTCCACATTAACTCTTCCC
Source organism: Pan paniscus (assembly GCF_029289425.2). Taxonomy (NCBI): domain Eukaryota; kingdom Metazoa; phylum Chordata; class Mammalia; order Primates; family Hominidae; genus Pan; species Pan paniscus. Next base: position 24,437,147 of record NC_073254.2, read on the forward strand.
TCCTAAACTGCTGCTCCTGAGGCCAGTTAGAAGCGCTCTGATTTTCCCAACCTGTTAGGTCAATTGCAGTGGATCAAACTGAGTCAAGAACTACAATATTCTTTGTTGTCAATATTCACTTCTGCATTATCCTTTTGAAAAGACATTTGTCTAATTCTGAGGCATTGAATATGCACAGATTAAATGAGAGAAATTGGCCAAAGAAAAATAGGATTATTATCATGAATAGTTCATTCTTATCAATGATTGCTGATTATACGTGGCATGTTTGCATTTGTTAACATGTCTACCACAATAGATTAAAGAACACATATACACACACATTCACAAAATGGGATTAGGGCTGTGGGAGGGCGGGGAGAAAGTAAGTGTTCATTTTCCCTGCTTTAAAGAGCACACTCAGACAAGTATATATTCTGAAAAAGGGTTTCAAGCATGAAGAAGAAGAGGAGGAGAAGGAGGAAGAAGAAAAGAAGAAAAGGAAGAAGAAAGAAGAAGAAGAAGAGGAGGAGGAGGAGGAGGAGAAGGAGGAGGAGGAGGAGGAGGAGGAGAAGAAGAAGAAGAAGAAGAAGAAGAAGAAGAAGAAGAAGAAGAAGAAGAAGAAGAAGAAGAAGAAGAAGAAGAAGAAGAAGAAGAAGAAGAAGGAGAAGAACTTTTGAAAATGACTTCATTGGTGGCTGCCAAAAAATTGATCATTTGACTTTTGAAATGGTCTATGTTACTCAGTGGAAAAAAATGGCAAACCTGTTTGAATAATAATACAATCCAATTGCCCTCTTATGTTTTCTTACTGCACTGTTAAATTGCACAAATACAGAGGATAAATGGATTGTGATGAATATATAAGACCAAATAATATGTTGAGAATGTAAAATGTCCTGAAAACACAAGCTGCAATCTGATGCTGTTGATCTAATCCACACACACTTCGTAATTGGAAACATATCTCACACACCAATGTATTGGAGTAGATCAGGAAACAGATATTTGTAAATTTTCCTCAAACCTCGATTTGGATGATTCACATGTGACAACTTCATTTTTATTGCCTCGTCCACTTAAAAAAAAGAAAAATTTAAAAGATAGCATTAAGAAAAACTCAGAATGTTTTGGGCCCTTCCAAATAAACAGATTTTTGGTCTTCATTCATGACAGGAAACAATGCAGCAAAGATTCGAACCTGCTGGAAACATTTTAAGCCCGTCTTGTCTCTCTGTCCCCCAGATCTTTTCAGCACACCCTCCTCCCTTTTTTCTTAGCGTCAAACTGGTTCTCTACTTCCTTTACATCAGTGGGAACACTTCCCTTCTGGGTGTCAGAATCTCTCAGAGGGGTCAGGGGCTGCCCTGCAGAGGAAATGACCAGCTGTGAAATGTAAAAGAACAATTCCTTCCACATGTTCCTTTGCTCCCAGAGCAGGCAGGAGTTGTCAGCTAGCATCACTTTGGAACCAGGCAGGCCTCTGCATCATAGTCCTGTCAAAACTAATTTACAATTAAAGACCTGCATGACTGTTTAAAGCTTTTTGAATTCCAGCAGTTTTCAGAAATGACTTTGAGATTGAAGTGGATCAAACAAAAAACCATTCTTGTAATGAGCTGTGAAGGATAGTGAAGAACCTCACAAAATAAGCCAAAGATTAAAACAAATTATAATAATGTTTTAAAAGAAATCTGTTAATGGTGCAAATACTCACTACACCTCCAATTAACGTTTGTGTGAAATTTTCCCAGTTAGGCCGGGTGGGTGCAGTGGCTCACGCCTGTAATCCCAGCACTTTGGGGGGCCGAGGCGGGCGGATCAAGAGGTCAAGAGATCGACACCATCTTGGCCAACATGGTAAAACCCTGTCTCTACTGAAAATACAAAAATTAGCTGGACGTGGTGGCGTGTGCCTGTAGTCCCAGCTACTCGGAGGCTGAGGCAGGAGAATCACTTGAACCCGGGAGGCAGAGGTTGCAATGAGTTGACATCGCGCCACTGCACTCCAGCGTAGCAACGGAGTAAGACTCCGTCTCAAAAACAAAAAAAATTTTCCCAGCTAAGCCCCAGTTTAGGAAGTTTAATGTTGCAGCTATTGGAAGTCATATTCAGTTTGCAAATGAAGTTGCAAGGTTACAACTTCATGGCCAAGAAGGAGGGAAGGGAAGGTAAGGGGAGGGGAGGGGAGGAGGGAGGGAAGGAGGGGGAAGGGAGGGAGGGAGGATGGAAGAAAGGAAGGAAGGAAGGAAGGATTTATCTTGAGCAATGGAAGCTTTAAAAAAGATTTAAATTGCTTTAAAATATTTTGAGCGTTTCTGTGAATTAAAATATTTTGATGCATTTCCATATCTTAAATAAAGGCATTTAAAAATTGCAGGTAATTAGCTTTTTATGCAGATTAGTCACTTTGAAACATACTGTGGTTCCCCGAGGCTCAATTTTACACTGAGATAAAGGACTTAGATCCACCTACGCTACTTGAAAACCAAGACATTTAAGAGAAAAAATGCCACAGTTAAAGTCTAAAAATTGCCTCAACATTTCACCAAATGGCAATTCTGTAATGTCAATTTCACATTCTTAAAAGCTTGGATATATTTTATAGAAGTACTCATTCCTTAAGAGCTATCTGAAAATAATTAGAGATACACACGATAGAGAATTATTTGAGACAGCTTCTCCACAAACTCAGCTCCAGCTGTCAAAAGCAAAGTCATATGTGCTGTTTTCAAATGCCAGATTAATGATTCTTCCATAGAAACAGGGGAACAATTGACTGGCAAATTATTAACTGAAAATATGTATCTCTGGTTTGGGATAATTAATCGTGTCTGAGAACAACTTGCTTCCCTTATCTTATACATGTGGGAATGGTGGCCTCAGCTCTTCAGGGAACATGATATGGAGACTTGGCTAAAACTGACCACAGATACAGAACCATTCAAAGTCACACAGTAGGTCTCTTACTGTCTGAGCATACCAGCTAAGCTCTGCTGTCCAATTTGTCTATGGCTTCCTGTTCCTGAGCTTCAGTATGGAGAGACTTCAGCTACTTCCATGTGTGCCTCTATGGCTCCCACTGCAGCTATAATTAATTTGTCATCTTTTCATTCTTCCTCTACCTTATGGCTTACAGATATACTGGCTTATGTCTATCATATCTATAACAGTATATATTAGGCAGAGCCCTCTTGCCAGGTCACCAAATAAGTCACTGACATTGAACCACTGGTATATGGCCAGTTGATTTTTGACAAAACTGCAAAGGCAATTCAACGATAAATGAAGAGTGTTTTCAACAAATGTTGTTGGAACAATTAGACATTCATATGTGAAAATAAATTAAAAACCTTCAAACTTAACTTCACCCTTTACTCAAAAACTAACTCCAAATGAATCATTGGATTAAATGTAGAGTGCAAAACTATAGAACTTTCCAAATAAAACGTAAGAGAAAATCTTGTGAACTGGAGTGTAGGCAAAGGGTTCAAAGACATGACCTCAAAAGTACAATCCATTTTAAAAATTATGAATTGAACTTCATCAAAATTCAAAACATTTGCTATGTGAAAGACAATATTAAGAAAATAAAAAGATAAACTTCAGACAGAAAGCATTTGCAAAAAAGTATCTGTATCCAGAATGGATAAGAACTCTCAAAATTCAACAATGAAAAACAAATAAATAAACCATTCAATTAAAATAATGGGCATAAGACTTGAACCGATACTTTACTAAAGAGGATATATGGCAAATAAGTACATTAGTCATTAAAGAAATCTAAATTGAAATCATGAGATGCCACTACACACAAATTAGGACTTTTAAAAGACTGACAATACTAAGTGCTGATAAGGATGCAAAGCAACTGAAACTCCCATCTGCTGGTGAAAATGTAAAATGATACAGTCACTTTGTAAAACAGGCAGTTTCTAAAAAGTTAAATATACACATACAATACAATCCAGCAATCACACTCGTAGGTATGTATTCTGAATAAGTAAATACTATATTCACACAAAAACTTGCCTATGCGCATGTATAGCAACTCTTCATAATTGCCAAAAATTGAAGCAATGTAAATGTCCTTGAGTTAAGGAACAGATAAACTGTGGTACATCCATATAAAAGGGTATCACTCAACAATGACGGGGTATGAACTGTTGATATGCACAATTACTTGTATGACTCTCAGTGGTACTATGTTGAGTGAAAGAAGCCAATCTCAACCAGTATGCATACAGGTTGCATACTGTATGACAATTTAAAAAGTCAAAACTGTAATGACAACTATGCCAATTTTGAAGATAAAACTACGGTGATGACAAACAGATCAGTGAGTGCCAGGGATTAGGATGGGTGGAGGGAAGGAGGTGCCTGTAAAACACAGCACACAGGAGTTTTTTTGAAGGGTTGGGGAGTGGCAATGAAATGTTTCTTTATTCTTACTGTGGTGGTGATTACGCAAATCTGTATTTGTACACAGAACTGAATACTCTTTAAAAAAGTCAATTTTACTGTATTTTAACTTAAAAAGTGCAATAAATAAACTGCCTACTTGACTGCTTTCCATAGAAAAGAGTTCTGATCCTACTTGGTATTCAGAGCTATATTCATTTATTCATTCTGCAAATGTTTACTGAGAAGCTATGATTTGGGACATCATAGATTTATGTATCTTGTAGACTCTGGGATACATAAATAAGCAAAACAAAGACTACTGTCCTGCAATTGTAATCTCTCTAAGAATAATTTTTTAAGACTTAAACCAGTAAGTGGAAGTGGGAATAAATAGATACAGCTGGTGCCTTCAGAAGCAGCTCCAGGCAACTGTCTTTTCATTTTTATCCTGGTAATCTGAAGCAAAGTGAGGTTCACAGACCAGTGCCATAGGCATCACATGGGACCTACAGAATTAATGCCCACCTCAAACTTGATGAATTAGAATTTTCCATTTAGCAAGATCTCTGGGTGATTTCTATGCACATCAGGTCTGATTAGTGCTGCAACAGTTTATCTTACTGATGTAACCACTCTCTTCCCTCTTGAGACTTAAACCTCCCTGGCCTCCACAATGTCTGACCTCCTAGTTCTGCTTTTTCAGAGTGTTCTTTTGCAATTTCCTGCATCTTTTCTTTTACCTGTCCCTTCAATTAAGAATGTCCTACTCTTAGGTCTCCTCTTTTCTTCCTTGGTAAACTCATTCATTCCTGTGGCTTTAGCCTGAATATTAGGATGGCACCCATATGTTACTTCTGAGCTTTAAATTCATCTTTTCAACTCCAAGCAAGTCATTGTCTTCTTAATTTCCCCTAACATCTTAAATTCAGTTTGTCCAAAAGTAACTGGTTAACTTTTATCTGATACCTGCTCCTTTGGGTTTCTTATCTCCAATAAGGGCAACGCTATTTTCCTGGAAACCTGGGATACAAATAGTCTTGCCTACAAGCTTCACATCTTTGCTTATGACACAGCTCTTCACTTTCCAAGTCCTGTTAATGCAATTTTATCATGTCTCTAGAGTGCATCCCACAGCAGTGTTCTACCTCAGGTCCTTACCATCTCTTCTCCAAGCTAATGTAATGTCCTTCTTACTGGATTTTGTGCCCTAAAATGATCCTTGCCCAAATCCATCCCAATTTGTATACTGGAACCCAGTGGTTCCTTATAGTTCCTCAAATACACCTTATACTATGTGACTTCTTAACTTAGTTGGTGGTTTTCCTTTTACCCCCAGATAATTCCCGACTATGCTTGCCTTTTGAACTCTAAACTATCCTTCTAGCCCCAGAACAAGATTGTGAAACTAACACATATGGCCCCAGATCACATCAGTACAGGATTAAAAACGGGGTTATATTAAAAGTTCAGACCAATTTCAATTGACTTCAAAAGCCCACTCATTTATTTCCAGGAGTCCACCTGCATGCTCACATGAGCCCATGAACCACTAATTTCCATCCATATATGCTTCCCTGCAGTGGCTCCATAACACCCTGAATTACAACGTTGCCACACACAGAACACAGTAGAGCCGTTCCCTCTTATTCATGGTGGATAAGTTCCAGGATCCCCATTGGATATCTGAAACTGCACATAGTACCAAACTCTGTCTATCCTAAACTTTTTCCTATCCATATATACCCATGATAAAGTTTAATTTATAAATTAGTCACAGTAAGAAATTAACAACCATAACTAATAATAAAATACAACAATTTTAACAGTATGTTGTAATAAAAGTTATGTGAATATGGTCTCTCTCTTTCTCAAAATATCTTACTGTACTATACTATTTTTGGACCACAGTTGACCACAGGTAACTGAAACCTCGGAAATCGAAGCCTTGGGTAAGGGAAGACCACTGTATTTGTATATAGCACGCCTAACTGTCTCAGAGGAGAGTATACACTATAATATACAGTTCTGTGTCGGACAGAATTTCAATGAAATGGTTCTCTTTTAGCAGTTTGGGGAGTGTTTCCAAGCACTGCTCCCTCTCCCTGGGAATTCCACTGTGAGATGACTGGGCTAAAGAACAACGTGATTCCTGGACATCATACATTTCCCACAATCGCCTCTCTCACCTAACAACTGAATCTCTATTTAGCCAACTGCATCTGCTTCAATTCTTCTCCAAGTTTGAATTCTCTCTGAGAAGGCTTACAGGCCCCTTATGTAAATAGAGTGCTGGTGGGCCTTCTCGTCATCTCTTGGATATGTGGACACTTGCATATCTCACGGTGGAGCAGGCTTGGGCTCAAGTAAGCCCTTGAAGGCCAAGGACTGGGTGTTGCTTTGATTTATAATTCTATAGCTTTTGGTAGCATGATTCGTTCTTGTGGTTGCACAACAAAATTCTGAATTGAATTCAGCATCACGAAACAGATATAGATCCTGCCAGAGAACACTGCTCATGCAATGCAGGCACATTCAAAACAAAATTATCAAGTGTGTGAAATATTAGCCTAGACTGACTCCTAAAAAGTAAAACAACCTAAAAGATGGCGATAATCCAAAAGTTATATCATGAGTCTCTTCTTCTGGCCTTTCATAAGTATTTTCTGGCCTCTGACATCCACCTATTTGCAAGGCTGACCACCACTTAAAACATCAACCATAGGATTAAGTCTGGAATCCTGCAGTATGTGTATGTGAGTGCACATGTGTGTTCTTGTGTGTGCACACACATATGTGCCTGCAAATGAGCACTAAAGTCACTTTTTCATGATCCTAGGACAGTAGTTGACTCAACAGATTACATATGGAGCCTATCAATGTGGACAGCTTGTGAAAGATCATAAACACATTTTTCATACAGAAACGTTGCAGCCATAAACACACCACGTGGTCACCCCTTCCCTAAGCTTCACTCCTTTAATTGTAAATAGCCAGAAAGTCATCAAGCCAGAGTTTAATAAACTTTTAATTTGAAATGAATTACCACATGTTGTGTTTGTTTACTCATTATTAAATCTCTTAGCAACATATCAGTGGCAGAAACAGCACACTGTATTACAGCCCTGATATATTAGAAAACAAACCCATGGGGGATATCAACTGCTAATAATATGCTTCCAAGAAAAATAAATAAATATAAGCAATAGTAAAGGCATGTATTTGAAGAGATTTTTGTGTTCCATTTGTCTATAAATTTGTTTAGAATAAGAGCAGAAGATGCCTCTGCAGTCTCTGAATGTGAGGCTTGAATAAGTCTCCACGCTCAGAGCAGAGCAAATGATTAATCTTTTTTTTTCTAAAGCATTTTCCTAAACAGAAAACATTCTTCCTCTCGTGATATACAGTATTCTCGGATTGAACATGCTGGTATTCATGTTTTCTAGAGTGCTACCTGTCCTCCTTTTAGGGGAACTGGGGGCAGCATTCTAGAAGTCAAGTTTATAGCTCAGTGTAGTAGGTGTGGAAAACATAGCCTACATTACCCTGAGGAAAAACTAGAAAGCAAAAATGGTCTAGGAGTAATTGGCTGTCATCTTCTGCTCAGTATCCTAACACTAGGTTAAAACGTCAATAACACTGACAGTTTATTAGTTAAATCAAACTCACTTTCCCAAAAGTTAAAAATTCTAAAGTAAGAATATTTAGCTCCATATTTAATCCAAAAACACTGGGAAAGAAAAAGAAAAAAAACCCTGCTTTGCAAATACATGTATTTTACAGTGTCTCATGTGGCGGCTTTACAGTTGACTTTTGAACTTGATATTTAAGCAAAAAAAAATCTGTGGTTTTCTAGGGTTTTATCTAATGAAATCATAATCATTCCTTTTGTATTTTGTGAATTATTAATTTTATCTTAGGAAGATTATCTTCAACCATCAGCAAGGGCTTTGTCCTTTTCTTCCCTTTCTGTGCCTTAGCTTCCCAGGTTACACAGATGATATGCTAATGTTAAAGTAATTTGTTTTCACAGAACAAGGGCATCGCAGGCCCTCAGGTTGGAAGGCCTGACTAATCTAATTCCACATACAGGAATGGTATAAAAGTGATTCTCCTGCAGAGACAACCGAATGAGAATTACCCACAGTGTCCACGAACATCCTCCACATAACTGCCCCACAAAGGAATTCGGAATGAGGCTAAATCTGACAGTGGCTGGTCTGTGCTTTGGGAACCCATCCCCCCTTTTTTTGAGACAGGGTCTCACTTTGTCACCCCGACTGGAGTGCAGTGATGTCATCTCAGCTCACTGCAGCCTCGACTTCCTGGGTTCAGGCAATCCTCCTGACTCAGCCCAAGTAGCTGGGACTACAGGCGTGCACCACCAAACCTGGTAAATTTTTGTATTTTTTGTAGAGATGGGGTTTTGCCACGTTGCCCAGGCTGGTCTTGAACTCCTGGGCTCAAGTGATCTGCCCACCTCGGCCTCCCAAGGGGCCCCTTTTATGACACTCTCTGCTCTTTTTCAGACTTCCAGGGCCTTAGGCTTATTTTATGCTCCACCTCTTACCTTCCTTTTATCCACCCTAAGTAGACTGACACACTCATTCATACCTACCTTGGATATTTGTATTTAAAATTTAAAAATTAAAGCCTTGAACCTATTAAATTTCAACATAAAAAATGCTTAAGGCCGGGCGCAGTGGCTCACGCCTGTAATCCCAGCAATTTGGGAGGCCGAGGCGGGCGGATCACCTGGGGTCAGGAGTTCAAGACCAGCCTGACCAACATGGAGAAATCCCATCTATACTAAAAATACAAAATTAGCTGGGTATGGTGGTACACACCTGTAATCCCAGCTACTCAGGAGGCTGAGGCAGGAGAATCGCTTAAACCCAGGAGCTGGAGGTTGCAGTGAGCCGAGATTGCGCCATTGCACTCCAGCCTAGGCAACAAGAGCGAAACTCTGTCTCAAAAAAATAAAAAATAAATGCTTAAAGCCAGCTTCAAGTTGTGTATTTTGAGGACCACTAGCTCCACACTTTACCCACCAAAACCAGACCATGTTGTCAGTTATTTCTTACCTTCTCTGGCCGCAAATCCTAGTTCTAACGTGTGAGAAACAATACACTTTGGTCAAGTTGCTTTATAACTGTGATGCTTGTTACATAGCTTCAGCATATATCTGATTTCTAATTTATCTTTAGAAATATTTGTTTAAAGCCAGTGACATAATTTGATATATATGTATTCTGTGTATAAAACTTCAACATATCTCCAGGTAGGCATCACTCTATAAACTGATATTTAGTTGTCTGGAGGTTGAGGTGGTGGTACCTCAGTTGTGATATGGTATTGGCTTACTCACAAGAAAGCAGGTCAGGTGTGAATATGGAAGCCCAGGCCTCACAGGAGACCTGCCCTTAGGAAAGCAGGGGTTACCAATACTTGAGCCTGGCAGAGAGTTGTACTTGGTCCAAGAAGGCATAATCTCTAAGGGACTTGGAGAACCCTAGTAACAACTTGAGAAATATTTATCACCCTCTATGAAGCTGATAGGCAGAAGAAGACAGGAAGACAGATGCCACCTGGGAGGTAGAATCGTGTAGGCATTGTGTCTGGCCATTATGACTCCATGTAGGGATCCATCATTCTTCTCCTGAAACATTGCCGTTTCCCTGATCTGTGTTCTCAACTCAACACGCTTATCCCTCTACACATTCCTTCTGGTTAAACTCAACCACTTGGCCGGGCGCGGTGGCTCACGCCTGTAATCCCAGCACTTTGGGAGGCCGAGGCGGGCAGATCACGAGGTCAGGAGATCAAGACCATCCTGGCTAACATGGTGAAACCCCGTCTCTACTAAAAATACAAAAACAAAATTAGCCGGGTGTGGTGGTGGGCGCCTGTAGTCCCAGCTACTCGGGAGGCTGAGGCAGGAGAATGGCGTGAACCCAGGAGGCGAAGCTTGCAGTGAGCAGAGATCACGCCACTAGACTCCAGCCAGGCGACAGAGCAAGACTCCGTCTCAAAAAAAAAAAAAACAAAAACAACAACAAAAATACTCAACCACTTAGCAGTTTCAGCTACAGTCTCTGTGTTCACATGGGCCTAATGAACATGTACTCCCTCCCCCTTCTCCATCTCCCTCCTGAGCTTCACAACCATTTCCCAATGATCTCTTGAACATTTTTTTTTTCTTTTTTTTTTTTGAGATGGAGTCTCACTCTATCACCCAGGCTGCAGTGCAGTGTTGCAATCTCAGCTCACTGCAACCTCCACCTCCCGGGTTCAAGTGATTCTCGTGCCTCAGTCTCCTGAGTAGCTGGGATGACAGTCACCTGCCACCATGCCTGGCTCATTTTTTTGTATTTTTAGTAGAGATGGGGTTTCATCATGTTGCCCAGGCTGGTCTGAAACTCCTGAGCTCAAGTGATCCACCAGCCTCGGCCTCCCAAAGTGATGGAATTACAGGTGTGAGTCACCACACCCAGCCCCCTTCACCATTTTTATTTGGATATAATATAGAAATATCAAACCCTGTAGATCCAAAATCAAGCTCCTGGTTTTCCTCTACTCTTATTCCTCTTCCTGTGATTCCTATTATCTGCTGGTTGACATCCATATCTATTGTGTTCAAAGTTTAGGAATCAACTTTGTTATCCTCCACCATCCATATTCAATCAATCAACGACATCATTTTTATGGCCATTCTATTGCACCTTTTAACACTTTATGAATGTTCATTCTCTTCTCTAACTTTATTATCTCTGCCCTAATTGAGGCCCTCATCTTTTGCTTGGACTACTCTAAGCTTTTCCGACCTGTTCTGGTTTTAGACATGCTCTGCTCAAATAAATCCTCCTAAAATGTATCAGAGTGATCTATCTAAAGTTGAAATGGAAATACATAACGCCCCTTTATAATGGCTACCCACTTAACACTGATTTCTGATCTGCCACAAGAGACATAAAAAGGCAGTGGAAAAATGGTAAAGAAAAGGTATTACTACCCTAGAATCTTACACATGGCTAAATGATCTATCAAAAGTGAGGGAAAATAATAAAGACTCTTTCAGACATACAATGACTAAGAGAGATCCAAACTCTAAACGAATTACTAGAGACTTATTTCAGCAAGAAGAAAAATGGAGCCAGAGTGAAGACATGCTATCTTAAAGATACAGTGAAGCACCAACGTGTCATTAAATTAATTTTCTATTAAAAGTAAAAAATACTAACTGTTGTGTTTAATAAAAAAGTGGAACTGAAACCATAGCCGACAACAGCAATAGGAAGAGGAGGTGTTTTCAATGGGCAAGGCATGCTAAAAGTCCTTGCCACATCCACGAAAAGAATGGAAATAAGGACTGAGCTTAGAATTTTAGAGATGTTTTATAGTTAAATATGTAAGTGAGAAATGGAGGATAACATTTAAAGTAATGGATAAAATCTGTAGATTATACAGACAGAAGGGAATAAGCAAATTAATTTTTTTAAAAAGTAAAGAAATAGGATGGTAAATTTAAAGTACAAAATTAGATGCCATCAAGTACAAATATAACAATAATAAGAGTAATTTCCAAAACTTTAAACTTACCTATTTAAATGGCACATGTTATCTACTTGTCTTTTCTTCTATTTTTAATTACTATATGTGAGCTTTACATATTTTGGAAGTACATGTATATTTTGATACCTCTCTACAATGGCTAATGATCAAATTTGGGTACTAAGGATATCCATCAACTCAACCATTTATCTTTTCTCTGTGTTATGAATATTACAAATCTGATATTCTAGCTATTTTGAAACATACAATAAATTATTGTTAACTATAATTTTCCTGCTGTACTATCAAATACTAATATTTATTCCTTCTATCTAAAACTGTATTTTTGTACCCCTTAACTTGTCTTGAATAGAAAATAAAATCCAGATTTATGCTACTGATACATGCCCAAACTGTACTACAGATAAATGTTACAATTTAAAAATAACGTGTGGCATAATAATGTGTGCCATGAAAATACTAAAAAATAATAATTCAGGTGGGTAGTATTCATATCAGATGAAATAGAACATAAATTCAAAAGTATTAATAGACAAACAGAAGTAGAAAAGAATTATAACATCCTCCAAACTATAACAATTATAAACTTGTATGCACTTAACAGATTTAAAATATATAAAGCGTTATCTGACAAAATTACAGGAAGGAATGGATAGATCCATTCATAATTTGCTCTAATCTACAATGTGTAGATTTTCTATGATCTAATAAAAGTTAAGATACATAAAAAAAGTTAAGAGGATAAATACATAGAAAATAAACAATCAGTGGAGAACTTGAATGAAGGTAAAAGTCAGTTGCATACTGAAAAAAAAATGAAAAGATTAAAAGCAAGACTAATAAGGAAAAAAAATGATGGCTAGTATTAATAATAAGCATTAGGAATGACAAGAAAAATATATAATATAATGATAGAGTTAGTGGTATTTCAAAATTATAGTAATAGTTTTGTGTATTTTCTTATAGATACATAAAAGTATTGACTAATACACAAAAAACATCGGTTTCCTTCGGAGAGAAGAACTAGGTTGATGGGGAGCAGCAGGGGAAGGCAGGTTTTCTTTTGAACAATGTGGATACATCACCTACTCAATAAAACTTTAACAAAATGAAATAAATTTAAAATTTAAAAGATAATGTACTACGACCAAGTTAACCCAATTAGTTTTTAATGAATTAAACATAGAATGATGAAATAATAAGTAACAATCAAAAATTGAACCAGAAAATAAATGTCCCCTACCACTCACCTAAAAACAACAACAACAACAACAACAACAACAACAACAACAACAACAACAAAGCCCCAGAACTCTTACAGCTCCATGAGGCAAAAAAATGGCCCAAAGAAAACGTGGATAAAGTATAGGAACAGGCAATTCCCACAGGATAATACCCAAACGGTCAACAGAAATACAGACAGTTTCAAAAATGCTCTAATATACTTGTATCCAGAAAAATCCTAGTTAAAATAAAGAGATATTATTTCATGGCAATTGAATTGGCAAAACTAATCTGACATTAACAAAGGTTGATAGAATGTGGGCCAAAGCAATTATCTTACACAACAGTTAGGAGGGTAAATTGACATACTACTAGGGGTGGCAGTGTCACTAGTCTCTACAGTTAGAAAGTGTGTGCATGTGATTCAGCCATTCCTTTTGGGGTTGTGTAGACTCTAGTGAAATTCACACCCATGTGCACAAGCAGAGCATGTTCAAGACTGGTCATTGTGGCTTTGTTTGCAGTAGAGTATAACTAGAAACAACAACAATAACAAACATAAATACATTTTGTTATAATCATGCAAAGGAATTCAATATAACAACAAAATTAGTAAATTAGAAATAGATGATAGACAGATATAGTTAGATAAATATCAAAGACAACACTGAGAGAAAATAAAAGTTACAGAAGCAGATGTGAAGTATGATATATTTATACAAAGTTTAAAAACATAGAAAAGATATACAATGTTAGTGATTCCATATATAGGTAGAAAATGTTTTATAATATACATGGAAATGATCAATAACAAATCTGAGAAGGCTGGGAATGGAATTAGGGAGCAGTTCACAGAGAGCATTAATCACGGGTAAATGTTATTTTTTGAAAGAAAAGATGGGAAGTAATACGGCAAAATAGTAAAAATCAGCAAAGCTGGGTACTGGGTACTGGTGTTATGTTATTTTCTGTATAAGATGTTTAAAATATTTAATAATTTCAAAACTAAAAGTAAATTACTTATTACAAGGCTTCTTATCAGTTGTAGCATTAGTACGATGCTGGTAGTACTATTACATGCTACCGTTATTATAATTAATACCAATCCATCAACTGCTATTTTAACTGATACGAATATTTACTGCTAGAGGATACACTCTGTGAAAGAAGCTTGTGAATCTTTCGGTAAATGCAACAATCCTTTTATAAGAAGGATAATAATCTCTAATAGGATATATATTCTGTAAGTTGGAATTTTTGTAGATTGAATATTTCCAAAAACTTTATTTGCTTATTTATTGCCTGATTAAACCAGTCTTTGAAAACAAAGGCCAATAAAATAAATTATATTAATTGACAACATTTTTCTGAAAATATTTTATCTTTCATAGCCAGTTTTTGGTTACCAGTCTTGTGAGCATGCAAGAAAATTTGAAATCTAAAAATAAGAACCAACAGAAGTCAAATTATGCCTCCTTAACAACAACAACAAAACTTTCAAAGCAATAAGGTCATGGAGAAAGACTTGTTTCAATGATGTTATTTTATATTTACAAATGTAATAGACAATGTGATATAAAAACTAATATTCTAACATTTTAAAAGAATGATAGTTTCTTATATTCATAATATAATTTATGTAGCACAACTTGGAATACTAGCAATAGAATGCTGGGAAAAAAATAAGTCAACCAACCCTGAGAAGAGTGTGCTGCGGATTTAACGTCTGCCTCATCCATTGGTGCACGAGGATTCTTCTGTGTTTCCTTCTCTGAAAGGCCAGCTGTATTATCCACTCCTGATTCTGCTTTCTCTCCTTTAGCCATTAGACAAACTGGAAATTCAGGGGAAAGTCGAGTATAGCTTTCATGATTTTTTTGACCATCAAAATGCAAAGGAAGTTTAATGACCTATTAGGAGATCAATCTGTTATCTAAATTGTTGAAACTATTACATAGTTTTCCTCTTAAAAAAAGAGACAATTTGAAAAACCTAAAATATCAATAATAAATTCAGTTTTCCAAACATTATATACTTTTGTTTGGTTGCATTACAAAGAATGCAGGTTTTTTGTACTAACAAATTACACAATTGCTTCAGATAGTGCTATTTCCTCTCTATATATTAGCTTCTTCTTTGTTTCAATTTATAATTTTTAAAATTTATTCTTCCATATAACACTAACATTCATACTAGGAGGAAATTAGCAAATATTCATTCACTATTTACTATCTCCAAGAAATATTATTTTAAGTTCAAAAGAAATGACAAGATGGTAGAATCTAGCAGTGAATGAGTGCTCATTATACAATTTTTTCAACTTTTCTCTATGTTTAAAATTTTAATAGTAAAAGTGCTTGGAGACAGTAATGACACAAGAAATGAAATATTCAGGAAAGTGAGGAATTGACAGACAAAGTTTCCTGGGAAAGAGTGACAGGCTGTCTTTCTGGCATCATTTTACCTGTTGCATCCTTACACACATGCCGTGGGGGGCCTCAGAGCTGTTGGCCAACCTCCTTTGGGATGCTCAGGGTTATTAGTCCGAGTACTATCCCTAATGACACCGTGAGAGAATACGTGAGGTCATGGCTAAGCCACGTGCCCTGGCTCTGCCAGCCCCTCGTTGACAGTGGCTGTTTCTCCACACTGACTGATCCAGGAGACAAATGTTCAGGATTCACCTGGATTGACTTGTTTCCTTTTTGTCTTCTAACAAGGCATTGCAAAAACACACTTTTCTGTTCCGTCATCTGCATTACCTCTCTTTTCTCTTCCCAATTCCAACTTATTCTTTTTCTGAATAAATACAGCATTAACTTGTTCAAAAATGTTTGCATTTGAGAAAACTTACATTGGGGGGGGGAGGAGCCAAGATGGCCGAATAGGAACAGCTCCGGTCTACAGCTCCCAGCGTGAGCGACTCAGAGGACGGGTGATTTCTGCATTTCCATCTGAGGTACCGGGTTCATCTCACTAGGGAGTGCCAGACAGTGGGCGCAGGTCAGTGGGTGCGCACCGTGCGCGAGCCGAAGCAGGGCGAGGCATTGCCTCACTTGGGAAGCGCAAGGGGTCGGGGAGTTCCCTTTCCGAGTCAAAGAAAGGGGTGACGGACGCACCTGGAAAATCCGGTCACTCCCACCTGAATACTGCGCTTTTCAGACGGGCTTAAAAAACGGCGCACCACGAGATTATATCCCACACCTGGCTCGGAGGGTCCTACGCCCACGGAGTCTCGCTGATTGCTAGCACAGCAGTCTGAGATCAAACTGCAAGGCGGCAGCGAGGCTGGGGGAGGGGCGCCCGCCATTGCCCAGGCTTGATTAGGTAAACAAAGCAGCCGGGAAGCTCCAACTGGGTGGAGCCCACCACAGCTCAAGGAGGCCTGCCTGCCTCTGTAGGCTCCACCTCTGGGGGCAGGGCACAGACAAACAAAAAGACAGCAGTAACCTCTGCAGACTTAAATGTCCCTGTCTGACAGCTTTGAAGAGAGCAGTGGTTCTCCCAGCACGCAGCTGGAGATCTGAGAACGGGCAGACTGCCTCCTCAAGTGGGTCCCTGACCCCTGACCCCCGAGCAGCCTAACTGGGAGGCACCCCCCAGCAGGGGCACACTGACACCTCACACGGCAGGGTACTCCAACAGACCTGCAGCTGAGGGTCCTGTCTGTTAGAAGGAAAACTAACAAACAGAAAGGACATCCACACCAAAAACCCATCTGTACATCACCATCATCAAGACCAAAAGTAGATAAAACCACAAAGATGGGGAAAAAACAGAACAGAAAAACTGGAAACTCTAAAAAGCAGGGCGCCTCTCCTCCTCCAAAGGAACGCAGTTCCTCACCAGCAACGGAACAAAGCTGGATGGAGAATGACTTTGACGAGCTGAGAGAAGAAGGCTTCAGACGATCAAATTACTCTGAGCTACGGGAGGACATTCAAACCAAAGGCAAAGAAGTTGAAAACTTTGAAAAAAATTTAGAGGAATGTATAACTAGAATAACCAACACAGAGAAGTGCTTAAAGGAGCTGATGGAGCTGAAAACCAAGGCTTGAGAACTAAGTGAAGAATGCAGAAGCCTCAGGAGCCGATGCGATCAACTGGAAGAAAGGGTATCAGCGATGGAAGATGAAATGAATGAAATGAAGCGAGAAGGGAAGTTTAGAGAAAAAAGAATAAAAAGAAATGAGCAAAGCCTCCAAGAAATATGGGACTATGTGAAAAGACCAAATCTACGTCTGATTGGTGTACCTGCAAGTGATGGGGAGAATGGAACCAAGTTGGAAAACACTCTGCAGGATATTATCCAGGAGAACTTCCCCAATCTAGCAAGGCAGGCCAACGTTCAGATTCAGGAAATACAGAGAACGCCAAAAAGATACTCCTCGAGAAGAGCAATTCCAAGACACATAATTGTCAGATTCACCAAAGTTGAAATGAAGGAAAAAATGTTAAGGGCAGCCAGAGAGAAAGGTCGGGTTACCCTCAAAGGGAAGCCCATCAGACTAACAGCAGATTTCTCGGCAGAAACTCTATAACCCAGAAGAGAGTGGAGGCCAATATTCAACATTCTTAAAGAAAAGAATTTTCAACCCAGAATTTCATATCCAGCCAAACTAAGTGAAGGAGAAATAAAATACTTTACAGACAAGCAAATGCTGAGAGATTTTGTCACCACCAGGCCTGCCCTAAAAGAGCTCCTGAGGAAGCACTAAACATGGAAAGGAACAACCGGTACCAGCCACTGCAAAATCATGCCAAAATGTAAAGACCATTGAGACTAGGAAGAAACTGCATCAACTAACGAGCAAAATAACCAGCTAACATCATAATGACAGGATCAAATTCACACATAACAATATTAACTTTAAATGTCAATGGACTAAATGCTCCAATTAAAAGACACAGACTGGCAAATTGGATAAAAAGTCAAGACCCATCAGTGTGCTGTATTCAGGAAACCCATCTCATGTGCAAAGACACACATAGGCTCAAAATAAAAGGATGGAGGAAGATCTACCAAGCAAATGGAAAACAAAAAAAAGGCAGGGGTTGCAATCCTAGTCTCTGATAAAACAGACTTTAAACCAACAAAGATCAAAAGAGACAAAGAAGGCCATTACATAATGGTAAAGGGATCAATTCAACAAGAACAGCTAACTATCCTAAATATATATGCACCCAATACAGGAGCACCCAGATTCATAAAGCAAGTCCTGAGTGACCTACAAAGAGACTTAGACTCCCACACATTAATAATGGGAGACTTTAACACACCACGGTCAACATTAGACAGATCAACGAGTCAGAAAGTCAACAAGGATACCCAGGATTTGAACTCAGCTCTGCACCAAGCAGACCTAATAGACATCTACAGAACTCTCCACTCCAAATCAACAGAATATACATTTTTTTCAGCACCACACCACACCTATTCCAAAATTGACCACATAGTTGGAAGTAAAGCTCTCCTCAGCAAATGTAAAAGAACAGAAATTATAACAAACTATCTCTCAGACCACAGTGCAATCAAACTAGAACTCAGGATTAAGAATCTCACTCAAAACCGCTCAACTACATGGAAACTGAACAACCTGCTCCTGAATGACTACTGGGTACATAACGAAATGAAGGCAGAAATAAAGATGTTCTTTGAAACCAACGAGAACAAAGACACAACATACCAAAGTCTCTGGGACGCATTCAAAGCAGTGTGTAGAGGGAAATTTATAGCACTAAATGCCCACAAGAGAAAGCAGGAAAGATCCAAAATTGACACCCTAACATCACAATTAAGAGAACTAGAAAAGCAAGAGCAAACACATTCAAAAGCTAGCAGAAGGCAAGAAATAACTAAAATCAGAGCAGAACTGAAGGAAATAGAGACACAAAGAACCCTTCAAAAAAATTAATGAATCCAGGAGCTTGTTTTTTTGAAAGGATCAACAAAATTGATAGACCGCTAGCAAGACTAATAAAGAAAAAAAGAGAGAAGAATCAAATAGACGCAATAAAAAATGATAAAGGGGATATCACCACCGATCCCACAGAAATACAAACTACCATCAGAGAATACTACAAACACCTCTACGCAAATAAACTAGAAAATCTAGAAGAAATGGATAAATTCCTTGACACATACACTCTCTCAAGACTAAACCAGGAAGAAGTTGAATCTCTGAATAGACCAATAATAGGATCTGAAATTGTGGTAATAATCAATAGCTTACCAACCAAAAAGAGTCCAGGACCAGATGGATTCACAGCTGAATTCTACCAGAGGTACAAGGAGGAACTGGTACCATTCCTTCTGAAACTATTCCAATCAATAGAAAAAGAGGGAATCCTCCCTAACTCATTTTATGAGGCCAGCATCATTCTAATACCAAAGCCAGGCAGAGACACAACAAAAAAAGAGAATTTTAGACCAATATCCTTGATGAATATTGATGCAAAAATCCTCAATAAAATACTGGCAAACCGAATCCAGCAGCACATCAAAAAGCTTATCCACCATGATCAAGTGGGCTTCATCCCTGGGATGCAAGGCTGGTTCAATATATGCAAATCAATAAATGTAATCCAGCATATAAACAGAGCCAAAGACAAAAACCACATGATTATCTCAATAGATGCAGAAAAAGCCTTTGACAAAATTCAACAACCCTGCATGCTAAAAACTCTCAATAAATTAGGTATTGATGGGACGTATTTCAAAATAATAAGAGCTATCTATGACAAACCCACAGCCAATATCATACTGAATGGGCAAAAACTGGAAGCATTCCCTTTGAAAATGGGCACAACACAGGGATGCCCTCTCTCACCACTCCTATTCAACATAGTGTTGCAAGTTCTGGCCAGGGCAATTAGGCAGGAGAAGGAAATAAAGGGTATTCAATTAGGAAAAGAGGAAGTCAAATTGTCCCTGTTTGCAGACGACATGATTGTATATCTAGAAAACCCCATTGTCTCAGCCCAGAATCTCCTTAAGCTGATAAGCAACTTCAGCAAAGTCTCAGGATACAAAATCAATGTACAAAAATCACAAGCATTCTTATACACCAACAACAGACAGAGAGCCAAATCATGAGTGAACTCCCATTCACAATTGCTTCAAAGAGAATAAAATACCTAGGAATCCAATTTACAAGGGATGTGAAGGACCTCTTCAAGGAGAACTACAAACCACTGCTCAAGGAAATAAAAGAGGATACAAACAAATGGAAGAACATTCCATGCTCATGGGTAGGAAGAATCAATATCGTGAAAATGGCTGTACTGCCCAAAATAATTTATAGATTCAATGCCATCTTCATCAAGCTACCAATGACTTTCTTTACAGAATTGGAAAAAACTACTTTAAAGTTCATATGGAACCAAAAAAGAGCCCGCATCGCCATGTCAATCCTAAGCCAAAAGAACAAAGCTGGAGGCATCACGCTACCTGACTTCAAACTATACTACAAGGCTACAGTAACCAAAACAGCATGGTACTGGTACCAAAACAGAGATATAGATCAATGGAACAGAACAGAGCCCTCAGAAACAACACCGCATATCTACAACTATCTGATCTTTGACAAAGTTGAGAAAAACAAGCAATGGGGAAAGGATTCCCTATTTAATAAATGGTGCTGGGAAAACTGGCTAGCCATATGTAGAAAGCTGAAACTGGATCCCTTCCTTACACCTTATACAAAAATCAATTCAAGATGGATTAAAGACTTAAACATTAGACCTAAAACCATAAAAACCCTAGAAGAAAACCTAGGCATTACCATTCAGGACATAGGCATGGGCAAGGACTTCATGTCTAAAACACCAAAAGCAATGGCAACAAAAGACAAAATTGACAAATGGGATCTAATTAAACTAAAGAGCTTCTGCACAGCAAAAGAAACTACCATCAGAGTGAACAGGCAACCTACAAAATGGGAGAAAATTTTCACAACCTACTCATCTGACAAAGGGCTAATATCCAGAATCTACAATGAACTCAAACAAATTTACAAGAAAAAAACAACCCCATCAAAAAGTGGGCGAAGGACATGAACAGACACTTCTCAAAAGAAGACATTTATGCAGCCAAAAAACACGTGAAAAAATGCTCATCATCACTGGCCATCAGAGAAATGCAAATCAAAACCACAATGAGATACCATCTCACACCAGTTAGAATGGCAATCATTAAAAAGTCAGGAAACAACAGGTGCTGGAGAGGATGTGGAGAAATAAGAACACTTTTACACTGTTGGTGGGACTGTAAACTAGTTCAACCATTGTGGAAGTCAGTGAGGTGATTCCTCAGGGATCTAGAACTGGAAATACCATTTGACCCAGCCATCCCATTACTGGGTATATACCCAAAGGACTATAAATCATGCTGCTATAAAGACCTATGCACACGTATGTTTATTGCGGCATTATTCACGATAGCAAAACTTGGAACCAACCCAAATGTCCAACAATGATAGACTGGATTAAGAAAATGTGGCACATATACACCATGGAATACTATGCAGCCATAATAAATGATGAGTTCATGTCCTTTGTAGGGACATGGGTGAAATTGGAAATCATCATTCTCAGTAAACTATCACAAGAACAAAAAACCAGACACCGCATATTCTCACTCATAGGTGGGAATTGAACAATGAGATCACATGGACACAGGAAGGGGAATATCACACTCTGGGGGCTGTTGTGGGATGGGGGAAGTGGGGAGGGATAGCACTGGGAGATATACCTAATGCTAGATGACGAGTTAGTGGGTGCAGCGCACCAGCATGGCACATGTATACATATGTAACTAACCTGCACAATGTGCACATGTACCCTAAAACTTAAAGTATAATAATAATAAAAAAAAAGAAAACTTACATTGGAAAAATCCACATATTTTAGAATTTCACATAAAAGGAAACTGAGTTTTCCAGAACAGAAGTTTTTTGTTTTTGTCTTCATGAGCGAGAAGGATCTACATGCCTACTTATTCTGCCTACAATCAGAAAATCATGCATCTTGCATGTTACTATTCTAATTAATAAGACTCGCTTCCCCATGAAATTTTCAGAAGGAGAAAATTATTTTTATTGTCTATCAAATAAGTATGTTAGTGGACAATAACATCCATCTCTAATGGATAATGCCAGCTGGGCTCTGCAAATAAATTATAGTATTCCTTATTTTTTCTCTACAAAGTATTTTTAATAGAAAGTCAGAAAAAAACGAGGCAAATTTTAGTAATATGTTCAAATTCAAGTAGATTTTGGTCATCAAAATATTTTAATGCTGCTAAAAAATACCCACTTTTCTTGAGCTTGCAAGTTTTAAACACTACTTCTAATTTAACCTCAAATATAAACTGTCTTCATAATGAATAACAGCACTTCATAAATTATCTTTTATAAAACAAAGCTCGTTCTTACTTTCCATCCCATAATTTGTAGAACACTGAATTTTAGGAAACAGTTAGTGAAAAAGTCAGTTAATAATTATAGATGTCTTCCACATTAGCTAGACCAAGATTTACCTTTTTTTTTTTTTTCAAGCCAGAGTTTTGCTCTTGTTGCCCAAGCTGGAGGAGTGCAATGGCGCGATATTGGCTCACCGCAACCTCCACCTCCCAGGTTCAAGCGATTCTCCTGCCTCAGCCTCCTGAGTAGCTGAGATTACAGGCACCTGCCACCACGCCCAGCTAATTATTGTATTTTTAGTAGAGACAAGGTTTCACCATGTTGGCCAGGCTGGTCTCCAACTTCTGACCTCAGGTGATCCACCCACCTCAGCCTCCCAAAGTGCTGAGATTACAGGCATGAGCCACCACACCCAGCCCAAACTTTACTTTCTTATGGCTATATTTATTTTGACTCTTGGTATGGCATTCAGGTCACCAATTTTTAAAACATTTTCTTATGGATTTTCTATAGTTATCTTCAACCTTTAAATAAATTTTCAATATTTTTTACATTCATTTATAATAGTCTTCCTCTTTAAGCTTATTTATATCAGCGTTTCTGATTCTTAGAAGTTTTTAAAAAGTTCTGATGCCTGACACCCCACCACAAAACAACTAAATTAAAGTAACTGAGACTAGAACCCAGGCAATAGTATTTCTAAAACTTCCCACAGAATTCTACTGTGCAATCAGATTTATCTTAGGATGGCACTATTTCCAGAATGAATAGGCAGGTACATATTCACATAAATGTTATTTTATTAATAGCATAGCTACACTGCCCCAACACGATATTTCAGCAAAACATTATAATGGAATTAGATAAGAAGAAAAAATGCCAGGTAATTCTACTCAAAGTAAATAGGAAACAGGGAGACTGTTACTGATTTTAAGGACGAAATTACATGTGCTTCCTGGGAACACCCAATTTAATAGTTCTATCAGTTAGGTAAGTAGATAGATAGGTAGACAGACAGACAGATACATTACATAGATACAAAGAAAACTTCAAATATGAAGGGGAAGAAGAATAATTTATGGCATTATATGACACAAACAACCTGGAAAAACATCATCGGGAAGAATAAATTTGGGTACAAAGAACGCACTATAAATGTGCTGGAATCCTTATCCTTTTTGCATCCCTAGAGGAGGCAATGCCCAACGCACAATAGAAGTTCAGTAAACGTTTTTTTTTTTTTTTTTTTTGAGATAGGATCTTGCTCTGTTGCTCAGGCTGGAGTGCAGTGGCGCAATCTCAGCTCACTGCAACCTCTACCTCCTGGGTTCAAGCGATTCTCCTGCCTCAGCCTTTCAAGTAGCTGAGATTACAGGTGCGTGCCACCAAGCCCGGCTAGTTTTTGTATTTTTTTAGTAGAGATGGGTTTCACCATGTTGGCCAGGCTGGTCTTGAATTCCTGGCATCAAGTGATCCGCCTTGATAAGGAAACTTACCAGAGCTCCATCCTCATGTTGATGAGATGAAGCTGCACACTCCACCCCAGCAGTGACAGATTGTGAACTGAGACTTGGGTGGCAGCTCTGGTCCATTCACAACATAGAAGATTTTATTAAGTGATCTTTAAATTTCCCACTAATTCTATAATTTTATTCCTTGTTTCTAAATATCTATTTAATCTGCATTATCAGAAATCAGCATTAAGATGTAATAACTTTTACCATTCTAAGCTACTTTACTTATTAAATTTTCCAATGGCATGAAAGGAAGCTGAAGGCTAGAAAGAAGCAGCTTTAGAAAACATTTTAATTCCTTGCCACTTAAAAAATCATATTGCAAACCTGAAAATAGAGATTGCACAGCCAGTGGTCCAAGTCCAGGCAAATCAAATCTTCAATTTTCCTAAAGTTACTGAGTTTCTGGTCATAATGTCCTCATAGAAGGGGACACTTAAATTTTCCCTCCACTGTATCAAAGTTGTTATTACACAAAGGGAACACTGCTCAGCCCACAGCCCGGTCCAGGCAAGTGTATCTTCCACGAAGAAGAAAGAGTTCAAACAAGAAAGCCATGCCAGGGCTCACATTTTTCTTTTGAGGGAGCACCTATGAAAAACATTAAGAAAAGAGAAGATTGGGACACTTGTGGTTTTAGAAACACGTTACATTCAGTGATGCTTATAGACAATTTAGAATTAAGTAAAACGTTGGTCTATACTCCTGTGGTTTGCCCTTGAAAACTCACTATTGGATGTATTTACATAAACAGTCCTTCCAGCCCCAGGTAATTGAGCAACCATGAAAATGTGACCTACACAAATTTGACCCTGCTGGTTAAAGATTCTAAACTTTATACGTTTTAGAAATCAAGTTTGCAACATGTTCACTCTCATAGTAGTCTGTGTTTTCATTCCTCTTTGATCGAGCTGGCACCTCTACTGTATAACTATTTCTATCTTCCATAATAGTCATTGTTTTGAATGCCTGCCATTCATTTTTGTGTCATTCACTTACCCAGCACAACTGCATTGCACAGAACAAATGCTTTTTAAAAAGTGGTTAAACAAATTAGCGCAAATTATCCTACCCATGATGATAACTGGAATTACTATTCCAAAGTCCACCTCTGGAAGAAAAAATAGAGTCCTATTTAATTTTGTGATTTTTCTGTTTATGTCAGTTGACACTATAATGCACACGCTGTATAAGCAAGTTGTCAGTGCTAAACAAATAGAACTGAGTGTAAAGATGGGTGAAATAATCAGCATGACCAAGCCGCTGATCAAGTCCCCAGATGTAGAGATGGAGCTTATTCCATGACCTTAAAACAAAATTTAGAGAAATGCAAGACATAAATAATCTTTTTAACGAAATGGGTTATAGCCTTGGATTTCTTTTTAGAATTTTGTGTGGATAATTACAAGTAGACAAAGATTGGGACTTAGACTATTTTTAAACAATATATTTAACCAAAAGTGTGTAGGTATATTGTATATGATTTTTATAAATATTCCAAGACTTAGTTTAGGTATAAAATGAAACAGAGGCATCTGTTAAAAAATGCCATAACCCTGTGGCAGCTGCTATTAAACCATTAACAGGATCAGGTTTTATTTAAACCAGATTTATCTTTCTTTTTACGATAGCCTATGAGAAAGCTAAAAACATTAGGCACAAATTACTGACAAAAGAGAACCTTATTCAAGTTGTACTTTTCATTTGGCTAGTTGGCTGTGAGTAAACTTTGTGATACGAAAATAAAAGTTAAATCAGAAGGAGAAGAAATGGAGTCAGAATCCTGTTTTGGGCCATCATTTAAAGATCAAGTTGAACTGATGCTATTGACAATAATTTCATCTATTTTTAGCCCTGCATTTAGAAGTGAAAACTAGAGCCCCTGTTACACTAAACTCCTATGTATTCAGCTATACATTCAAAGTAGATGGAATTAAGAATTTGTCCAGTACTGACCCAATTCTATCATTAATTTTGTTGCAGTCTTAGGAAGTCACTTTTCTTTTTTTATATGTAAGTTTCCATGCACTTGAGTTCTCTCATCAATAAAAAACAAAGCTATAAATATCTTCTTCTCAAAGTTAATGTAATTATGCACTTAGTAAATACAAAAATTCTCAGAAAATATGAAATGTGCCTTTTTAAAATTTATTTCTTCTAGGACCATCCCAACCACTTCTAAGATGACTTAGTAATAGTTCATTTTAATAAACAGAAAAATAACATAGTCAAGGTTAAAATACACCTGTAAACATGCAAAACAGCAGCATCTTTTTTTTTTTGAGCGTATGAGAAATAGTTCAAGGCTACCAAGCACAATAATTAACACCATGCAGTCCTGTGTCAGCTCAAGAGGAACTTCATCTCAACGCATTCTACAAGATGGAGGAGTCATACACAACTACCCTGACAGCCCCTAAAATAGTTAAGCATGTGAACCAGACCAAACCTAGTCACCGATACTGAGAAGGAAAATAAAAGCCATAAATTATTAAATAAAGGAAATGACTTTATCTGATAACAGTTGTAGTTATTCGTTTGGTGCCTTTCCTTTGCTGCAGATTGTAGCAGAAATCTTCTGCCCTGCAATGTGTAGCTTGTAATTCATTCCTTTCCTCTTTGGCAAGAAAGGCCACTAAATTTCAGTGTACTTTGCAGAAGATCCTTTTCACAAATCTAAGTACTTCCATAGCTATCCTATGAAGTGACATTCCCATAAGGATTTTTCAGTAGCTTTGTAGCTAAATACCATATGTTAAGAAAAATATACGTGTTGGTCTCCCCCAACTATCAATGCCCTCCGTCATGACAGTCCTGGTAGGTGGCGATCATAAGAGCCTCAGAGTCCCTTCATTTAATGAGTGCCATGAAGAACACCCCTGTGATGCTGCTCTTCTCCCTCCTCCCACCCTCCACCCTCAAGTACTGGGCTGAATACCTAAGTGATGAAATAATCTGTACAACAAACCCCCACAACGTGAGTTTACCTATGTAACAAATCTTCACATGAACCCCAAACCTAAAATAAAAGTTAAAAGAGAAGAGTACCCCTTTGGAAGGAAGAGCTGCTACAAAGCTGAATTCCACTGCATAGCATAAGGGTGATGCATTTGATCTTCCACATTGCGAAAGGTACATGTGAAAGGTGAATGGAGAAAAAACGGAATCCAAGAAGCAAATGGGAATTTTGAAGTCTTACTGCTGAATGAAGGATTGGAAGAGAAAGCAAAATTCCTTACACTTTAAAAATGTAAAGGATACACTTTTAAATTACTTTTTGGTATATTTTTAAATTAAAACAATCCAGAAAGGACTAGAGTAAATGATGCAAAAATTATAAACATGCATATTCACGAAACATTGTTCATTTTTCTGGACTTTCTGATTTTTTGTAATGATTATTATCTTTACAGAAAAGAAGTATATTAAGTGATTTCAAAATCAGAGAGCCTTCAAGGTCCTGCTTCTGATTATGATGGAGACGATCAAAAGTAACCAACACTTCCATCATAAAAAGGAAAAATAATTATATTTTTAACCCACTGGGAGACTGAGGACACAGAAATTTAGGGGAAACTAAATCTCACAGAGGGATAAATGCTTTGTATATGAACTAGGATAGAGGCAGCTTTAATGCCAGGAAACAGGTGAGGAAGCAGAACAGTCACTGGGTAGACTACTTTGCAGGGGAAAGAGAAAGTGGCTGAACTTTTAACAATCATGGGCTCTATGGAATATTGAAAACATACAAGCTTCAGACAAAGAGCAAGTTCTCACTAGTTACCAATTCTCAACCTTGGGACTTTTAACAAGTGCTCAGCAGCATGTGGGCAATTGAGTCTAGATAGGGAGCAAAAAGAGATTTTCAGTGGCACAGAAATCCTGGGACAGTGCTGGAGAGCAGAGCAGAATGTCAGTTACATGGTGCATGGATAAGCAAGCCCAGATGAAAGGAGGGATCTTTTACAGCTTAAAGCTTTTGAAACTGGTAGTAAATTAAAACTAACTAAAGCTATAAACCCAACCCCAACTTAGCTCAATTCCTGATTTGATCAGAGAGATCAGCCCTTGTGGAGGAGAAATATTTTCCACTCCAGTCTCTGTAATTGGCTTACATACAATATCTGGCATATAATACACAACTGTGAGACATTCATAGAAGGAGGAAAATGTGATGCATGAACAAAAGAAAACCAATCAATGAAACTGACCCACAAATGGCCAGATGTTGGAATTAACTAAGATCATAAACAATCATTATAAATAGGACCCAAAATTAGAGGAAAAGATAGAAATAGCTGGTAAAAGTTTTCAATAGCTAAGAAGAGAACTTTAAAAATGTTTAGAACAGAAATCTAAAGTATTTGAAATAATAAAATTATTAAATGGGCATAACATTAGAAATGGACACAACAGAAAAAGGATAGGTGAACAGAGGTCAATAGAAATTATTCCAACTGAGGCATAAAGTCAAAAAGAATAAAAAAGTAAAATACACTACAGCATGAAAGACTTGTGGGGCAATAATAAACAGTCTAGCACACATACAGTTGGAATCCTAAAATGAGAAGAGAAAGATGATAGTTCAGGAAAAAATATTTGAAGAGATAATGGCTGAGAATTTTCCAAAATTGATGAAAGACA
This sequence comes from Pan paniscus, assembly GCF_029289425.2. Lineage (NCBI taxonomy): Eukaryota > Metazoa > Chordata > Mammalia > Primates > Hominidae > Pan > Pan paniscus. The sequence continues at coordinate 24,465,903 of NC_073254.2, forward strand.
TCAATCTACACAACCAGAAGCTCAGAAAATCTTAAACAGAAGAAATACAAAGGAAATACCACCCAAGCATATCATAATTAAACTGATTGAAAATCAAAGATAAGGAGAAATCATAAAGACTCATCAATGATCTCTAACAAAAAACTCATTAACGGCTGTCAAAGGAACACACTTAGGCAAGTATCCATATTTTCTTATCATGAAATTCTGAATTTAATATAAAATATTATAAATCATGTGGCAACATCTAACTTTCACTTCTTTGCCCTGCTTCTTTCCTCTGGTCACATAAAGTTACTTTTATTCCTGGCACTGCACAAAAGGTCTCCAGAAACTTGGTTTATTGTAAGCTCTACTTTTGGTTGCTTTTGCCTAACTGACATCATATATTTACCATATAAATTGTAATTCCTTAGCATCATATTCAGGACCCTAATGCAGTATCATAGCAATCTAAATTTCTAATTTTGTCTCCTCTTAAACACATACTTAAATACATATTAACATGTATAATACTTATCATATTAAATACTGTCAAAATTATTTTCTCAAATGCCTGTATATACACACACACACACACACACACACACACACACACACAGACACACACACAGAGAGAGAGAGAGAGAATTATTTTCTCATGAAAGCCTATTCATCAGGAAATTCTTCCTCCTCCCCCAAGGTGTTTTGCTCATTATGATCAAGGAATCTTGTCTTCAGTTTGGACAAGACCTTTGAGGTTATCATTTCTAATCCACAGGTTCTCAAGCAAATGTACAGGCAGAGACACTGATAGGATCCAGACACAGGCCCAAGGACGGTGTGTCAGACAAGGAGAATGGGAACTAAACTCAAGGATATCTTCCAAGTCTGATATTCTATGATAGTCAACACAGCAAATCAGTATACTTAATGTGCATTAGAAATAACAAAATTTTCTCTTTGAGGCAGACAATTCTGAATACCTGAGTGGGAATTGAAGCCACAGAATAGAGTCATCTAGGTTATCCCCTGAAAGTTTCATAAAACCATTACTGTTTTTTCTATTCTCTCAGTCCAGAAAAATAAATAGGTAAATCAGCTCTAATCTCCAGTCTTTCTGCTATAGGATAAGAAAAAGTAGCTATTCTTAGAAACCTATCTTGGCCTAGGGATCAAGAACACAGGGTAGTAACAACTACAACTGTCACTGCTTCTTAACGGAAGAGAGAGATTCTTACTTCCTATACCTTGGGAAAACCAGCATTCTCATGTCAAATTTAGTAGTTCCAGCTTCCTGTTTTAGGAAAATTATTTTTTGGGTTCCTTAATTTTAAAAATTGGTGTAATATCAGCAGTTAACATTCATGTCCTAAGTGCAAGACACTTTTTAAAAGCACTTTATCCTTATAAACTCAATAGCCACCTAATCCTATAAAGTAGATTCTATAGACTCAATTTTACAAATAACACAACTGAGGGAAGGCCCAAGGTCATACAAAACAGATGTGGAGGGTAGAGCTTGGATCTGATTTTAGGCAATCTGCACCACAGCCAGTCACGCTAAGCTTCCTGAATGTAGGAGGGGCCAACTAGGGACAACCCACCTCGGATTCATGGTGAGAGACCTCAAGGTCATTCTGCTCTATCCTATTTACCGCTCTTCAGGATTCCTACAAACTGGGAAGCTGGGGCTCCTCTTCCAGATATTTCTCTGTATCTAGCCAGTTCTCTCTCTCCTAAATTGCTTGATTTGAGTTCCGTTAACCAAAACAGACATATTGCCTATCAAGAAAAAGCATTTTTACTCCAATAAAATCCTACTATCAGGGATTCTTAAAGAATAAGTCTTTCTAAAGGGCTAAGTTTACCAGTAGCTTACAAATGAATAATTCTGAATAAAAATTCTCCTTAAATGAAGGGCACAATTCCATGATCTCGCAAACCTAAAGTCCCTGAATCTAATTTTACAATTTCTCAACAACGAATTTAATTATTTGAGAAGCACCAACAATCATACTGTGATGTTTTCAAGACCCTAAACTCTCAGTCTCAGAAATTTAGTTTGTAAAAGAATTACCCATGAGTGATTACTGAAAGTGTAGACTTCCCAGACCTCACGCTTACCTTGAATCAGTGAGTCTGGTGTGGGGCTTGGTACTCTGAATTTTAACAAGAATGTGAGGTAATCGTGAATCAGACGGTCCTTCAGCCCACACTTTCCTGAGAATCACCACCCAGTGTGGACACAAAGATAAGCAAGCCAGGTTTGTGAATCCTTGATCATATGTTGGATCCTCTACTGCTTACGACAACTACATTTCTGCCTAAAATCTAACTGAGTCATATCTGAATAATTACTGGTTAAGCAATATGACCTTTCCACCATTTTCAATCAAACATGACTGAAATCAAGAGAAAATATGTGGTATGTCATCTCATTATATTGCAATTCCATTACCTGACCTCAACCTCAATATGTCATAACTCATCTCTTCACATGCTACTCAGATGTTCAACTACGAATATTTCACTCTAGAGAGATGAAAAAAATCTAATTGAATATTTTAATTTAGAAAGTTCAGTTCTGGGATTCTCCTCTCTCTCACTTTTTTTTTTTTTGACTGTGAAAACAAAAAGTCAAATTTGCTTTTTAGTTTCTCCTTGTTAGGCAAAAGATAGATCTTTCCCTTCATTGTCCCTGAGAGTTGAACACATTGGGGAAAAATTGGGCACAGCCCATTACTTTTACAAACTCCAGTGAGTGAGCCTCAATGCACAAAAAGATGGCATTTCTGAACATCTGCAGCCTGATTAGATCAAAGACCAACAAATTAACCACAAATGGCTTTACAAGGAGCATGGAAATATATCATTTGGAAAGGAGAAAACTTTTGGCAATAATTGCTCATCAACGTTTTCCCTTCGGGCAGCCCACATTGCACCAAAGATATCTAGCAATGAAGTTAATGCCTGTGCAGCATTTTATATCTTACAAAGCTCTTATATGCACGTTATCACATTTGATCTGCACATCAACCTTGTAACGTTGTCGACATTAGCCCATTTTACAGGTGATTGAAGAAAATGATTTAGGAAAGTAATGACTTGCTCATGTTTCTCCAGCTACTGAATTGAGTTGACTATATCAAAACCCCCTATCTCTGACTTTAGTGTTTCCCTTCAATCATTCATGCACATTTATTAAATCTCTATTTTGCATTTAGACACCACTTTTGGCACTGAGGATAAAAATAATTGAGTGAGACAAAAAGCTTTCTACTCTCACTGAGTATAGTCTGATAGGAAAGAGAATACACAATAAACAAATATATATGAGACCTCATCAGTAGTGATAAATGTTTAGCCTGTCACAATTGATACTGAAATAATGAAAATAAATAGCAATGGACTAGAAAATGACTAGAGGAGGGGGCTATTCTGTTAAGAAACTCTTGCCTAAGGAAGCAACCCTTACCCTGAGAACTGCCATGTCAAGGTGTGAGAGAAAACCCTACTAAGCAAGAAGCAGTAATGAATTCAGTGGCCCTGCAGCAAGAAATGAGCTCAGTGTGTTCAGAGAATGACGGTGAGGCTGAACTAAAATACACAAGCAAAAAACTGGAATGCAATGAAAGTAGATAATGGGATAGAAGCCAGATCATATACTCTTTGAAGGCCCAGGTAAGGCATTTTGGATCTTATTATAGTTGCAGTGAAGATCTAAATGCAATGGAAAATCTTGAGCAGAGGCTGGATATGACCTGATTTGCAGTTTGCTAAATTGACCTTTATTGGTCCCAGAGTTTAGTGATGATTTTGTTTGAACATAAATCTGTTTTTTGCCACCACCATAAGCTTTGAGAGCCTCATCAGTTCAAAGTCATTGACTATTGCTTTATATATGTACGAGGCAGATGACGGGAAAAGATAGCCAGGCCCATCCTTTGCAATTAACAGGCAGTGTGACCTTGGAAAAATTCTTTGCCCTACTCAGTCCTTCGTGACTTCACTCAGCGTTCATAGGAGAATTAATGCCTTAAAAGTAATTGTAAAGCATTTTGTATAGATGTCGAAATATTAAAGCATATTCCCTCTGAATGTGAGTGAGTTCAAATATAGAAGCAAGTTCCTCCTCTTTAGAGAATTCAAAATGATTTGATTGTTGAATTGCATGCCAAGTGAACAAGAACTACTATTTTGTAACTAGGGCATTCTTAACTCTGAATACATTGGATGTGAACAGATGTAGAGAACAGACACAAAGGACAAAGATGGATTTATGGCATTATAAAATTTAAAATGTGAATCTGCATAAAACACCAAAAATGTTTTAAAGAAAAAAAAAATTCAACTAAAAGGTAGTCAATGGTTGTTTCTTTTACAACCTCAATGTGACTCTGAGTCTTAGAATTGTTTATTTTGAAAATATTTATTAAGACAGATGCCTTTCTAGTTGCTGATGATACAGAAGTTAACAAAATACCAAAATACCTACTCTCAGGAATCTTACATTCTGGTGCTGCCAAATATTCTTAAGATTGAATGACCACCTGTCAATGTCATGCAATGTGACAGCCTCTTTTCTGAATGTTAATTTACTACATAATACAGAGCCTATCCTTTGAGAGGCAGAAAGCAGAGACTGGAAAGAGAGAGAAGGTTGGCTTTAGACGTAGAAACAAATCTGATAGAAATACAAAGAAAAAGGATAGAAATTGGTGGGTAATTTGCAGATATGAAAAACTAATATATCAGTGATTGCTGCTTCCTTTAGGGCATGTTGTGAACCTTGATGTTTGGACTGAGGAATCATTCACATGTGGACTTAAGTTCAGCTTCAAACATCTGAGCAAGTTCTCATCTCTAAAACCTCAGTTTTTCTCAACTGCAAAATGGGTTTAACAATGAATTTGGTTGTGTGATGTTAGCATTGATAGTATAGGTTAAGTGCATAGTGATGTAATTGGCACACTACAGACACTCAGTAAATGGTACTCTCCCACTCCTCCTAGAGAATAAGTGATACAGTGACTTTCTGTACCCATTGCCTTAAAACCTCTCACATCACCCAGAAGCAAGTAATGTAGACAAAAGTAGCGTCACATTTAGTGTAAACTGAGTTTTCTCAAAGGAGAAAATTAAGAAAGGATTGACTGAGACTTTTTTAAGAAATGTTTTGAAAGACTGTAGAAAGTCAACATACAGAGGAAGGCAGAGAACATTGTACATGAAGGACTATTGTTATAAAGATAAAAATAACTATAGCTTCCAGTTATTTCCTACATGCAATCTACTATGCTAAAGAGCTGATACATCACATTATTTAATGCTCATAAAACCCCTATGAATTAGATATTAGTTTCCCATTTCACAAATGAGAAAACGGAGGCCAGGGATATTTTAAATTATTTTCCTGAAGTATTGATTGCTGGTAAGTAGCAGAACCAGGATTCCAACTCTGCTCAGCCTCACTCTAAAGATGTGTTCTTCATTACTACACTTTGGGTCAAGTTCTCATTTGTTTTCGTGGGGACAAGGGGCAAGAGAGTAGGGTGTCCCTTTGCTTGACTGGAGAGGCACATGTACAGTAGCAGTCGGAAGCAAGTTGGGGGGTTGAGTTGGGAGAGGCCATGGCTGGAAGTAGGATGCCCCATGACTGCCCATGTCATTGAGGAAGGGCCACTGGCCATCAAGAGTCTCACAAGTCCGAGATCCCCTTAACCAGCAGAAGTGACCCTTTTAAGAACTAACACAAAGGGACTTCCTCCAACTGATATAATGAAAAACTTTCTAAAGCTGCACAATATAATATACTCCAGAGCTCTCCATTATTAATGGTAATAACCAATAATCAATAAAAGCAATCATGTGCCAGTCTAGTTTTCCTAAGACTGTTCCTTCCTATGAGTTATTAAAATCATTTCAATTTTTAGATATTAAATGTCACACAGAAAATAACCTCTTGCAAAATGTTGGGTTCATCATATTTTAAGAATTAATACTTTAGGTCATTTTAATCAGTTTCTGATATATGCGGTTTTCAGGAAGCACCTCAGGGAAGAACATGGTGGCCATGACTAATAATGACAGGAATATGAACTATATTCTTCATATACATATCGGACTTGGAGCATTACTGAAGTACTTGACCATCTTAAGTATTTAGGAAGCTTTAAATAAAAAATAAATTTGCCTATTTCACTGAAATTGAGCATCCTTTTTTCGGGCATAAAACTTCAAACTTATTAATTTTATGGCTATATTTTAAAGTGAGTGCCAGTCCCAGCTAGATGACTATATGGTAAGTGTCTTAAAATTTCAAGAAAAGGCACTAAATTTTTCACAGTGTTTGTGTTTCATTCTCAGTGTAATAAAAATATGCCACCCTTTTAATAATGAATAATAGATTCTCAGTTTGATTTACATGCATGGATTAAATGTCATGTTTGAAAAGTTGCTATTTTATTCATATTGGATTTCCCTCCAGTAAAACAAAAATGGTACCCATCTACTACTGTAATAATGACACCTTGCCACACTGATAATATGTATGATATATACATATTAACTGGCTGGTATACTTTTTAAAAATTCTATAGATCCAAGAAATAGTCTAACAGCACAGGAAGTTTCAGTAAGATTTTCTCTGAGGTACTTACATGTACCCTACAATTACCCAAAACCTCCATTAATGTGGCTAAATGAAAGGAACAGGGGAGCCAGGCACCCCTCCTATCACAGATTAAGCTCATTTCAGTGATGCCAGATTCATATGTTGATTTCTAAAAGGTTGAAGTATTTTGTGGCTCCTCCTTTCTTACCAGAAAATAAAGAACAATTTATTGTCACCAGTTTTTCATGAGCCCCTCCTGTATTTGTATGAAAGGGCTGCCATAACAAAGTACTATACACTGGGTGCCTTGGCTACAAAAATCTGTGTTCTCAAAATTCTAGAAACTAGAATTCCAAGCTCAAGTTGTTGGCAAGGCTGGTTTCTCCTGAGGCCTCTGTCCTTGGCTTGCCGATGGCCATCTTGTTCCTGTCTCCTCACACAGGCTTCCCTCTGTGTGCATCTGTGTCCTAATCTCTTCTTCTTCTAAGGGCACCATTCATATTGGATTAGGGCAAAGAAAAGCAAACTTTTCCTTTCTACCTGGGTCTAAAAACTTCACTAGTTTTAGAAAGGAAGGATGTAAGATATCAAAATATAAATATTGTTCATTCACAGCAGCTCATATATCCTTTCAAATCACGGACATGATATAGACAAGAAGAATAACGACATTCTTTAGTTAACCAAAATTTCATTGAAGGTGTATATTTGAGTTTTGTTTATGGTTTTTTAAAGCTGGTTTGTTTTAAGTTAAACATTATTTTAGTCTTTCAGTATGTCAGGCACTGAGCTGAATTATAACATTTACTCTGACCTAGTACCCTACTGGTGGTGACATCATAAGATTAAGGAGATGGAGCTTATTGTGATGACTATTTTGCAGTTGAAATAGGGGAGGCACAGGCAGATTGAGAAACTGCTGTAACTCACATTGCTAAGTTTGTTTTAGAGCCAGAATTCCAGTCAGGTTATAAAACACACACTGAATCACCATTCTGCTTTATCTCGGCCTACGGTGTTTAGTCCTTTCATTTAAATATACAAAAATAAACTCCTATGATAGCATTCCCAAAAGATTTTATTAGTAATTAAATTGATTTTATTCTCTTTGTCCAAAGAAAAAGCCTCATCTGATCACAAATAATTAAACAACAGAACTTCTTGAAAGTTAGAGACTAATAAACGTCCATATTCTGTCATAAGGAAGCCTGGGTGGCCACATTCTGTTCTCTGAGATCTCTGTTCCAGTAACTTCTTTGCTATGGCGTGTGCTTTAATACCATCCATATGATGGCATCTGTTTACTTCTTCCACAAGGAGTCCTCAAGATTGCATAATTTAGTGTAAGCAAAATCACTTTTTGCCTTTAAACTAGCAGTCATTAAATTTCATCATTCACACCCTGACATGTGATCCAAAAAAACAGATGTACTTATCAAATAAGATGGGGTTAAGTACCATCAAAATTAAATATTTCTTTTCCTTTGGCTGACATAGGCACTCGATCCAAGACATGATTTTATTTTTTTTGTGGTGTGGGATAATGTGAAAAATGAAATCTGTAACCCTAAATTGAAGGAAATCATAGTCTTAATGGAACCACTAAAGAAATTGTTCCAGAATTATATATCCTTCCAGAAATAACAACCCTGTAATGTCAGCAAATTTGGAGTCAGCCTGGGTTACCTACTGCATACAGCAGGCTCTGGTCATGTTCATTAAATCTGCCTGAGGCTTAGCCAAACTTGAGTACATGACCTTTAAGAATTTTTAAAAATTCATTAATCAATGTTCTTTGCCTGAATTTTGCTGTTTTTGCTTCTTTAACCTATTATTTGTATCATTGTTTTAGGTTGGCCAATCCTCACACCCACTGAAAATGAGAACTGCAAGCGTAACAGTTCTAGCTGATAATTAACAGAAGGTTCTTTCAGCTCAGATACCATTGTCAAAGTTCAATAATGATATTGCAAAATGTCACCAAAAAGCATAATAATGTGAGATAATCAGTTATAAGAAAATAATCATCACAGTTCTTAACTTGTATCTGACTTTACATTTTAAAAAATGATTTAACACATTTCTCTCTCAATCTTCTGTACTGGTCTAAAAATTCTGTATTTATCCACATTAATGGATAAGTAACCAAATACAATTGAAGCCAGAGTAAGATCTTTCACCAAACTCTCAAAGGATCTGTGTAATTTTCTCATAACAATATTTTCCTATAGTACTATTTTTATAGCTATTTATCTTGCAAATTGTAAGCAAGACAGATTCTCACATGTATTTGAATGGTTTAAAACTATGGTTTCCAAACTGTGGCATATTTGTCTTGTGAAAACTAAAGATGCCATAGCCACAACCTTTTGACTTAACTTTGAGTTTTCATTGAGTCAATTAGTTGAATAAATAATCATTTAATTATGCAAATTATCTGATCATTTTTTCTTCCATTTGTTATTCAAGGTCTCTTAATAATTGCCTTATATTTATTAAAATAGAATAGAAAAGGCACATATTTTATATTCCTTTGTAAAATTACAAAACATTTCAAATTCAGAAATTAAAAAAATACAAAGGTGTTATTCATTCCTGCCTTTTTCCTTGTAATTGAAAGACACCCTTTGTAAGTTCTTTCAGCATTCCATTGAGGGTATACTTGTTATGTGTCAGATGGTGTGCCTCAAAAGAAGATAGGTGGAATACCTAACCACCAGTACCTCAGAATGCGACCTCTTTGGGAGACAGAATCTTTTAGGATTTAACCAAGTTGAGATGAGGTCATTGGGGTGGAATCCAACCCAATATAACTGGTGTCCATATAAAAAAGGGAAATTTGAACACAGAGACAGAAAAGCACAGAGGGAAGACGAAGTGAAGACACACAGGGAGAAGGCTATGTGAAGTACTGGAGTGATGGATCTGCAAACCAAGGAATGCCAGAAGCTAGGAGAGAGGCAGGAGCAGGCCCTTCCTTCGCAGCCCCAGAGGGAGCATGGCTCTGCCAGCACTTTGATGTCAGGCTTTTGGCCTCCAGAACCATGAGACAATAAATTTCTGCTGTTTTAAGCCACCAGGTTTATGGTATTTTCTGATAGCAGACTTAGGAAACAAATACAGTATCCTTAGTCAAAAATGTATTCATTTGCGACACCTCTGACCCACTCTTGAATAATAGGTTAGGTGAGTACATTTTTTTTCTTTATCAACTTTGTCTCAGAATTTTGAATATATTTTTCTAGTCTTCAGTCCTCTACTGTTGCTGTCTGAAGTTTCACTAGAATGTGTCCAGAAGTGGACTGATTTTACTTTGTCCACTTCAGAATTTCTGTTCCCTTAATCTGAGAGTTCATGTCTCCCAGTGAGTCTGGGAAATTAATAAATAACTGTTAATCCCTTCATATCTTTCCCTCGTTCTAGCTAGTCTCTGTTCTGGAAATTGTATAATATGTATGTTAGACCTTCTCTGTAATCTTTGCGAATCACTTTTCACTTCACTTTTTTCATCTCTTAGAGGTGTAGTCTAGGAAGTTTCCTCAGATCTGGCTTCCAGTTCAGAAGTTCTTTGTTCAGAGGGTCAAATCTCTATGATAAATATTTTTAATTTTAAGCACTATATATTTTCTATTATAGAAATCCTATTGTAGATTATTAGGAGAAACAGTATTTTAAATGAAACATAGAGAAAGATAAACTTTTTATTTCTCCAAAAAAGATTTTTTTCTTTTATCTCCATCTACTGGACACATTTTTTGTCTATCTATCCCTTTTAGACACATTTTGAGTATCCAAAATTTATGGAAAAGGCTCTTTCAACACCCTATACCTAAAAGGCTCAAAGCCTCATCTCCTGAAAGGTCGTTAAAATCCAATGTTTGAGGTGAAGGAAGCCCTAAGTACCCTGATTGGATCATTACGCACTGTGTGCCTATATCAAAATATCACTTGAACCCCCAAAACATATACAAATATTATGTATCAATTAAAAATAAGTACATAAAAATAAAAAGGTAAAAAATGCAAGCCAAAAATGAATCCAAACCTTAAGATCAACAAGACTGATTATATGTTTTCCCCTCTCCCAGGCAGCAACAGCCCCAGTTTACTCATTTTCCTCTCTAGTTTTTAATTTCCTCTTCATTCCTGGTACCCAAGGAGATCCCATTCATTGTTGAGTGTTTATGAATTTAAAATCCTTTTGGTTATATCTTATCTAGAATTTCCAGGTGCTTATAGAACAAAATCAGAAAATAAAATATGACTTTTGGCTCCTGATCCCGGCAGGATGGGAAAATAAGATAACCTCAACACTTACATCATCATCCTGCCAGAACTGAAAGTCACAAGGCTTATTTTGGGGCATTTTTCTTCCCAGAGATCTAAGCCTATTCATTGTTAATGAACACCATCAACAAAGGAGGCAATGTTTTCTATTTGAAATAGTTCCGGGTTAAATGTCAGAAGACAAGTAGGCTCCAAATGTCTCTGCCAAAGAATTATTCAAAATCTTTTTAGCAAGACACTCAAAGCGAATGTGCCTAAGCTTAGAGTCCATAATTTAACTTGATTTAATATGATTCTTACAGTAACTCAAATAAGGGAGTTGCTATTACCTCATTTTACATGAGGAGACTGAGATAGAGACAAATTAACTCACCGTATTTGACCAGCCCCACCTTACAATACTGGAAGACCAACATTACGATGTAGAGTTATTTGGGACAAGATCCAAGTGATAGTATCTGGAAGTGGTGCTTTGGTGTCTGGAGTGATACACCTTTGGGCTTACTCATATATCCACTGCTTTCCTCAGGAGCCATCTCAAATACTTATACGTAATCCTTCCACTTAACCTTCATGCGTTTGCCTCCTAGCCCAGCCTGATGCCAAAGGAAAGCCACCCTTGATGCTATAACACTGTAACCTCATTCCAAGATCCATTAAAAATGTAACCTTACAGGTGTATACAGTGACTTTCCTCCTCACAGTCAGTACTTCTGGAATGAAGCCCTGCCCATTCATTTGGGTAGTGCTTCTCGGCTCTTTCTTTTTGCACAGGAATACATAACCATCGCTCTCTAATTAGCATTCATAAGATGCTCTGCACTCTCAAACGACATTATGGAAGCCAATTTCTCCAACTCACGGACTGAGAATAAAGATAAACCTGTCTTAGACTTGTATTTAAAATGTAATGAAATAAATATCTTAAATGTCCCTATATCATTTATATACACAGTGCACATGTATGTGTTTGGTGAATTTATTCCTGTTATTACAAAACTACATTGCTTTAAAATGTACTGTTTTAACTGTCAGTCTCCCACAAACTACCAGCAGAGTGACGGGCAGGCAGAATTGTGTGGTTAGTGAAAAAACTTGATGTTATTGGGTAGAGCCCATTGGAATGAATAGGACTTTGAGCAACAGCATTTTTATTCTGAAAGCAAAAAGCCTCAGTTGACTTCTCTTTCCTGTCAAGTTCTGGATGTTTTGGTGCTTTTCTTGTGTTTGTTTTCACCCTGAATTTTGTACTTTTCTTATATACACTGAATGTGAAATAGCCCAGTGTATTTCTTTGGGGATCCAGGATTTTGCTAGGTGATACCAAGGGATAGATGTAATTCAGTGACATTTTGTCAGGCTGTTAAAGAGTAAATTTTCCTTGACTGTGGCAGGAGGTAATTATTTTTTGTTTGTTTGCTTGGTTCTGACACAGGGGAAAAAATTTGGGGGTTGCTATTTCAAATAGTCCAAGATACTTTCTGTTCTGTTCGGCAGGAAGGGAAAACACATTTTATTATTGGAGCGATTGCCAGCCTTCACTTTTCCCTACCGACTTGATGCAGTTTTTAACACTCTGAACATTTTTTCAACTTTTATTTTAAGTTCTGAGAGTACATGTGCAGGATGTGCAGGTTTGTTACGTAGGTAAACATGTGCCATGGTGGTTTGCTGCACAGATCAACCCATCATCTAGGTATTAAGCCCAGCATATATTAGCTCTTCTTCCTGGTGCTCTCCCTCTCCCCGCACCCCCGACAGGCCCCAGTGTGTATTGTTCCCCACAATGTGTCTATGTGTTCTCATCATTCAGCTCCCCCTTATAAGTGAGAACATGCGGTGTTTGGCTTTCTGTTCCTGCATTAGTTTGCTGAGGATAATGGCTTTCAGCTAGATCCATGTCCCTGTAAAGGACATGATCTTGTTCCTTTTTATGGCTGCATAGTATTCCATAGTGTATATATACCACGTTGTCTTTATCCAGTCTACCATTCATAGGCATTTAGGCTGATTCCATGTCTTTGCTATTGTGAATAGTGCTGCAGTGAACATGTGCTGCAGTGCATGTATCTTTATAACTGAATGATTTATATTCCTCTGGGTATATACCCAGTAATGGGATTCCTGGGTCAAATGGTAGTTCTGCTTCTAGGTTTTTGAACATCTTGCAACCTCAGTCTCTTAGTGGTTCTATCCCCTCTCCCTGAAGATGTCTGTGATGCACTTCTTAATCCTGTGATCCCTCCTGGCATTTTATCTGTAGTATACCCTGTTACAATCATTCAACAGCTCACGTGGAATGTCTTCTACCTACCAAACATATTAATAGATGTGGCTTACACTCTAATGTTCCTACACAATGGACATCTAAACAAATAATAACAATAATGAAAACATTCTATATTGCCTTTTGATGTAAATAGTTATTTATGCAGATGGCTCTCAAAAGCAATCTCTTTGAATGATATTTTTTGTAGCCCAGCTCCATGCTTTAAAATTTTAGGCACTTGATTACAATGCACCAAAATAATGTGACTGCCCATTAGGCTGATTGGACCCTTTCTAGAAAATTATTAATGAAAATTCTTAGCTACCACCACATTCCTGAAATTTCTTTGAGACCAATGGTGAGGACCAAGTCCTCAGTTCAGGAGCTGACCAACACCTGATGCCTTTGTGGTGCCCGTCCTCAGATTCTGGTTCTGACAGTAAGTGGGCTCCCCAGGGGAAAAATCATCTTCACAACCAATTGAGACTAACAACCCTCACCTATACTCCAGTATTCTTAACAAGGCCTTTAGGATCCTTTATTGAAGAAAAAAAAAGTACTAACCTATATTGTTCTCAACAAAAGTTTAATTTGAAGGTTATCTGATGCTGGCAAGGTTACGGGGAATGTGAATGCTTATACACTGTTGGTGGGAGTGTAAATTTGTTCAGCCTCTGTGGAAAGCAGTGTGGCAATTCCTCAAAAAAACTGAAATCAGAATTACCATTCAACCCAGCAGTACCATTACCGGGCATATACCCAAAGGAATATAAGTCATTCTACCATAAAGACACATGCACGTGTATATTTATTGCACCACTATTCACAATAGCAAAGACTTGGAATCAACCTAAATACCCATCAATAGCAGACTGGATAAAAAAATGTGGTACATACACCATGAAATACTATGCAGCCATAAAAAAGAATGAGACCAGGTCCTTTGCAGCAACATAGATGGAGATGGAGGCAATTATCCTACTTAAACTAATGGCAGGGAACAGAAAACCAAATACCACATGTTCTCGTTTATAAGTGAAAGTTAAAAAACAAGAACACATGTTGACAAAGAGGGGAACAACAGACACTGGGGCTTTCCTGAGGGTGGAGGGCGGCAGGAGGGAGAAGATAAGGAAAAAATATCTTAGTATGCTTAGTATATGGGTGATAAAATAATATGTACACCAAACTCCCATGATACACGTTTACCTGTATAACAAACCTCCCCATGTTACCCCTGAACCTTAAATAAAGGAAAAAAAAAGGTTATTTGAAATATACACATTTATCATATTAATTTAAGAAAAATTCCAACAGGTAAGAATTTTTAGGCTTCACTAACAAAGAGACACCATAATTATAACAATAATAATACAAGAAGCTTCTGAATTCTTACTGCGTATTGGCACTGTGAATTTCTGCAAGCGTCAGCTCAGTCATTTTTCACATGCCTCTCGTAGGCAGGTATTGTTGTACCTATCTCACAGATAAGCCAGCTGAGGCTTGCCTAGTTTCTAGGTCTCTTTTCCTTTACGAAGAATTCTTTCCCAGAAAGAGTTTTAATGCCCGTTTCAAAGAGAGGGCTGGTGTCTCTACTAGTTCTCCCAACTGTCTGAAGCTTGAAGTGGATATGGATTAGGGTTAAACTGTGATACGATTCAAGATCTGCTACCCCGAAATATTAAGCAGGAAAGCTACTCTCACCTTCCCCTCACCGCTCTTCCTTGAGGCAAGTCATAAAACCTAGAAAGTTCACTTTCCTCACACTTCTCCCTGGAAGTAGGTCATAAGATCCTCATGTGAGCAGTACCCTTCCCACACCCAGAGGAAAGAAACTAAACACAGACAGTCCAAGAAGGATCTGAACAAATAGCCCTTGCTAAGTTCCCCCAGTTTATTACCATTAGGTCTTACTTTTTTGTCCTCGAATTGTATTTCACCATGATTGTCCACTCTTCATCAAACCTAAGTATAAAAATACACAAGCTTATCTACTTCTTTGGATCTTCATTTATAAAGTCTCCCATGTCATGTAAGACTTCTATTACAAAAATGTGCATGCTTTTCTCTTGTTAGTCTGTCTTTTGTTATAGGGACCTGAGCCATGCCTCCTGTGGTGGGTCTGGAGAGAGATCTTTTCCTCCCCAAGAGCTGCAACATTCACTAAACGTCTACATAGCATCTGGCCTTTTTGTTTATTTGTTTTGATTGCTGTTTTTAACCCCTCTCAACTTCTAAACAACAAAGTGGTCATCTGGGACTTCACACATTATTCAATGGAGTGGCTTCTATGGACATTATATACTTTTTCCATTTCTTACAATTCACTAGGAAGTTGCTGCTCAGTTAAAAAAAAAAAAAAAGTAGTAGTCACTGTCCTCAAGGGTCTTCGATATCTAAAAAGCCAAGGTGGTGAGAAATGAGGGTTGAAATCTGTTTCTTTCTCACATATTGGAGGTAAATAACAGCAGCATAGGTTTGTTGTTTATAGATCTTTACAAAATTGTTCATTTTTACAGCTTCATTTTTCACTTACACTTTTTTATGTGGTCATTCAGTAGCCAGAATAAACACAATACATTGTTTGAAAAATATGTTCATGTGAAGAGCATATTACCATCCTTAGTGAAACACCGCAAAAAAAATTGATGAAAAGAATATCTTTTCACACAAGACCCAAGGGAAAATGAGGAGAGAAGGTACACTCCTATTTTAAAGGAAAATTATTTTCTTCTTAAATATCACATGATTATAATTTTTTTTAAGAAATTGATGTTAATAGTGTAAAAGGCAATTTAAATTTGTGAACAGTCTGTGCCATACCTAGCATCCAAGCCATCTGCATGAGATGAGCCCCTCTTCTTCATTTTCTCTTGGGCTGGAGCTCCCTGGGAGGCACAATCCGTCCAGTCTGACATCCCAAAGAAGCCCCTCCCTGTTTCTCCAGGTAACCTGATGCTCTCTGACCCACCCCTAACACTTCCCACCACCCCTGTTTTAATCCCTGCATCCAAGATCACTTTCTAATTGTACCCACCGATTCCTTTCCTAGTACTGTCTCCTCTACAATTCCTTTGTATGGTAAACACATTCCCTATATCCATCATATATTTCCTGAACAGTCCCACCAACGATCTTCTGACCTACCATCTGGTTCTCACCTCAAATCAGTGACCCTCACTTCCTCCATGCATGCACATGCATTACTTACAAAGTACACGTCAGTGATCTCTCAGCTTGCACAATCTGAAAAGGGGGAAAATTATATCAAGAAGCCATAAAGTATGTTCTTGATATATAAAAATGACCTTTCCATTTTACACAGGATTTAGGGTTTCTACCTATGGCCCATATAATGCTTGGCACATAATGGTTGATTACTAGGAATTTGCTGAATGAATGAATGAATGAATGTAGGCATGCATTAAATCCTTTATGTTTATTACACAAAGTATTTTATCTAAAGTGACATGAACAAAGATAGAATGTGGAGATAGATAGGAAGAGTGGAGAAGCTGAGTAAAAAGAAGAGGCTAGATGTAGACAGGCTACTTACCACATAAAGGTTTTCGTGGAAATACACCCCCACATCATAAAAGTTTCCATTGTGCCTGACGGAGTGTTTTCTGGTCTTTAGTTGCTCCGTTTGCCACCACTGCAAGACACAGCCTCCCAGTCGACCAAGCAGGGACACTTGGACACTTTGAGGACATAAGAGCCTGGAGGAGCCTTGTCTTTAAGGCCCCTCAGGCATCTGATCTGGATTTGCAGAGGCTGAGGTGGTTGAGACTGCTCATTTTCCACAAAAGGTGGGGTTCTTGAATTACGCAGGAACTGGGTCAAACCACACAATTAGCAACAGTGGGCTTCTCAGGGGGGAAAAAAGTAGACAATTATTTTTATCCAACCTGTAATTGTCAGGTACTACCAATGATAACAGATGAGGACAGAAGATATATAATTAGGGGGTCAAAAGCCAAACCTGCCGTTGATGGGAGGGAAAGTTTAGCCCTTTTTTCAGCATGGTATGTTAATGATCTGTGACATCAGAAACCATTCATCTATTATAGTAAGATAGAATTAACAGGAAACCAACACTTCTAAAAACCACACAGCATGCCTTCTAAGATATCTCAGGTGGGTGAACATGGGCAGTAAGCTTCAAATTTGGAGTCTGAAAGGTGACAGTCCTGACTTTAACACTAACCACTGTCCATAATGCCACGTTGAGCAGAGTGCAGAACAGGTCAGACTAACACCTCACTTGATCTGATACTTCCAGAGTCTCAACATGATGTCAACTTGCGTCACAGGCTTCAAAGGAGAGTCAAAAATGGCAGGGGGAGGGGGTGGTGGGATAGTATCTGTACGTGCCCTTTCCTGAAATTTAGCACGAATTGTGTGTGACTGAGAGACATGACTCAGGAATATTTTACAGGGCATTTGAATTTCATTTTTCACCTACAGCTGAGAGAAGCAGGTCATTTTCATTTTTAATAAGTGCTGAAAACTTTATAAACACTGATAAGATTTTTAGTGGACTATTTTTTCAGAATAAACAAAAACTAAACTATGATTATTATTAATAATAACTCAAATGTAGTGAAGTCATGTTTTCTATACTTACAAGTCCCTAATATTTTTCAGAATTATTTGACTTCAAAGGATCCTGTAACCTTGTACTTCAAGCAAAAATAATGTCCTTTTTGGAAGCAAGTTACTACTGTCTTGGCAACCCAAGTTAGTAGCACCACCAGTTAATCTGCAGCCAACAGTAAGCATTTTTTAATCCTGCCTAGACTTTAGTTTGTGGGAGATAATATATATTTCCATATAGATAGTATGCTTCTGGAATTAAATTACAGTTAAATAAACATTGAAACTTGTTCAGCTTTCTTTGTTTTTTTTCACACAAATCATACTTAAAAACTAATCGGAATAACAATTATTTTTGGCTTAATTAGAAAACCTTAATTAACAATAAAGACTTAACCTTAATATTTTTGTTTCCAAAAATATTTTAAAAATTAACAACATGTGAATAAATAAGACAATCTTTTTAAACCTCAAGGCAGGATTACTGATGCAGGCAGAGTGAGTTATTAAACACATTCTAAATTAAACGCCTCTATGAATTTTATACTGAAATATATTGTGATAGTTTTGCATGCCAAATGTGACATTTTGTATTTCAGATTCATCTTCTGTAGTAATTTTGGAAATGTCATACAAACAAAGATTTTGTCATTTACCAGTGGAATTACTATGCATGGCCGCTTAGCCATCTCTTCGCTGGTTCTCGTGGTTGTTTCAAGTCAGCAAGCCATAAAAAATCTTTATCTCTCTGAAACACAGCAATTTGGAAGATAATCGAATGGTGACTAGGGGGCAGAAATGCCAGTCTGAGGAATTATACCACAATCTCTCTTGCATTTACAACCTTCCTCAAAGCGAGTGTCAGCCAAGTAGGGAAAGGAGACAGAAGATTCATCAAATCTCAAGCCTCGTCTCATTTGCATGGTGGCAGGCCTGACTCATTGTCTAGTGGGATGGAGCCTGGCCTTACTGACAACCTGTTTTGAGGAATTTTAGTAGCTTTGTCGAGTTTTTAGCCATTCTATTTCAGCATAGAATTCTTATCTATCTATCTATCTATCTATCTATCTATCTATCTATCTATCTATCTATCTATAGAGAGAGAGAGAGAGACCTGCTAAAGTTTCTCTAAAGAGTCCTACAGGTGAAAAAGCACAGCAGGCAGCTGGGTCAATACAATTGATCTCATCATTTAACATTTTGCAGCAGAGAAAAAGTCAGTGGCAAGAGCCTCACCTTCCAGCGGGGTCCTGCTGCTCCCTTTGACTCATTAGTTACTTCTGTGAGGGTACCAAGCTGGGCTGCACTGTCCTTTTTACAAATATTTAGGTCTGCAATGAATGGTTGACTTGGAGTTCTGCAGCAGTTAAAAAAGAAAGAAGGAAGATAAAAGAAAGAGAAATTGACAATGGAGTGTAACAAAAAGGTTTGCCTTTAGACTCACGACACAGTTTGATGTTTTCCTTAAACATTTTGTCAGATTAGCTAGAAAGTAGGTAAACACCACATTACAGGTGCTGCAATTGATTCAAATCGACGAGGTGAGTGGCTTCTGAGGTGTGGCCCTATACAAAGTGAGTGGCTTTTAAGAGATGTGGCCCTATAAAACATAAGACTCACTGCATCGGCCACTGATCTCTCAAGATGTCACTTGCTTCAGAAATCATCAGAAGATCCAATATTTGGTAACACTTTTTGCCACTTCACTTCCTATCCTCTCTCCCTTCAATAGACTGTTAGGGAAACTTTCAGGGAAAAAAATCCATTATATAGATGATTAGCTGATATAACATAAAGTTTTTCTTTTTTTAATGCAGTGCTTAGAGATCAAGATCTATTTTGACTCTCGAAATGTTCCCTAGGCTTTTTTCCTCCTATTAACATTTACTAACTGTATCTTGAGGTTCTTCTTTATTGTTGACTCCTTTTTATTTTTGTTGTCAGCTTCTCCAATCCTGAGAGTGTTCTTCTGCCTTCCCAAATTCATTTGAATTAAGAAGGATCCACATCTCACATCTCCTGACTTAAGCTTAATTCCATCAGTAGGGCCATCTGTGACAACGACTATACCCTCAGCAGAGGAATAGCCTTTTTGGGTCTCATTGCTGATTTAGTTGCCTGTGATACAAATGATTTCCCTTAATTTGGTTAGAGTTACATTGACACAAGGGTTCATTAGGACACCCATTTGCTGGCAATTCAATTTCAAATTAAATACACTTTGTTGTAAATTTTATTACTTTTAAACTACTGTATCTATTGTCTTTAATGGCCCTATTATACAGTTATGAAGGTAAACAGATTTCATTAGTAGACATCAAAGATTTTATGTTAACCACAGTGAGATGATTTCCTCAGTTTCTTTCTTTGTTCCCTTAGCAAGAATTGTAAAGCACTTGGAAATGTTCTAAACACTTAATCTAAATAATTAGACACTAAATTCATGATTATAATCCTAAAGATAAAAAGAAAAAACACAGTTCCTGGTTAGAATCTCAGTTCTTTGTAATTAAAGATTTTCTAAAAATACCTTCCTTAAAGTGAGAAGGGAGCACAATGCACATTGAAAGGTTAAGTCACAGCTGTAACCTGATACCAGGTACCCAGAGACAAGTTCACGGATGTGTGTCCCCTTGGAGCAGCCATATTGTAGGTCAGGAACCAGATCTAGGCATCAGTTCACTTTTGCATTAGGTCCTAAGGCATGTTATTACTCTTGTTTTCTCTCTTCTAGAGCACATCTTAATTTTATAACTGTGTATGTGTTTGTGTGTTATTTAAAAATGTTTTAATTATATTAAAAAACACCACCACCACCCACAAAAAAAAAATCACCCATTAACCTACAGCCCAGAAATAACCACTGGAAAAATACTGGCTTCTATTCTTTATAGCTGAGTTTAGCAAGGCACACTTTTAAAAAAATTTTTTCTTTACATAATGAGACTGATGCTATGAATAATACTATCTTTTAAATTGTATTTTTTGCTTTGTATGTTATGGGCATTTGCCATGAGAGTATTATTTTTTTTTTTGCTAACATATAATTTTTAGGTATTATCTAGTATTCTAGGCATCTACCATAATTTATTTAAATGATCCCTTATCATTGGATATTTAGGTTAGTTCCTATTTTCACTATTGAATGTTAGCCTGTAATGAACTCTCTCACATATAAAGTCTTGTAGGTATCTTAGTATCAAGTCCTATCATTGGAAATGCTTGGCATAGGAGGCATGCTGTTCTCCATCTCATCTCTGCCTTGAGCTACCTAATCATTGAAGCGATGCCTTAGCGATACATAATCCTGTCTGCACAGCCTATTCTCTCAGACACTAGATAATCCTCACAGGGAGACAGGTCCAACTCCAGGTGATATCTTATTTGCACTGATGCTAGGGTTAGAAGTTCAAGAAAATGTCTATGAGTAAGCAGCACTAACGTACTCCCAACCTGGCACTATGGACATTCTGAATCAGATAATTTTTTGTTGCAGGACTGTCTGGCACATTGTAGTATGCTCAGCAGGATTCCTTGTCTCTACTGACTAGATCCCACTAACATCTACTGACTAGATCCCATTAACAATCAAAAATGTCTCCAGACATCGCCAAATGTTCCCTGGGGCAACACTGATCCCTGCTGAGACCCACTGGTATACAATACTAACTAATATTTATTGAATGCTGCATGCTCAAGGCACTCTCTCAAATACATTGCATTTCTTATCTGATTTAACCCTTAAAATAATCCGATATGGTATTCTTATTTCTGATTAACTGATGAAAAACAGATGCTGAGGGATGCTGACTACCTTCTTTTAACTATCATAAGGGTAGAGGCTGAGATTCAAAGTGAGACCATCCAACTTGAGAACTGTCCCTCACCCTGCAACCTGCTGCTTCCGCATCTTCTATACATGAATGTAGGAAGGGCAGCTGCCAGATCCAAACCTGAAAAGTTCCCGCACTGAAACAAGGATTTTGATATTTTCTAGGAGACAAGTAAGATATAACTCCCAGCTGTATTGCCATTCCTGTAATGCCCCATTCCCAAATATCATATAGATGAAGGGGCCCAAATGTATCCCAGGATGAAATGGGGTCATGCTTTCCAAAAACCTGACCCTTCAGGTGAAGTGAACTAGGAGGTCGCTATCATCTATAATTGGCCCATACTCAATCAGTAGCAAAACATATGTACAAAATAAATAAAACGCATTAAATCCAACATTAAGGGACATACTTCTCAAATGTTTTACCAGTCTTTAAAAGTGACATAGGAATGTATTCATTGAGGCCTTCCCCTTCGAATTTCAAATCCTGCATGAAAGAAAATAGATATAAAATTAAATGGATTCAAAACACACTTGAAACATCTATGTAAAAGTTGGATTTTCTGATACCAGCTATGCTGGCCCTCAAAATTAAGCTTTCCAGAGCCAAATAAGAATATGGGAATTATACCTTTAACACTCAACTTATTATAGTATCTGATTTTTCTTACTTACCTAATTACTTTTCAGCCAGAAAGGCAGAGGGAATAGTAAAAAACATAACAAAAATATGATAAATACTTAGATCCCAGGACAGCTTTCTCTGTCTTTTCCTACTTTTATTTTCCTCTCTCTTTCTCACATTCACATACACATTCCACAGTGGTATGGTTTTAGATCAATGTAAATGGACATATGGCTAGATGTGTAAGATGCTAGAGATGTTAATAATAATTTTATTCATATAATTTATTATTCAATCCAGGGCATTTGGGGGAAAGGGGAAGAAACAACTATGTATGCTAGGATAACAGGCATAAACTTGCACTATGCATACTATAATGCATAAAACTATTAATAATACTATTAATAATAATCCTGTAGGGTTACATACAAGCAAATATCAACATATTCAGTAAAAGTGAATGATGGGGGTGGGAGTACAGAGAGAGAGAGAGCATGCACTCAACATGGAAGCAGCAGTCTTCAATAACCTAATGTCAAAATGACACACCATGAAATCTGCTGTGTACTTTGGTCACACAGTTCAATGCTGGTTCAACATAAGAGGGAGCGATACAAAGTTGTGAATAACAGGAGACTGAGATCACTGGTTCATAGCAGTTATGAAATCCAGACAAGGAAATGTCAAAGGTTCTTTGATGAAGACTCAAGGCCTGAGAATAATTCTCTACAGCTCTTGAGTCTACCTTCTGTACTCTTGGTTCTGTCATCTGAATCTTTCTTTTTTCATGAAAGGTAACACATCTTTGAAGCTAAGTCATTTTCTTAACCTGCTTTCTGCCATAGAATTTAAAGGTCCAAAGACCTCTTTTCATCTTGTTTTCTCTGTGTCCCTTTTAGTCCAAATAGGTGATTTTTCTGCTTGTATAATTCTTTCAAAAATTTTGTGGGTCTCCTATGAATCTTATTGGAGTCTACTATATTAGACAAAAGTCAAATTTATAAATCTTTTCAAAAGAAGACAAGTCTTGGGGCTCCCACCAACAGGATGAAGGTCAATGCCCTTAAGGTCCCTAGAAATCCTACTGCTTGATTGAGGAGGAACTGTGAGGCAACCCTTCATCTCTGTAGAGTGACTAGAGTCTCAGTGAATACAATTCTGAGGCACCACTTTTGATATTTCTGAGGTCTTAAAAGATTTGACTGTGCTGCTCTCAGCTTCATCCATGAACCATATTTTCCTGGCATGTGATCTTTGCTCAGAAGCCATTTCTTCCTTTGAGCATTGTTTGCTATCTTGGGAGGCTGAGAATTCTTAAAACTGTAAAGTCATGACTCATTTTATCAGTCCTTTCTTCAGTTTCTCTCTCTTCTCTCACATTTTGCTATAAGCCTCAAGAAGAAACCAGGCAGCACTTGAGATTCTGTGGTCAGGGATCTCTTTAGCTAGAACATCTGGTTTATTAGGCACATTTTCTACTTTTCACATAACTGCAAACAGCAGTGTTGCTAAACACTCTGACACTCCATAAAAAGATTTCCCCTCTTCCGTTTCCCATTGAGATTTTCCTCACTTTCTTACAAGCCCTCATGCCATTTCTTGAAGACCATAAGGTTTCTAGACATATCTTCTTCAAGCACTAGAAGCCTAACACTCTCCTCAAAACCCACTGTGCAGCTTCAATGTCACCCTCATGTTTCAGGTTCTGTTATGGTAACACTCCACCGCCAGGTACCAAAATCTGCATTAGTAATTTATCACTTTATAACACATTTCTCCAAAAATTAGGCAGTTAAAACAACAAATGTTTACTATCTTACACAATTTCTGGAGGTCAGAAATTCAAAAGCCACTTAGCTGTGTTTTCCTGGCTCAGGGTCTCTCATGAATCTGCAATCAAGCTATTAGCTGGGTGGGAAGCCAGGTCAGGGGTCAAATGAGGCTGCAGAATCTGTTTCCTGGCTGAGTCACGTGTTTGTTGGAAGGCCTCAGTTTGTGGCTTACTATTGGCTAGAGGCTTTGGTTCCTTATCACGTGGGCCTCTCTACAGTTTACTCACAGGATGACAGCTTACTACTCCACAGCAAAAGATGAAATAGGTCGAATAGAAGGCTCTACACATATCCACAAAAAAGGGCTAACACATTTTCTGAGATGGGAAAGATAGGGTAAGTAATGAACAGAGTTTTGAGAGGCAAAATTTAAGCACCCCAATTGGACGTGTTAAATTTGAGGTGTTTTTGAGATACTCAAATGAAGTGGTAAGTAGGAATGAGACACAAGGTTCTAGGAGGAAAGATCAGAGCCTTTGGCTATCACCAGCAAGAATTAGGTGTTGGAAATTAATGAAATCACTCTGTAAGACACCTCTAAGCACATTTGTATGCATTATATTATTTATTTGTTTGTCTGTGTTACATTATTTAATCCCCACAAAATCCCAATGATGTATATGCTTTAGTGTCATAATTATTTCATACATAAGTAAATGGAGGCTTACAGACCTTAAGGCATTTGCCCAAGGTTACAGTACGTGGTAGAAACTAGAGTTGACTCTCTGTGATTCAGCTCTTACTCAGTGTGACTGGTCTTTCATGTAGTCATTTATTGCCTTCCTAGAACATACATTCACAGGGTAACAGGTTTTTTGTGTTTTTTTTTCACTTACTTGACCCCCATATATTTTCTATGACTAGGTCATAAAAAGTCCCCTTGTGAAAACAATTAAAGGTTAAATCAGTGGATGTATATGGCCCTTTGGAAACAAATAGAAAGGGCTGGATGGTAAAATCTTATTAAATCTTATGTCATTTCCCTTTGTACCATTTTCCAAAAAGGATCAAACAGAGCAAGCATGCTTTACAAAGAGAATGAACTCCTTCACCAAGCCAACTATGTGCAAATCTTCTCAAGTATTTGAGAAGCATCAATTCTTAGTGAACTAACTAAAATGTATCTCTTCATTAAGGAAGATTTTATCACAAACTTTACTATGTAATAATTATTTCATGCAGCTTTAGTCATAGTTCTGCTTTTATATAAAAGTAATTCTTTTGTTATATAAAAATTTACTTTGGAATACTTTGCAGCCTGGACTTTCCACCAGATCCTATCAATCTAAATAAGTGATGGTTGACTGTAACTGGGGAATACAAAGAAAACAATCTGGCAAAAATTACCAGTAAATATTGTTGATCAACCAGAAATTAAGATAGTAATGTTCTACTTATTCATGTAACATTCAAACAAAATTCAAAATATTCCTGGCTATCACTGAAGAAGTTAAATATTGTTTTCCAAAATTACCTGTCTAGATTTCTCCAGCCTGGATCACCTTTTCTAACAGCAATATGAAGAAATGACACGGAGAGTGCAAGATTGTTCCAGAGGCTTCTTTCTTCAAAAGAGACAAAACAATCCCTCCAAATGTTTTGTCATTTTCCCATAAATAGCTATAAATCCTACTTTTGTTTCCTTAACTCTCTTTTGGACAAGCAGCAAAAGTCATCAAAGAACAGATTAAGTTCTACAAACTGGGTGGTTGCTATTTTTCATTTTATCTACTATTGAATATTTCACTTGGATATTAATATTCATACTCATGATCTTCTTGCTTGTGGTAATGGCTAGTATAGGGGAGAAGGAAAAAAATAAAGGACATAATTCTAGCAAATATTCACTGACTACCTCTAATGTGCCAGGCATTAATCTAAGGACTTTATATGCACCAATCTACAGAATCCTCACATTAACCTTTCAGGTAGATAGTATTATTGTCTCCATTTTACAAGCAAGGAAATGGCAAAAGCAAGGGGACCTCAGGCCTAGAGAGCTGACCTCCAGAGCACTGTACCTAACCCCTATATTAATGAGTTCTGAGTTTCATATTCTGATTATATTTTAGATAATTTGAACCAACTCTATTCAAAAACAATGGTTTGTGTGCAAACATACAGGAAATCATTCCCACACTGCAATTACTTATTTAGAAATAAAAATAACCTAACCCTATATGGAAAATTATCTCTTTGTTGGAATTCCTATCAAATTTATTAAGCCTCAGTAAATATCAAAACAGCAATATTAAAATTGTCTTTGAATTCAATGTCAATTCTTTAATTTTCTTGTTAAAACTAAAAACATGCATGAACCATGCTACTAAGCAATGTAAACAACATATTTCAGTAAAATATTGTATAGCAATATATGAGATTCTGAATTTCTATGTAGAAATGCTCTCCTTTGTCATTTAAACTTTTTTATTTTTTCATTTAAATATGTTAATTTTCTCTCCATTTTCAAAAAAATCGCACATTTAAGTACACAGGTAATAGGAAATTTTATACTTAGCAATCCAATATATATCAAGGATACACATGTGGTATAATTAATAACTACTACAATGATTGAAAATCTGTATACATGATTGAAATAAAAATCCAAAGTTTATATCACAAGCAAGACTAGATTTTTTCCTTTGAAGGGTGAAACCTTATGAAATAATTCTCCTTAAATATAGCCTCTGTGTTATATGGTTAACAACACTCATACAGTAACTTAGATTGAAGAGTTAATCTGATAAGCATCAAGCTAAAGAATAAATTGCAATAAAGCCTTGGAAAAACTTAAATAGTTGCATTCCCACCAGATGAAAGGAAGTATGTTTACCCAAATCCATAAGAATGTTCAGGACACTTATGCCCACGGGCATTTTTCATTCCTAGATGTTTGGAGTCTGGCCTGGAGAAGGAGAAGGAAAAGTTCTAATTGTCAATAGCTTTTGATAAGAGGTTAACCGAAAGAAAGTTTGTCTAAAATAGAGTGTTACTGACAGGAGAAAGTCTCAGGACATGGTAAGAATTGCAAACTTTAGGACTTTTTTCTAAGTTCTAAAAACCTCCAGCAATGCCTTAATTTAAAACAGCTACAAGCAATTTAATAATATGTATCAGAATTAAAGCTGCATAGATAAAGCTGGAATTTGCTTCTTCCACGGAGAGGAAAATATGGAGTTCCTTCACACTTCCAATAGATCTTTTGAGAGAGAACACTGAAATGTAATAGAGAGGAGACAGTAGACACTGTGGTTGAAAAAGGAGGAAGCAGCACTGCCTGCTTGGTGCTGCCTGGCATCGGGACCAGACCCCAGACCCAGACTGGACCCAATAAAGGAGCAAGTGAAGGAACCTCAGGATACCACATTCCTGCCACAGACTCCTGAGATCCTAGTTACAGGTGTTCCCACAACCTGCAGACCTTTGGACTGGCAGAGAGAATTACCTGGAGAATATGTAGAGGTATTACTTGAACCCCTGAGAACCCAAAAGGCTTCAGGGTGCTAGGCAACTGCAGCAAAAGGTGAGTCTGGGCACCTACTCTCCAAGGCTCTGCATCCTGCCCTGGGTGACTGCAGCTCTTGCTGTCTGTCCAGCTGGGAGAGAGTGGGGACTGGGATGATCACCCACCCAAGACAGGCCTGGCTGCCATTGCAGTGGGACCTAGGTGCATCTGAACTGCATGCCCCCATGCCTGCCAGGCCCTCACCAGACTGCCTGCCTGGTCATTCCCAGAGGAGTAGAGGTATGCGTTCCCCATGGCATAGCCTCCATCACACTGCCTGGGTGGTTTGTTGGCAGCCTGGGAGGAATTTACTCTCCAAATCACAGCCAATGTTTGACCCTGAGGAGCCAAAGGACAAACTACTGGCACAGTCCCAGTTTCCCAGGACCCAACCACACCACCTGTGGGTATGGGGAAGAGATTTGTGAACTGTCTCCAGGTGGGGAGGAGCTCCCACTGTCAAAGTACAGTGAAGAGTGTGTAGTGGTGCTCCCTTCACAAAACTGGACTAGGAAGGATGTGGCCTGAAAGCTGCAGTTTCTGCCACAGGAAGCCTTGAGGTCTGGGATGCTTGGGACGGTGTGGTGATCTGGGTGCAGATGGCTTGGAACTAGCCTAACAAGTCAGGCCTGTTGCCAGTGACAGAGACCCACCTGCGCAGAGGTGTCAGAGCAGAGCTGAACAGGCCCTATGGCCCCTACCATCTGAGCTGAAAACCATGGCCACCCCTCTTTCCATGACAGGTGCAGAAGGAGTGCCTCAATCCCTCCCTGGAGGGTTGTCCCAGTGACCTGAGGACTTCCCCGAGAACCCCACAAGGGTGCAGCACTCAGAGAGCCTGGTAATGGGCTTGCACAATCCAGCTCCACCTAGCTAGCCCTGCCTAGCTTTGCCCCCTCCAGCTCCTTGGCAGCAGAGTGCAGAACGAGAACCCTGAGAGCCCCATGTCTCGTCCATTGCCAGGGACACGCTGGTATTGCTCTCATCAACAAACGCCAAGTAAAAATCCCAGTCATCACCGCAACTGCATCTCACCTACAGGCCCCACTTAATGGCATGGATGCCAAACTGCATGACTCACCACAACTTCTGCTGACACCACTGTACAGCGCTCAGCCAGCTCTTACCTGCAAGTGCCACCTCCTGGCCTGAAGGTTGAACTGCCCAACCAAATTTAATTTCTGCTGACAGAAGTGAACACCGCTGGGGAATGAGATAAGTCTCTTGAGACCTCCACCTACCCACTGCTATAGGAGACAGTAAGCCTGACCACACACACTTGAGAAAACCACTGTACTAAGGATGTCTATAACCAAGGAATTCATACAGTGCCTTAGCCTGCTAAAAGCACATAGAAGCAAAACCAAAAGACCCTATGCAACATATGGAGCAGTAATAGCCTCAAGAGGAGAAGAAAAAAAAATCCCACCGAAATGTAAGTAAATCCAAAAGTAGGAACTGACATATAGAGAAGGAACCAGCACAAGAACTCCAGCACCATGAAGAAACGAAATGTTGTGGCATCCCCAAAGTGCCACTCTAGCTCTCTAGCAATGGATCCTAACCAAAATGAAAACTTTGAAATGACAGGCAAAAAATTCAAGATACAAATTGCAAAGAAGTTCAGTAAAATCCTAGGGAAAGTTAAAAAGTAATACAAAGGAACACCAAAATAAACCAGGAATTGAAAGACAAGCTGGATATGTTTTTTAAAAAACACAACACAATTTCTGGAAATGAAAAATTTACTGAAGGAATTTCAAAACACAGTTGAAAGCTTTAATAATAAATTATACCAACCAGAAAAAAGAATTTCAGAGCTTGAAGAACAGTCTTTCTAATTAACCCAGACAGATAAAATAAAGAAAAAAGAATGTTGAAAGAAAAACAAAGCTTTTAAGAAATATGAGATTATTGAGAGCAACCAAATGTGACTTACAGGCATTCCTGAGGAAAAGAAGAAAAAGAAACCAACTTGGAAAACATGTTTGAGATAATAATTCAGAAAAATTTCCCTGATTGTACTACAGATGTAGACACCCAGAAACAAGAAATTCAGAGAATACTTTAAGACACTATACAAAATGAACATCACCAAGGCATATAGACATCAGGCTATCCAAGGTCAAAATAAAAGAGCAAATCTTAAAGGCAGCTAGACATAAGTGTCAAATAATCTGTAAAGAGAATCTCACAAGACCAACAGTGAACTTCTCAGCAGAAACCTTACAAGCCAGAAAAGGATGGGGGCCTATTTTTAGCCTTGTTAAGGAGAAAAACTGCCGGCCAAGAATTTTACATCCCACCAAACTAACCTTCATAAATAAGGAGAAATAAACTTTTTCTCAGACAAGCAAAAGATGATAGAATTCATCACTACTAGACCAGCTCTGTAAGAAATGCTCAAAGGAGTTTTAAACAAAAAAATGAAACGATGATACTCACCATCAAGAAAAAGCACATGTAAATAGACATATCACAAATCCTATAAAACAGCTACAAAATTGAGACTCCAAGGAAACTCACTAACAATACTGTGAAAGAAACAAAGTCTCACATATCAATATTCATGTTGAACATAAATAGCCCAAAAACTGCACTTAAAAGATGCAGGTTAGCAAATTGGATCAAAAAACAAGATTCAACCATCTACTGCCTACAACAGACATTTACAAATTCAAAGTAAAGAGGTGGAAAAAGATACATCACACAAATGGAAAACAAAAGCAAGCAGAAATAGCTATTTTTACATCAGATAAAAACAGACTTTAAACCAACAACAGTTAAAAAAAAAGATAAAGAAGGGCATTATATAGTGATAAAGGGTTCAATATGATAAGATTTAAATATACTAAATATATATGCACCCAACAACAATCACTGAAATTCATAAAACAAATACTACTAGACCTAAGAAAAGAGACTGGCACTGAAGCACTAGTAGGGGACTTTAACACTCCACTTCACAGTGTGCAACAAAAAGTCAACAAGGAAACTCTGGACTTCAACTGGACTCTAGACCTAGTGGACATTTACTGAACATTCTAACCAACAACTCCAGAATACACACTTTTCTCATCTGCATGTGGAACATTCTCCAAATTAATCATATGCTTAGCCATAAAACAATGCTCATTAAATTTTAAAAAAATATCAAAAGCATCTCCGGTATCTTCCCAGGCCATAGTAGAGTAAAATTAGAAATCAATACTAAGAGGAACTGTCAAAATTTACACAAGGCTTGAGGTGATGGATATCCCATTTACCCTGTTGTGGTTATTACACATTGCATGCCTGTATCAAAATATCTCACATACTCTATAAACATATACACCTACTATGTACACATAAAGCTTTAAAAACTAAAAAAATCTATATAAGTGCGTGGAAACTAATAACTTGACTTCATTTTACCAATTTTGCTGGAGAGGTTGACATGCAAATTCAATAAACTCAGAGAACCCTTGTGAGATACTACGTAAGATGACCATCCTCAAGACACATTGTCATCAGATTCTCCAAGATCAATATGAAAGGAAAAGATCTTTAAAGCAGCCAGAGAGAAGGGACAGGTTATTTACAAAGAGAACCCAATCAGGCAAACAGTAGACCTTTCAGCAGAAACCTTACAAGCCAGAAGAGATCTGGGGGCCCATTTATAGCATCCTTACAGAGAATAAATTCCAGAAAAGAATTATAGTCACCAAACACTCTTAAGCAAAGAAGTAAATTGCTTTTCAGGCAATCGAACATTAAGGGAATTTCTTGCCGCTAGACCTGCCTTATGAGAGATCCTAAAGGGAGTGCTAAACATGGAAATGGAAGAATGATATTTGCCACCAAAAATACGACACTAAAATACATAGCTCATTGACGCTATAATGCAACTATACAATCAAGTTTATGCAACGTAAGCTAACAACATGATGACAGGATCAAATCCTCACATAACAATATTGGCCTTGAATGTAAACAGGCTAAATGTCCCACTTAAAACTCAGAGTGGAAAACTGGATAAAAAAGTAAGACCCAACTGCATGCTGTCTTCAAAAGACCCATCTCACTAGTAATGATACCCATATACTCAAAGTAAAGGGATGAAGAAAGATCTATCAGGCAAACAGAAAACAAAAAAAGAGCAAGGATTGCTATTCTCTCAGATAAAACAGACTTTAAATCAACAGTGATCAAAAAGGACAAAGAAGGACATTCAAAATGAAAAGGGTTCAATTCAACAAGAGGACTTAACAATGCTAAATATACATATGCACCCAACACTGGAGCACCTAGATTCATAAAACAAGTTCTTAGAGATCTAGGAGAGATTTACATAACCACACAATAATAATGGGAGTCTTCAACACCCCAATGACAGCAGAAGATAGATCACTGAGGCAGAAATTTAACAAAGACATTCTGGACTTCAACTTAACAGCTGACCAATTGAACCTAATGGATATCTCCATTAGGTTCCATTAGGATATCTCCACCCAACAACAACAAAATATACATTCTTCTCATCCACAAACAGTCCATACTTTAAGATCAACCACGTGCTCAGCTATAAAGCAAGTCTGAACAAATTTAAAAAAAATGAAATTATACCAACCACATTCTTAGACTATAGTGCAATAAAAATAGAAATCAGTACCAAGAAGATCTCTCAGTACCATACAATACATGGAGGTTAAACAATCTGCTCCTGATTGACTTTTGGGTAAACGACAAAATGAAGGCAAAAATTAAAAAAATAAATTCATTGAAACTAATGAAAACAGAGACCACAACATACTAAAATCTTTGAGACACAGCTAAAGCAGTGCTAAGAGGAAAGATTACAGCACTAAGTGCCTACATCTAGAAGTTAGAAAGATGTCAAATTAGCAACTTGATATGGCACCTAGAGGAACTAAAAAAACATGAGTAAACCAACCCAAAAGCTAGCAAAAGGAAAGAACTAAAAATCAGATCTAAACTGAATTAAATTGAGATGTGAGAATCTATACAAAAGATCAACAAAACCAAAAGTTTTGTTGAAATTTGAAAGAATAAACAAGATTGATAGACCACTATTAATATAAAGAAAAAAGGGAAGATCCAAATAAACACAATCAGAAATGACAAAAGTGACATCATCATCAGCCCCAACAGAAATACAAAAAATCCTGAGACTATTATGAATACCTCTATGCACACAAACTAGAAAACCTAGAAGAAATAAAAAAATTTCTTGAAATACACAACCTCCCAAGATTGAACCAAGAATAAATTAAAATTCTGAGTAGACTAATAACGAGTTCAGAAATTGAATCAGTAACAAAAAGCCTACTAACAGAAAAAAAACCTGGGACCAGATGTATCCACAGCTGAATTGTACCAGATGTACAAAGAAAAGCTAATACCAATCTTTCTGAAATTACTACCAAAAAAATCGAAGAGAAGGGACTCCTCCCTAACTCATTCTATGAAGCCAGCATCACTTTGATTCCAAAACCTGACAAGGCAAAAAAAAAAAAGAAAAAAGAAAAAAAGAAAACTTCAGGCCAATATCCTTGATGAACATAGACACAAAAATCCTCAAGAAAATACTAGCAAACTAATAGTAGCATATCTAAACCACTAGTGGCTTATCTAAAAGCTAATTCATCGCAATCAAGTAAGCTTTATTCCTGGGATGCAAGGTTGGTTCAACATATGTAAATCAATAAACGTGATTCACCACATAAACATAATTAAAAACAAAAACCACATGATCATCTCAATAGATGCAGAAAAGGCTTTTGATAAAATTTGAAATCCCTTCATGTTAAAAAAAA
Source organism: Pan paniscus (assembly GCF_029289425.2). Classification (NCBI taxonomy): domain Eukaryota; kingdom Metazoa; phylum Chordata; class Mammalia; order Primates; family Hominidae; genus Pan; species Pan paniscus. Next base: position 24,499,266 of record NC_073254.2, read on the forward strand.
GCACTCAAAAAATTAGACATTGAAGGAACATTCTTCAAAATAATAACAGCCATCTATGACAAATCCACAGCCAACATCATACTGAATGGGCAAAAGCTGAGAGCATTCCCCTTAAGAACTAGAAAAAGAAAAGGATGATCATTCTCTCCACTCTTAATCAATATAGTAATGGAAGTCCTAGCTGGAAAAATCAAGAAAGAGAAGGAAATAAAAGACATCTAAATAGAAAGAGGGGAAATTACACTATCTCTGTCCACAGATAATAGGTTACACCTAGAAAACCCCACAGACACTGCCAAAAGGCTTCTAGAACTGATAAACGACTTCAGCAAAGTTTCAAGATAAAAATCAATGTATAAAAATCAGTAGCATTTCTATACACCAGTAATATTCAAGCTGAGAGCCAAATCAAGAATGCAATCCCATTTACAATAGCTGGAGAAATAATAAAATACCTAGGAATACAGTTAACCAAGGAGGTGAAAGATCTGTACAATGAGAATTACAAAACACTGCTGAAAGCATTCAGAGAAGCACAAACAAATGAAAAATATTCCATGCTCATGAAGAGGAAAAATCAATATTCTTAAAATGGCCCTACTGTCCAAAGCAATTCACAAATGTAACGCTACTCCTATCAAACTACCAATGCCATTTTTCACAGAATTAGAAAAAACTGTTATAAAATTTATATGGAACCAAAAAAGAGCCTGAATAGCCAAGGCAAGCCTAAGCAAAAGGAATAAAGCTGGAGGCATCACACTATCCAACTTCAAACCATATTACAAGGCTACAGTAACAAAAACAGCATGGTACTAATAGAAAAACAGAAACATAGACCTATGGAACAAGAAAGAGAACCCAGAAATAAAGCTGCACACCTACAACCACCTGATCTTTGAAAAAAGTCAACAAAAAAAGCAATGAGATAAGGATTCCCTTTTCAATGCATTTTGCCAGGATAACTGGCTAGCCATATGTAAAAGATAGAAAATGGACCCCTACCTTTCACCATAAACAAAAATTAACTCAAGATGAATTAAATATTTAAATGTAAGACCTCAAACTATAAGAATCATAAAAGAAACCTAGTAAACACCATTCTGGACATTGGCCTTGGGAAAGAATGGGAAGAATGACTAAGTCCTCAAAAACAATTGCAACAAAAATTGACAAGTGGAACCTAATTAAACTAAAGAGTTTCTGCACAACAAAATAAGTTTTCATTTTTACAGAAAACCTACAGAGTGGAGGAAAATACTCACAAAGTATGCATGCAATAAAGGTCTAATATCCAGAATCGATAAGGAAGTTAAACAATTGAACAAGCAGAAAACAAAAAACTGTTAAAAACTGGGCAAAAGATATGAACATATACTTCCAAAAGAAGATATAAAAGTAGCCAACAAATATGTGAAAAATGCACATCACTAATTATCAGAGAAATGCAAACTAAAACCACAATGAGATACCATCTCACACCAGTCAGAATGGTTATTATTAAAAATTCAAAAAAACAACAGATGTTGGTGAGATTGAAGAAAAATTGGAACACATACCCTGTGGTGGGAATGTAAATTAGTTCATTCACTGTGGAAAGTAGTGTACCCATATGTTTATCATATCTCTGTTCACAATAGTAATGTCATGGAATCAACCTAAGTGTCCATCAATGAATGACTGAATAAACAAAATGTGGTATATATACTCATGGAACACTGTGCAGCCATAAAAATGAAATCACGTCCTTTGCAACAACATAGATGGAGCTGGAGGTCACTATCTTAAGTGAAATAACTCACAAACAGAAAATCAAATACCTCATGCTTTCACTTATAAGTGGGAGCTAAATGATGGGTACACATAGACATAAAGATGGAAATAATGGGCACTGTGGACTCCAAAACAAGGAAGGATAGCAGGGGGTGAGGGTTAAAAGAATTACCTATTGGGTACAATTACCTAATGGGTACCTAATGGGTACACTAGAAGTCAAAATCTCACCAATACTCGATATATCTACATAACAAATCTGCACGTATACCTTCTAAATCTAAAAGCAAAGCAAAACAAAAAGGATGTTCAAGTACTTTAAACATCGTATTTTTTTCCTCATACCCCAGAGCAAGGAGTGAAGACTATTGCAATCAATGAAGAAACCTCAAAATTCTTTCTCCATACATAGATCACTCTTGACGAGCTTGACACACTGTGATATGTAATACTTGTCACACATTGGCTCCAATGCTATTTTGTCTTTTATTATTTTTAATCTGCTACTTGAAAAGACAAAAAGCATCACAACTTCCAAAGAGAAACAAAATGGAAGTCTGTCATCTTCAAATATAGAAGTGAAAATCATGTTTTTAAGTTTTCATAATGAAACAATGAAAGTATCTCTAATTTGTCTTTTTGTTCTATACTACCTTCTACTTGACACTAACGAAAGTCATATCCCTCACCCTGAGAAGAATGGGTTTTCCATGGGTGCAGAGGAAACTAGGGGGAAAAGACAGGTTGGGAAGGTATGTGATGTGATTCCAAGAAATATAAAATCAAATATGAAACAAATATTCAGGCACAGAGTAGGGAAGATACGAGACCTAAGGAATAATATATCACTTTATAAATTAGTGAAAGTTTTCATTAGTGACAAATTCCTTGAATCTATTTAATTTTAAAGCTTTCAAATAGCCACTCTACTGAGTTGCACCTTTGAGCCAGGGAAAAAAAGAATGTATTTCTGACATCAAATATCACATTATGCTTTGTGTCTTTCAAGTAAAGTGGCTACCAATGATCTCATGCCATTAAGACTCTTTCTACACATATCCTGTTTTTTAGTAGAAATTATATTTTAGAGAAAACAAAATAAAAGATTCAAAAATAAATAATTGCTTCCAGGAGGTAGCAGTGGGACACATTTTTCTGTAAAATGCCTCTGGTACATCTGACCCAGTTTATATATCAGGCTGACTTACAGGCCAGAACATCTAAGGTATGGTCCTGATTGGATTCTGACTTGGACAAACATGTAATTAGGTAGTAAAGGAGATTTTGGGCATAATTGGTGAAATTAGAATATAGAATATAGATGAAATTACTATTGACTTTGTTGATGTTATTTTGGCAATGTCCTTATTTTTAATGCATAATGAACTATAAACTGTTTTAGCTGACTCTGCATGCCTCTTACAAATACCGTCATAGGCATTCATGAGCTCCCCCTCCTAAAGGGATGTCTACTGAGAGGTACAGTAGTTTCTCATGGAGTAGCAGCCATTAGCAAACTCCCCTTAGTAAGGTTAGCTGGACACCATACTGACCTTCTTCAGAGGCCACTGCTAGAACTTGTCAGGGGAACTGGATCTGTGAGAAGTTGTTTACATATTTTATTTCTGCCTTAACCTTTTAAAATATTTTAAAATGAGTTCGAGATTGTCAGAGTGGAATGTCGAGTCAAGGAATCCCAACAACATTCCTTCATGTTTATTACCCTGAAGTTCTGCATCATTACTCCAGACTAGGGCCCTGTTTTCATATTTCTCTAAGGTATCCTGCTGCATTAACTCTCTTTACTGAGTTGACCAGAAGAGAAAAATGTAGCTGGAAACCTATTAGTGCACTTAGAACATTTTTTAAAATATAAATTTCCAGAAGAACTAGACACCATAGTCTCCTACGCATGCTCTTCAATTGCATCCTCTTCATAGATGTTATCTTCTTGCAAAATAAATGGAAAATTAAACAGACATAAAATAATTGTCCCCATGGTTCCAGTGATGCTTTCAAAGTTCTTTATCATCTTAGCAAATTTGTTAAATCTGTGAAGCCTTATTGAACAGTAAAATGAGACGGAGCATAGCTAATAATTTTGTTACCTAAATTAGAAAAATAATATAAAACATTCAATGCTTCAAATTATTTTCAGAAAACTTCTATGATCCTGTAATAACATATTTTACATGAAATATAATTTTTTAAAAACCCTGAAAACAATTTTAAAATACGAATTATTCACTACATTGTGAAAATTTTCTTCTTTCATATTCACAAAATCTCAAAATTGGCTCTGTGAATGTCAGCCTACACTAATTACCTTAGGAGTAATGAAGCCAAGAGAAGGTTGCAGCAACACGAAAGTAAAATGACCAAAAAGCCATTTACCAGGTATTTTTTCTACTAAGAAAAAAAATTATACTTGTGGAGTGAAGCTACTCAATAAAAATGAGAAAAGTCATTTGGGGGGGTTTCTTTAATATTTTTAATTTTCCTCTAGAATTATTATATATGTGGGGATTTTCAAACATAAGGATTATTAAGTTATTGCACTCTATTTGTATCTCCCTTTGTATTGAGGTTTTTTTTAATCTTAAATCTTTCTTAATATTTTATGTTACATGTTAAGAGAATTCTTCCAAGAAAGACGCTGATCTTCGTCAGGAGGAGCAGGTTGTAGCCCAACTGAGATGTAACACCTTTTGAGAGTTTCACATGGGGCAAGGAGACTTGTTGGAAAGCTTCAAGTGTGGAGTACTTTCAAATGAAATAATAGAACTAAAACATACAGCAAGCTGAACAGAGGAATGGAAAGGTTCTTCAAAATCATAGATGGAGATAGTTTAGAAGTTATTTTATAGAACCAGGTAAAATTCTAAAAGAAAATATATGTTTATTTAATATGTTTCTTCCTTAACAGTAAATTAATGTATATATGTTTATTGATTAGGCTTTTTCTTTAACGTTAAGATATATTTCTAAGCTCCTGTAATATAGGGGATACAAAAAAATCCTTTTTCCATAAGAAAACTATGATAAAGGTAGTGGAAAAAAAAATACATTTTTTTCCTCTCCAAATTTTACTTTAGGTTTAAGGGGCAAAATGCATTTAACAAAGTACAATGCAGTGTAGAAGCAAAGGCAAAATGAGTAGAAGTCAACAGATTAAACAGGATACTGGGTTATTATTATATGATTTAATAGCTATTTTTAAAATTATTTTAGCATGCTTTATTGGATAGGCTCTTTATACTTAATAGTCATGGCAACATTATATAATATGAATTCTTATCCTCATTTTTTTGATGAAAAAACTAATACCCTGAGAGCTTAATTGAATTGTCTGAGGCCACATACATCATAAGATATAGCGTCTATATGAATCTGTTACTGTCTGTCTCTGAAATCCAAGTTCATTCCACTGCACCATGATGCTTCCCCTGAAACGTAATTACCCGGGCAGGAAACATCTGCGAGAAGCTATTTAAAGTTTCTGACCAAGGCAATGAAAATAATGGGAGCAAAAAGAACAAAATCAGAGAGCTTGGCTAAAATAGTCTTAAAGTAGCTTATGCTTGTTACCTTTTTCCTGGTAGGCACCGAACTCCTTTGATAAGGGACATTTCATTAATATTTGTACAGTTAACATTTACAGTGTTCAGCAATAAAAAAGATTTTTAAATGTAAAATAATGTATTTATGCTAAATTATAATTTTTCCTTTAATCGCCTGGGGGAAAAACTGGAAAGATCAAATATGTGTGTGTGTGTGTGTGTGTATATATACATACACATACATATATACATATATAGACATACATATATATACACACACACACATACACACACATGATATATACATATATGTATATATCTATATGTATATATCTATATGGAAATGTATATATATATCCCTTTTAATTAAGATTTCTAGGAGAAAATGAAAAAAAATATATATATATATATTCTCTGAGGCCATTTCAGGGGGACTCCAAATGACATGTTCATGGGCTTCCACTTAGACTTCATACCCTTTCTTCCTTCATGGCTCACCCCATCATTCCCTCACTCTTAAAATTTCTGCTTCTACATTACTAATTCTCACTATTCATTGCCCAGTCCTTTAAAAATGATATATTAATGACAAAAATGATGGTACCCCAAATCACTAGAAATTTTTGTAGGTAGCTACAACCATTACACATGCCAAAGGAAGATGTCGAGTCGCATTTCAGAGAGAAGGAAGAAAGAAAAGAGAACGCAAGATATTGGAGTATGTTCCACAAAAAAAGCTTAAAATCTACTGCAATGACAGATTTAATTCTTACAAAAAACTACGAGACAGCTATACTGGAATATATATTTTGGAGATGCCCACTCCTCTCTTACAGACCCCTTACACTTAGGAAACTGAGGCCATTCAGAGGGCTGGGACATGTGGTCCAGGCCCCCACCAACCAGTGTAATCTCAAGTTGGAGGATTTCCAGTGTAATCGCAGTGAGGATTTCCAGAATTGAACACATGACTTCTGATGTCCAATCAAATGGAAGTACAGGATATTTGAAACATAAATGAGAATAAGGAAATCACATGTGAATTTTAGCAACCTAAAGCATTCATTTGTTAATTCATTTACAATTTCATTGTCTGTCTACCATTTGACAATGCAATGGGTACTAAGCAAAGATGGAATATAAACTTGAGACAAATAAGCCAACTGAAACTGGCCCTGAGGAGAATTTCAAAAGGTCCTGGATGACTCTAATGTTATAATTTCTCTTAACTTCAGGAGGGCAATCATTACATGGGGCATCCACCCTATAAAAAAATAAGTCAACACTGGATGCAATAGTATGCCTTAGTTCTGTATCTCTGACCTTATTGTATTTCTGCTTTATCATTTCTCCCTGGTTTTACATACCTAATTTTAAGCTTTCACCACTCATTTCATAAAAAGAAAATATATTCCAAAATGTACTACATATTTTTGACTGTCCGTCAAACTTTAGTTTCCACTTCTTAATTAATGTTTCTCTAGGACATTGAATGAGGTTTTATTCCAATTTATGTAATTATGAAGGGCTACCCATTAATTTATTATACAGTCTTCTGTTTTCCCATCAACCCTCACATTTACTCAGACTTTACATACTTGGGCAAGTGTATTTGAATAAACTCAAATGAAGGTATTAAAGCAAAATTAGCATGTAAAATGCACTGTAATGCATTCTTTTGGTTTCAACTCCATATATGATAATCCCATTTGATGTAAAACCACAGACTCAAATTTGTCTTTAACATTTTTGTGACATAAGAAAGGCAGGTATCATTCCTGTTATTTTATAGATATAAATACTGAACTCCAGAGGGGTGAGTTTGCTTGAGATCACACAATTGGAACATAATGTAGCAGGATTCCCAATCAAGTAGAGTATGCTATTTTAAAACTTGGTAATTTTTTTTTTCATGTTCTCATTACGTGGCAGAAAGTCCATTTGTCTGGTTTACATTTTTGGAAACAATAGGCTTCAATGTCTTCAATTATTTTATCTAAAAAATAATTGAACAATTGCTTTCTTATTTTCCTTGTGAGCTCACATCCGTCTCAGATCTAGAAATATTAGGGCAGCCTCCTAAGACCAAATATTCCCTTCTAGGAACCAAATCTGTAGTGCCTCTGCTGTCTTAGCCACACAAGGTGGTATACTGAGAATGAATAAAGATGAAACAATAATACTCATCCAGCCCAATAGGTCACACAAGAGCTAAAATTCACAACTCATCTGTATACATGTTTCATTTTAAAATTAACTCATTAACTCAATTTATGTAATATTCTAAATGTTTTGTTATCATTTCAACAATGTTCACAGAATCTTCATCGGGAGTAGATTTGATCTCAAGAAACTATTCTTTGCTCATTCCTAAGAAGCAACTCCTTATCCATTCAAGTTTGACCATGAGATTGCAGCAATTCAGCAACTTTGATTATTTTATTTTATTTTTTTGGTGGAGTTTTGCTCTTGTTGCCCAGGCTGGAGTGCTGTGGCGTGATCTCGGCCCACTGCAACCTCTGCTTCCCGGGTTCAAGCGATTCTCCTGCCTCAGCCTCCTGAGTAGCTGGGATTATGGGCATGCACCACCACGCCCAGCTAATTTTTTGTATTTTTAGTAGAGATGGGGTTTCATCATATTGGCCAGGCTGGTCTTGAACTCCTGACCTCAGGTGATCCACCTGCCTTGGCCTCCCAAAGTGCAGGGACTACAGGCGTGAGCCACCACGCCAGGCTGATGATTCCAATTTCGAAAGAAGTTGTACTGTGGGTAAAATGCAGTAAAATAGCACCATATGCTACAGAAAAATCTTTTGTGAAAAGAAGAGTCATTTAATGTGGCAAGTGATTGTTGCCTTATCTTAAGAAATTGCCACAGCCACCTCAGCCTTTGCAACCACCACTGCCATCAGTCAGCAGCTGTAACCTTGAGACAACCCTACACTAGCAAAAAGATGACCACTTGCTGAAGGCTCAGATGATCATTAGCATTGTTTAGTAATAAAGTATTTTTAAATTTTAAAAAATTAACTCATTACTAAAATAACAAAGCCAATAATAGTGTGTTCTAGTTACACTATATGTCTCATAAGTGCATAAAGATATAAAATAAAGCAAAATTTAAGGAAGTGTAAAAAGCACCTTATCTCATCAAGTCCACTGCTGCTGTGCTGTTGCTGACACGTCCTTGACTTTTTTCTCTACTCTTAGAATTCTCTACATTTTCTTTTACCTACACTACCTCCAGGTGTTGATCTGGCCTAGACTGTCTGAACTCTTCTGGTGAACTCTTCAAATCAGCAAAGCTTCCTCCTGCTGCCTGAACTACATTAATGATAGACTATGAGATTTCTTCCTGTTTTTACTCAACCCTCACCATATAGCTAGGCTCAAAAAGAAAAGCCTCCAACTACTTTTCTGTAACTTTTTTTAATTCATTACCTCTTTCACAATGGAAACAGAAATTAAAAATAGAAAAATTATTTTTCTGTCAACAGCCTTCCATCACAGCTCTCCTAAATATGTCTTCAATCTTAAATGATTTCCTTCCAATCAAAGAAAAGTCTCCTTAATAATAATAAATAGGCCACCTCCACAGGCTTTATTATGCCACAACAAGTTCCTGATTTAGGATATCATACCCTGATTTGAACTCACACTCCTTTCTTTCTACTTTTTTGAGTTTTTATTACATGCCAGACACTGCTAGGTTCTTAGATAGTGAATAGAAAAGACAAAGTTCCCCTTTTAGGAGTGTGTTATTTATGGGAGACTAATCTATAGGCAAAACAGGTAATAGCTAAAGTGGAGGTTTCTACAAAGGTCACTTAGAACCAAAGGGAATAACTATTTGAGTTTTACTGGGGAAAATAATCAAGGAAACCAATTCAGAAAAAAAGGAACAATATGTCAATGTCAATAAGACTTATTCCAGCCGGGCATGGTGGTTCATGCCTATAATTCCAGCACTTTGAGAGGCCAAGGCAGGTGGATCATCTGAGGTCAGGAGTTCAAGACCAGCCTGGCCAACATAGTGAAACTCCATCTCTACAAAAAAAAAAAAAATTTAGCTGGACACAGTGGTGCACACCTGTAATCCTAGCTACTCTGGAGGCTGAGGCAGAAGAATCACTTGAACCTGGGAGACAAAGGTTGCAGTGAGCCAAAATGGCACCACTGCTCTCCAGGCTGGGTGACAGAGTGAGACTCCATCTCGAGAGAAAAAAAAAAAAAAAGATTTACTCCTAAAACTCTAGGAATATCTATAAAATTATAGATTGGATAGTGGCTAGAGTATGAAGGGCAAAAGGCAGAAAAGTAGGAGGTCGAGTTAGAAAAGTCGAGAAGGATTAGAGAACAAAATGCCTTGAATGTATTTCTACGTAGTTTTAATTTTTACCTTTCATTCTTTCAAAAATATTGAGCATTTCTTATGTGCTAAGCACTATAGATGAAGGGTAAACAACTATAGGTTTTAGTCAAAGGAGCAGCCTGGTCAAATGTCCACTTTAGAAAGATTTTCTAGCAGCAGTGTGGAGGACTGAGCACACTGCAAAGAGATGGCAGGGAAAGTATAGCCACAGTGAGATGTGGTGGGGCTAGAAATTTAGAGATGTGGCAAGGGGATGGAGAGGAAGAGTGAGATTAGAGAAATGCATAGGAGCTGAATGAATAGGACTAGTGTTGATTTGGTTAAGAAAAAGTAGAAATTGAGGATGACTTAGATGCCATCTGACCTGGAGGTTTCTAGTTTGGATAACCACATAGATAATGGTGTAATTTTCAATGCTATAAAGAACTCAAGAAGAGAAAGTTTGAGTTGGAAGGAGGAAAGAAAAAGAGAAAGATCCAGTGGTGGTATCTTGAAGGTAGTTTAATATGCAGCCCTGGAGAGCAGGGCAGAGATCTTGGTTGGAGATATAAACTTTGTTTTTAGTTGAAAGTTGAAGCTCTTGAATGTGGATGAGATGACCTGTAGTAAATGTGTAGAGCATGAAAAGAAAGAGTTCCATGAAAAATGATATTTTAAAGATAGATGGAAAAGAAGGACCTATAAATATAAGAGAAGCAATAAAACCAAGTAATAAAACAGTTTTAGAAAAGTAGAACATGTCTAATTTTTAAGGCGATAGGTCAAATAAAATACATACTGAAAAGTGATTAATTTGGCAATTGGAGGTCATAAAAACAGGAACAGTATCGGAGGTCACCATAGTAGAAACTAAATACCAATGTGTTGAGAAAAGACTAAGAGAGAAAGAAATGGAGAATGCAAGGGGATACTATTCTTTCTAGCTTGCTTATGAAGTATGGTGGGGATGCTGGAGGAAGGATAAAGATTTATGGTCATAGAGAGAAAAGACTGCATGGCCAAGAAAGAGTTGTCATTGTTTTTGTTTCTTTCTTTTCAAATTAAGGATGAATTGGAATAAAAGTATGGTAAAGAAAAAAATCCAATGAGAAGGACAATTTGAAGATACAGGCAAGGGAGACTTTCACTGCTACTTAAGACAGAAAAAGTCCCAAGAAAATGTTTCTGTCACACCAAAAATAAAAGAATACTAGACAACCTACAAAATCATGGGTTTTTAAAAGCCTATTTGAGAGCTGAGGCCATAAAGAAACATAGATAAAAATCCAGAAATGATAATTCTCTCTTAGGAGAAAAGAAATCCACAGCTGCTTCCATCCTTGACAGAGCAGTAGAAGCAGGTAGAAATTGTGAGAAGGATACAACTGAATATCTATCTGATTTTCTAAGGCTAGGAATGGGCTGGCATGAAGATTTATAAGCTCAAGATCCTCCATACAAAAGAAGAAGAAGAAGAGAAAAATGGGGAAGAAGGAGGAGGAAGAGGAGAAAGAGAAGGATGAGAAGGAGGAGGAGCAGGAAAAGAAGGAGGAGGAGAAGGACGGAAGGACGAGGAGGAGGAGGAGGATGAAGAAGGAGGAGGAGAAGGGGAGGAGAAGGAGGAGAAGGAGGAGGAGGAGGTGGCAGTGGCAGCCAGGCGCAGTGTCTCACACCTGTAATCCCAGCACTTTGGGAGGCTGAGGTGGGTGGATCATGAGGTCAGGTGTTTGAGACCAGCCTGGCCAACATAGTGAAACCCCATTTCTACTAAAAATACAAAAATTAGCTGGGCGTGGTGGCGGGCACCTGTAATCCCAGCTACTCTAGAGGCTGAGGCAGGAGAATCGCTTGAAACCGCAAGGCAGAGGTTGCAGTGAGCTGAGATCCTGCCACTGAGCTTCAGCCTGGGCAACAAGAGTGATACTCCATCTCAAAAAAAAAAAAAAGAAAGAAAAAGAAAAAAGGAGAGGAAGAAGAAGAGGAGGAGGAAGAGAAGGAGAAGGAAGAGAAGGAGGAGAAAGAGTCTTCACCTATCCACCAGTTATTTTCTATGGGCCTTCGCTAAGTGCTCATAAGAAAGATTAGGTGCAGGGCAAGAAAGCTAAGAGAAACTACCCATGCCCAAGGCACAAAGCACAGGACCTACTAAATACTGAGGGCAGAGCAGGAGAATGAGAAATATCACAGTATATTCTGGATCCTATACTGAGTGATTGGGGAAGAGACAGAAATTCTAAGAGAGATCACTTACCCTACATTGCAAATACACAGAAACTGCTGAAGGATTAGGGCAGGAAAACTGAGACAAACCTTCTAGGCACTGAAATCACAAGCTCCACTCAAGGGAAGGTTTTGATCTCAGCATCAGATATTTTGAGGAGAGTGGTGAGTTGAATCTACCTAATGTAACAATAAAACCCAGAAACAGGTGATCGAATGCTTATAGATTGAAACAAATTTGCCACTAATAACATGGCAGATGAAGGGATATACCTTTTTGTGGCGAACAAATTTTTTATTTCAGTTTCTATTGTTCACTTAGTATTTCAACCTTCAATTTTAAAATTTACAGATGAAAAGAACCAAGAAAATGTGATATATTGTCAAGATAGGAAGCAACCAATAGAACCAGACTCAGAGATAAATAAGATGCTGAAATTATCAGATAAGAACATTAAAATAACTATGAAAAATAAGTTAAAAGACCATGTTGAAAAAGGTAAACAACCTTCATAAGCAGATAATGAAACTTACAGAAAAGAGCCAAATGAACATTCCAAAAGTAAAAGTGCACATAGATCATGAAATAAGATACTGATAGACTGTATAATGGGCCTTAAAACAAGTTCTAATAAATTTCAAATAAATAATATAATACAGAGTATATTCTCTGATCCCAACTGTAGTAAACTAGAAATAAACAACAAAAAGATATCTAGTAAAATTCCGCATATATTTGGAAATTCAAGAGCATATCTCTCAAAAACCCACAGGTCAAAAAAGAAATTTACAATACAATAAAGTAAATGATAATTAAAGCATAACATGTCTAAATTAATAGAAAAATAAGTACTTAGAAGAAAAAATATAGTTTTAAAATCTACATTGGGGATAGAGAGGGATATAAAATCAGTGTCATATGTTTCTACCTTGAATATTTTTTAAAATAAAGCAAATTAATTTCAAAGTAAGCAGAAGACAAGTGTAAGAAAGAGTCTTACTCTGTTTTTGATGTTTGACTGCTGAAAGCTTTCAAGCCTACCCCTTTTTTCTCCCCTGTTACGCCTCAGGTGGGCAAGACAATAAGAAACCCCAGGCATCCCCTCCCTTGGGGCTAGTGGGAAGTTCAAATTATGCAAGCACTTGTCACACATGGAAAATTTTACCCAAACTCCACTCCCTACTTACAAAAAAAGCCAATCCAGTCTCCTTTTCTGTATTAGTCTGTTCTCATATTGCTATAAAGAACTACCTGAGACTGGGTAATTTATAAAGAAATAAGATTTAATTGGCTCACACAGTTCCACAGGCTGTACAGGAAGCATGACTGGGGAGGCCTCAGGAAACTTACAATCATGGTGGAAGGTGAAAAGGAAGAAGGCATGTCTTCCACTGCTGGAGCAGGAGGAAGAGAGAAGGGGGAAGTGCTACAAATCACTAAACAACCAGATCTTGTGAGAATTTACTCACTATCATGAGAATAGCACCAAGGGTGAAGACTGCCCCCATAATCGAATCACTTTCCAGCAGGCCCCTCCTCCAACATTGGGGATTACAATTCAACACGAGATTTGGGTGGGGACACAAAGCCAAACCATATCATTCTGCCCTGCCCCTTCCCAAATCTCATGTCCTTCTCACATTGCAAAACACAATCAACCCTTCTTAACAGTCCCCCAGTCTTAACTCATTTCAGCATTAACTCAAAAGTCTAATTCCAAAGTCTCATCTGAGACCAGGCAAGTCCCTTTCACCTGTGAGCCTGTAAAATCAAAACCAAGTTAGTTACTTCCAAAATACTGGCATTGACTAAATACTCCCAATCCAAAGGGAGAAATACAGGCCCCATGCAAACCCAAAACCCAGGAGGGCTGTCATTAAATCTTAAAGATCCAAAACAATCTCCTTTGACTCCATGCCTCACATCCAGGCAACACTGATGCAAGGGGTGGGCTCCCAACACCTTGAGCTGCTCCACCGCTGTGACTTTGCAGGGTACATCCCCCACAGCTGCTTTCATGGCCTGGCATTGAGTGCTTGTGGCTTTTCCAGGTGCAGGATGCAAACTGTTTATGGGTTTACCATTCTGGGGTCTGGAGGACAGTGGCCTTCTTCTTACAGCTCCACTAAGCAGTGCCACAGACAGGAGTCTATGTGGGAGCTCCAACATCACATTTCCCCTCTGCACTGCCCTAGTAGAGGTTCTCCATGAGGGCTCCATCCATGCAGCAGACTTCTGCCTGGACATCCAGGCATTTTCACACAGCCTCTGAAGTCTAGATGGAGGCTTTCACTCTGCACACCTGCAGGCTTAACACTACATGATGGTCCCAAGACTTATGGCTTACACCCTCTGAAGCAACAGCCTGAGCTGTACCTTGTCCCTTTTTAGCCACACCTGGAGCTGAAGCAGCCTCAATGCGGGGTGACATGTCCTCAGGTTGCCACAGCGGCAAGGTCCTGGCCCTGGCCCACAAAACCATTCTTCTCTCCTAGGCCTCCAGGCTTGTGATATGAGGGGCTGCCACAAAAGTCTCTTAAAAGCCTTAGAGGCATTTTCCTCATTACATTGACTATCAACATTTGGCTCCTCTTTACATAGGCAAATTTCTGTAGCCACCTTGAATACTCCCCAGAAAATGGACTTTTCTTTTCTACCACTTGGCTGGGCTGCAAATTTTCCAAACTTTTACACTCTGCTTCCCTTTTACATATATGTTCCAGTTTCAGATCTCTTTTTTCACATGTAACAAATGTGACCTGGCTCCAGTTTGTAGTAAGTTCCTCAACTCCATCTGAGACATCCTCAGCCTGAATTTCATTATCCATATCACTATCAGCACGTTGATCACAACAGTTTATCAGGTCACTATGAAGTTCCAAACTTTCCCTCACCCTGTTGTCTTCTGAGTCCTCCAAACTGGTCCAGCTTCTGCCCAGTTCCAAAGTTGCTTCCACATTTTCAGGTATAGGTATTGCAATGCCCTACTCCTAACTACCAATTTTCTGTATTAGTTCGTTCTTGCATTGCAATAAAGAACTACCTGAGATTGGGTAATTTATAAAGAAAAGAGGTTTGATTTGCTCATTGTTTCATAGCTGTACAGGAAGCATGGCTGGGGAAGCCTCAGAAAACTTATAATCATGGCAGAAGGCAAAAAGGAAGGAGGCATGCCTTACATGGCTGGAGCAGGAGGAAGAGAGTGGGGGGAGGTGCCACACACTTTTAAACAACCAGATCTTGTGAGAACTCATTCACTATCATGAGAACAGCAAGGGAGAAGTCTGCCCCTATGATCCAGTCGCCTCCCACCAACATTGGGGATTACAACTTGACATGAGATTTGGGCAGGGACACAAATCTAAACCACATCACCTTCCTTCTCTCTCAAGCCATTTTTGGATGTGCTTGTGAGCCTGTCCTCTCTCCCCAGAAAGCCTTATTATGTGAATAATAAACGTTTTCATACCCGTTGGTGTGTGTATGTGGCATCACGCAGTCTCAATATCTGAAGTAAATCTGGGTGGCAGGTTTCTACTGTACATCCACCAAGTGGCACAACAGCAAATAATGAAGACAAGGGCAGAAATTAATTAAATAGAAAATGAATAGACAATATACAAAACCAAAACAGTTTTTTAAAGTTATTGAAAATATTATGAAGATAAGAAAAAAAGAATGGGCCAGGTGCGGTGGCTCCCACCTGTAATCCCAGCACTTTGGGAGGCCGAGGTGGGTGGATCACCTGTCAGGATTTCAAGACCAGCCTGGCCAGCGTGGTGAAACCCAGTCTCTACTAAAAATTCAAAAATTAGCCAGGTGTGGTGGCATGTGCCTGTAATCCCAGCTACTCGGGAGGCTGAGGCAGGAGAATTGCTTGAATCCAGGAGATGGAGATTGCAGTGAGTCAAGATCATGCCACTGCACTCCAGCCAGGGATACAGAATAAGACTGCATCTCAAAAAAAAGAAAATAAAACAAAAAAGAAGTAACAACTGGTTTAGAATGGCACATGAGGAAAATGGGGAATTCGAAAAGTGGTGGAGAGTTATGAAACAGAGTAAGAAAGGCTGAATTTGTTTCAGGATCAGGGATACTTCTTCCATTGGAAAATATTCCTTGCTTTTCTTTTCTCTCTATAAATGTTTTACAATATAATATATACATTGAGTCAAAATAACTTTAATTAATTATACAGTGCTTCATAGATATAATCATAGTATTTAAATCATTGGTCCCTGACCACAGAACGAGCCAAATTCCTTTCCAACAACTCTTTCGGCCACCACCAAAGAGCCATTTCAGAGTCACCTACAAGGCTGTTCAACCTATACTCCCCTAATATTTTTAAATTGACCATTGTGTCACTCCTACACTGGCAGGACCCTCTTACAAGGGGAGAATCAGTACAATAGCGACCATCTATTAACAGTGCAAGAAAGCCTGTTCCCGCACCTTAACATGCATGTTAGGTGGTTTTAATGCTCAAAAAATTTAAGAAATACTGATGTAAAGGATAATTAACCCAAAAGAAAGAAATCCACACCAAGAAATAATTATATTACCCATAATATAGATTTGGGGGTTACCTGCTATGTTTTTAATAATGATTGTATTTAAGTATAAGGTAGTATCATTGAAATTTTAGAACTGAAAAGAATCTTAGTAATGATCAAATTCTGCCCTCTATGCAAATGTGAAGGCCAAAGCTCAGATTGCTTGCATATTTTGCCCAAGTAACATGCAGTTCCTCAGCGCTTTGGGACCCAGAACTCAGATCTCTTAACCCCTGGAGGTAGAGTTTTCATCCCCTAGATCATGTTTACTTTTCAAAATATAAAAAGGTTGACTCGCACCAACTACAATTAGAATATTTTACTTGTGATTTTATGCTGCCACAAATAATGGAATTGAAACCAAATAAACACTAAATTAACTAAAGAACTGAAAAATAAGATATTTATCCATGTAATTGGCAGCTAAGCACTGCTGGAAATCATATGGTCCATCAAAAGAGAGCTTTTGGCAGCCTGAAGGGAAGATATCAACTTTTTTCACCTTCTGTAAGGTAACACTGAGTATAAATATACCAAATCTTTACTTAATAGGACACATGCAAAGCTTTAACTCATGAGCTGCTACCTTTTCATTTTCATTTTCTGGCTTTCCACCAAAGGAATGTGTGGAAGATGGCTATTAGAGTCATTTGCTCTGCCTAGGGGCTAATTACTCTATTTGGTTCATTTTTGAAAATATTATGTTTCATCCAAGGGCAAAAAATTGATGAAGACTTGTTTCAGGTTTGCTTATGTAATTTTGCACAGATTAAATTAGTTAATCAGAAATTATGCTAGCTACAAGAGATCAGTTGGTTTCTAAATCTACAGTAGAAAATTGCTTTTTAAAAAATAATTTGAATGGCATGCTGCTTAAATCTAGTTTAGTCAATTCTCTCAGATGTGAGACTTAAGTTTTAATGACCCTAAAGGAAAACTGTGAGGAATGAAGGAATCCACAGATAAAAGATTGGAAAGAGTATTCATGTGTGACCCCCTAGAACAAAATGCTACAGGGTCAAAGAATGGAGATATGGTTTGGCTCTGTGGCCTCACCGAAATCTCATCTTGTAGCTCCTATAATTCCCACGTGTTGTGGGAGATAGAGGGTGGGAGATGACTGAATCATGGGGGTGGGTCTTTCCCCTGCTGCTGTCGTGATAGTGAATGGGTCTCGTGAGATCTGATGGTTTAAAAAAACAAGAGTTTCTCTGCACAAGCTCTCTGCCTGCTGCTATTCACATAAGATGTGACTTGCTCCTCCTTGCCTTCTGCCATGATTGTGAGACCTCCTGAGCCATGTGGAACTATAAGTCCAATAAACCTCTTTCTTTTGTAAATTGCCCAGTCTCCAGTATGTCTTTATCAGCAGCGTGAAAATGGACTAATACAAATGGGATAAGTGAAACTCTGAGGAATCCAGGAAAGAGGTGAGGGGCACCTGGGGATTCCAGGTGAAATATCAGGAGAGAATAACAACCTGTAAGCTTCAATTTCTTCATCTGAAATGGCAGGATCATTATATCCACCTCCCATGGTTTCATGCAAAAAAAATTAATGAAGTGACATGAAAATTCCTGTCCCAATGTCTGGCACATGATAGTTACTCAATAAATTTAAGCTCAAGTAAATTAAATATTATGGTTTATCTATCTACCTCTCGTATATAATCTTGTCAGTGAGAATTTTTTATGACTCCTCAGAGTTTGAGAAGCAGAGACTCTCACAGCACTGTTTGCACTATGATGAGAAAATGGCTGATAATTATTGTTTTGAGCCTGCAGATGCCTTAAAAAGCCGTTCATTACATCATTTAAAAAAAAAACTTCTAGAAACCAGGAATAGAGGCACTAGAGCAGTGGTTCTCAATTCTTGATGTGTATTGGAGCTTCTAAAAATTACTGATGGCCAGGTCCCACTTATCTGTCCCCCTCAGAAATGGACTTAATTCATCCCCAGGTAATTCTAATGTTCTGTCAACAGTGAGCCCTGGAGAATTAGATGGTCTAAGCTGACAGACATTTGAAAATAAATTAATATATGGTAATCAAAACAAAAGTGTTTATGTTTACTTTTAATTGTGAGCAAGACCAAACATTTAAAAATACAAGAGAGAATTATATAATGATATCACTATATACTCATTATCTAAATGTAATAATTAAACTTGACCATATTTGTGCTATAGATAGATATTAAAAAGCTGAAAAAGCTTCAAATAAATCACAGACTTTAACATTTAACCATGAAATATTTCAGTATCCATCTCTTATAAAGGAGGCATTTTCTTCAAAGCCATAATATTGTTATCACACCTCAAAATTTAGTACTTATGGGGGGATTTTTTTTTAATTTTTTAAATTTTACTTTAAGTTCCAGGATACATGCGCAGAATGTGCAGGTTTGTTACATAGGTATACGTGTGCCATGGTGGTTTGCTGCACCTATCAACCCATCATCTAGGTTTGGTTTGGTTGGTTGGTTTGTTTTTGAGACAGAGTCTCGCTCTGTCACCAGGCTGGAGTGCAGGGGTGCGATCTCGGCTCACTGCAACCTCCACCTCTCAGGTTCAAGCAATTCTCCTGCCTCAGCCTCCAAAATAGCTGGGATTACAGGTGGCCACCACCACACCTGGCTAGCTTTTGTATTTTAGTAGAGATGGGGTTTCACCATGTTGTCCAGGATGGTCTCGATCTCCTGACCTCATGATCTGCCCACCTTGGCCTCCCAAAGTGCTAAGATTACAGGCGTGACATCAGCTCGGTTTTAAGCCCCACATAAGCCCCACAACACCGCATTCCCTCCCCTTGTCCCCACACCCCCCACACATAGGCCCCGTTGTGTTTTTCCCCTCCCCGCATTCATGTGTTCTCATTCTTCAACTCCCACTTATGAGTGAGAATATGCGCTACTTGGTTTTCTATTCCAGTGTTAGTTTGCTGAGAATGATGGCTTCCAGCTTCATCCATGTCCCTGTAAAGGACATGATCTCATTCTTTTTCATGCCTGCATAGTATTCCACGGAATATATGTGCCACATTTTCTTTATCCAGTCTCTCATTGATAGGCATTTGGGTTGGTTCCAAGTCTTTGCTATTGTAAATAGTGCTGCAGTATACACACGTGTGCATGTGTTTTTATACTAGAATGATTTATAATCCTTTGGGTGTAAACCCAGTAATGGGATTGCTGGGTCAAATGGTATTTCTGGTTCTAGATCCTTGAGGAATCGCCACACTGTCTTCCACAGTGGTTGAACTAATTTACACTCCCATCAACAGTGTAAAAACATTATTATTTCCCCACAGCCTCGCTAGCATCTACTGCTTCCTGACTTTTTAATAATCACCATTCTGACTGGCATGAGATGGTATCTCATTCTGGTTTTGATTTGCGTTTCTCTAGTGATCAGTGATGATGAGCTTTTTTTCATAAATTTGTTGGCTGCATAAATGTCTTCTTTGGAGAAGGGTCTGTTCATATCCTTTATCCACTTTTTGATGGGGTTGTTCATTTTTTCTTGTAAATTTGTTTGAGTTCTTTGTAGATTCTGGATATTAGACCTTTGTCAGACGGATAGATTACAAAAATTTTCTCCCGGCCGGGCGCGGTGGCTCACGCCTGTAATTCCAGCACTTTGGGAGGCCGAGGCGGGTGGATCACGAGGTCAGGAGGTCAAGACCATCCTGGCTAATACGGTGAAACCCCGTCTCTACTAAAAATACAAAAAAAAAATTAGCCGGGTGTGGTGGCGGGCGCCTGTAGTCCCAGCTACTCGGGAGGTTGAGGCAGGAGAATGGCATGAATCCAGGAGGCGGAGCTTGCAGTGAGCCAAGATAGCGCCACTGCAGTCCAGCCTGGGCGAAAGAGCGAGACTTCGTCTCAAAAAAAAAAAAAAAAAAAAAATTTTCTCCCTTTCTGTAGGTTGCCTGTTCACTTGGATGCTAGTTTCTTTTGCTGTGCAGCAGCTCAGTTAGTTTAATTAGATCACATTTGTCAATTTTGGCTTTTGTTGCAATTGCTTTTGGTGTTTTAGTCATGAAGTCTTTGCCCATGCCTATGTCCTGACCTTGGGCAAACCTGACAAAAACAAGCAATGGGGAAAGGATTCCATATTCAATAAATGGTGCTGGGAAAACTGGCTAGCCATATGCAGAAAACTGAAACTGGACCCCTTCCTTACACATTATACAAAAATTAACTCAAGGTGGATTAAAGGCTTAAATGTAAAACCAAAAACCATACTTACGTTTTTTAAAGACTTCATTATATATTTTAGAGCAGTTTTAGTTTCATAGAAAAATTGAACAGATAATACAGGGAGTTCCCATATAGTCCCTACCAATCCCTGCCCCTCAGCATTCCCCACTATCAACATTCTACACCAGAGTGGTACATTTGTTAAGGTTAATGAGCCTACACTAACACATCATTATCACTCAATGTCCATAGTCTACATTACAGTGTCCATTCTTGGGGTTGTACATTCTATGGATATGAACAAATGTATAATAACCCATACCCAACACAGTATTATTCAAAGTACTTTCACTGCACTGAAAAATCATCTGTGCTCCACCTGTTCATTCCTCCCTCCCCCCAACCCCTGGCAAACACTGATCTTTTTACTGTCTCCATCGTTTTGCCTTTTCTGGACTGTCATATAATTGGAATCATAAATTATGTAGATTTTTTATATTAAATTTTTTTCAGTGCTAAATAATATTTCACTGTCTTGATGCATTAATATTATACCACAGCTTATTTGTCCATTCACCTATTAATGGGCATCCCGATTGCCTCCAAGTTTTGGCACTTATGAATAAAGCTGCTATAAACATCTATGCTGAAGTTTTTCCATAAACATAAATGTTCAATTCATTTAAATAAATACCAAGCAGTATAATAGCTCTATCATATGATAAGAGTATTTTTAATTTGTAAGAAATTGCCAACATATCTTCCAAAGTAGCTGTACCATTTTGAATGCCTACCAGCAATGAATGACACTTCCTGTTGCTTCTCACCCTCACCAGCATTTGGTATTGTCAGTGTTATATTGGATTTTCACCATTCTAATAGGTGTATGGTGGTATTTCAGTGTTGTTTTAATTTGCAATTCCCTAATGACGTATGATATTGAACATCTTTTCACATACCCATCTGGTTATTTGTTTTCTTATTGTTGAGTTTTAAGAGTTCTTTTTATGTTTTGGATAACAGTCCTTCATCAGATACACCTTGTGCAAATATTTTCTCCCAGTCTGTGGCTTGTCTTCTCATTCTCTTGAGTCTTTTGCAGAGCAGATTTTGTTTTAATGAAGTCCAGTTTAGCAGTTATTTGTTTCATAGACTGCATCTTTGGTGTTGTGTCTCAAAAATCATCATCATACCTAAGGTCATCTAGATTTTCTCCGATGTTATCTTCCAGAAGAGTTATAGTTTTGCGTTTTACATTTATGTTTATAATGCATTATTCAGTTAATTTTGGAGATGAGCCCAAAGTCTGTGTCTAGATTCATTTTTCTGTTTTTTGCATGTGGATGGTGTCCAGTTGTCTTACCACCATTTGTTAAAATATATATATATTTCTTTCACTGCATTGCCTCTGCTCCTTTGTCAAAAAAATCAATTGACTATATTTGTGTGGATCTATTTTTAGGCTCCCTATTCTGTTTCATTGATCAGTTTGTGTATTATTTCACCAGTATCACACTGTCTTGATTACTGTGGCAGCATTAACTTATTTTCTATATTTTATAATCCCTTTTCATATTTAAGAGTTTCCCTAATTATTCAAAAAAAGTCCTTGGAGAAAATCGTTGTTGGTTTTCTTGAGATAATTATAGGTGGGCCAATGTTAAGAACCTATTAAAGAAAACTTACAATGGAAGAATGACAATAAATTCCAAAACTTTCATAAACATATTCCACTCTGTAAGAGTCCTAAAGATATACTGAATAAATTTAGCCAACCATAGGAAAAGATCTTGAGGAAATAACCACTCCAGTGATAATTTTTAAAAAATAAATCAATATGAGGTAAGGATAATCAGGGCTTCTCTATATTATGTTTGCAATTTCCTGTCAATTAAATCTAAACTCCTGCCTCATGTATTGTAGATCTTATATTGTCATCTCATTTACAATGAGTACATTCTAAATATATATGAGTTTAGGAATTCCTATTCTTGGCAGGATAGTACTTTTCGCATAACATCTCAAATCTTTGTGAGAATTAAATACATTACTAAACATAAAGCACTTAAAATAATGCCTGGCACATAGTAAGTGCTACAGAAGTATTAACTATTATTATAAGACAGGAAGAGGTCTTTAATATGTATAAGAATATCTCAGTAGATGCAGAAAAGGCCTTTGACAAAATTCAACAGCTCTTCATGCTAAAAACTCTCAAAAAATTAGGTATTAATGGGATGTATCTCAAAATAATAAGAGCTATTTATGACAGACCCACAGCCAACATCATATTGAATGGGCAAAAACTGGAAGCATTCCCTTTGAAAACTGGCACAACACAGGGATGCCCTCTCTCACCACTCCTATTCAACATAGTGTTGGAAGTTCTGGCCAGGGAAATCAGGCAGGAGAAAGAAATAAAGGGTATTCAATTAGGAAAAGAGGAAGTCAAATTGTCCCTGTTTGCAGATGACATGATTGTATATTTAGAAAACCCCATTGTCTCAGCCTGAAATCTCCTTAAGGTGATAAGCAACTTCAGCAAAGTCCCAGGATACAAAATCAATGTGCAAAAATCACAAGCATTCTTATACACCAATAACAGACAAACAGAGAGCCAAATCATGAGTGAACTCCCATTCACAATGGCTTCAAAGAGAATAAAATACCTAGGAATCCAACTTACAAGGGATGTGAAGGACCTCTTCAAAGAGAACTACAAACTACTGCTCAATGAAATAAAAGAGGACACAAACAAATAGAAGAACATTCCATGCTCATGGACAGGAAGAATCAATATCGTGAAAATGGCCATACTGCCCAAGGTAATTTATAGATTCAATGCCATCCCCATCAAGCTACCAATGACTTTCTTCACAGAATTGGAAAAAACTACTTTAAAGTTCATATGGAACCAAAAAAGAGCCTACATCGCCAAGTCAATCCTCAGCCAAAAGAACAAAGCTGGAGGCATCATGCTACCTGACTTCAAACTATACTACAAGCCTACAGTAACCAAAACAGCATAGTAATGGTACCAAAACAGAGATATAGACCAATGGAACAGAACAGAGCCCTCAGAAATAATACCACACATCTACAACCATCTGATCTTTGACAAACCTGACAAAAACAAGAAAAGGGGAAATGATTCCCTATTTGATAAATGGTGCTGGGAAAACTGGCTAGCCATATGTAGAAAGCTGAAACTGGATCTCGTCCCTACACCTTATACAAAAATTAATTCAAGATGGATTAAAGACTTAAATCTTAGACCTAAAACCATAAAAACCCTAGAAGAAAACCTAGGCAATACCATTCAGGACACAGGCATGGGCAAGAACTTCACGTCTAAAACACCAAAAGCAATGGCAACAAAAGCCAAAATTGACAAATGGGATCTCATTAAACTAAAGAGCTTCTGCACAGCAAAAGAAACTACCATCAGAGTGAACAGGCAACCTATAGAATGGGAGAAAAATTTTGCAATCTACTCATTTGACAAAGGGCTAATATCCGGAATCTACAAATAACTCAAACAAACTTACAAGAAAAAACAAACAACCCCATCAAAAAGTGGACGAGGGATATGAACAGACACTTCTCAAAAGAAGACATTTATGCAGCCAAAAAACACATGAAAAAATGCTCATCATCACTGGCCATCAGAGAAATGCAAATCAAAACCACAATGAGATACCATCTCACACCAGTTAGAATGGCGATCATTAAAAAGTCAGGAAACAACAAGTGCTGGAGAGGATGTGGAGAAATAGGAACACTTTTACACTGTTGGTGGGACTGTAAACTAGTTCAGCCATTGTGGAAGACAGTGTGGCAATTCCTCAAGGATCTGGAACTAGAAATACCACTTGACCCAGCCATCCCAGTACTGGGTATATACCCAGAGGATTATAAATCATGCTGCCATAAAGACGCATGCACATGTATGTTTATTGTGGCACTATTCACAATAGCAAAGACTTGGTACCAACCCAAATGTCCATCAATGATAGACTGAATTAAGAAAATGTGGCACATATACACCATGAAATACTATGCAGCCATAAAAAACAATGAGTTCATGTCCTTTGTAGGGACATGGATGAAGTTGGAAGCCATCATTCTCAGCAAACTATCCCAAGGACAAAAAAACCAAACACCACATGTTCTCAGTCATAGGTGGGAATTGAACAATGAGAACACTAGGACACAGGAAGTGGAACATGACACACCGGGGCCTGTCGTGGGGTGGGAGGAGTGGGGAGGGATAGCATTAGGAGATATACCTAATGTAAATGACGAGTTAATGGGTGCAGCACACCAACATGGCACATGTATACATATGTAACAAAACTGCACGTTGTGCACATGTACCGTAGAACTTAAAGTATAATTTTAAAAAAGAATATCTTAGAGGGTTCATGTTAAATCATACATTCTAGGGCTCCTATCACTACTGAGATTATGAGACAGTAAATATGTGTTTATACTCAGGAACATGCATTTTAATTAGCACCTTAGTTATTCTGACAGAGGTTGATGGATGACATTTAACTAGAAGTGGCACTGGACTTCATCTGAGGAACACCAGAGATAATAATAGGAGAGCCATGGTATACCATAAAAACAAAACAGTATGAGAAATGAAAACCCTTAGCCAAATAACAAAGAGATCAATGGGCAATCTTGAAGATCTACTACATACAAAACTGTTACTTATATACTAGGATACGGGGAACGGGGACACAGACATAAAATACAAAGTTCTCTCTCTCTCTCTCTCTCTCATTGTGTGTGTGTGTGTATGTGTATGTGTGTGCGTGTGTGTGTGCATGAGCAAACAATGTAATCTCTGCCCTTATAGACTCTGTCACTCCACAGGGGTCTCTAGGCATTAACCTTTGAAAACTTAAGTAACCATAACAGAGTAAAGGGGTAAGGAAAAATAATCATTTTAAAAAATAAATTTTTATTTTTCTAATAAACCTCACAATGAGTTATTTCCTTAGACACTTGTTTGGAAAAGCATGTGCTTTGCTATCTTCTGACTGTCATTTCTGACTGGAGCTGAGTTGGCTTTTGAATATATAATAACAATATTACCGGGTCTATGCTCTTAACCTATATTCATATGGAAATTGCAGTGAAGTAGAGTACAGTATCTCTTTTACAATGTTCTCCAAAATCAATGGACGACCGGGCAGATTTACATTTAATTGACTAAACATATATAGATGTGGAGATATACATAGATAGATAGGTATAGAGCCATATAGATATATGCTTATATATATACATATAATTACTTTTGCCTTTTCTTCTATTGGTAATTAAATTATTTCATAGGAAATGTACACCATTTCTTCACATAAAAGATACAAAAAAAGAAGTTCTTAAGGAAATGTCCCAATATTAAGTGATTCTAATGAGAAGTTGTAAACAGCTCTTCATTACTAAACAGAAGAAATAATTAAAAATAAAAAATAAATGAAAATGTTTTTTAAAGCAACGTTCTGATCATAGTTTTCCTGAAATTTCTCAGAAGCTACTGGTTTATGTTGAGCACTGTTCATCTTTGCCCTAATTATCTCTGGTTTTTACATCATATTTCTGATTCTGACATCAAATCATTGAGGGACCTTGGGATAGCTTCTTGCAAACACCTCAGTTTCTTTGTTTAAAAATAAAGGTAGTAATTCTTGACACTGTTATATTTCACGGAGGTATTTCAAAGATTAATGAGCCACAAAAACTCCGAGTTGCTCTGATCAAAGGCACTGTATAACTACAAAGGCTTGTTATTATTTACCAGTAGGCTCCTTTTTATTGTGCCACTAATGAACATTGTGGTCGGCAATAACTTATTAAAGAAAAAAATGAAAAGTGAAAGTTAAGGAGGCTGTTTCTCTTCATATTCAAATATAATTCTTGTTAATATTAATTGGTGTTATGCAGACATTTTGAAAATTGGCTTCCTGCAGCCTACCAGATTCTGTTGTAGAATTCTATAAATATACTCAACATTCTGGGTTAGAAGATTGAGCATACTGGGAGTTTTCCTTAGATTTGTGCAAATTCTACATGGAACTCACATTTTAACAGACATGGAGACGAGACACAGCGTCAAAGCCTTTGCAGTGAGATTATTTTCTCAAATATCTCCTTTTTTATTTTTCATGATCCTCAAGCAATTTTACTGACAAATTCTCTCTCTCTCATATATTCAGACATAGACACACAAACAGACACACATACACACACACACGTTTCACCTCATTTTTCTTTGAAAACAAAGTTAATCAAAACTATTATTTAGAGAAGCTAAGAATTGAATCATTGGTTTTGTTGAAAATTTTCAATCAGGGGAATAAAAATTTATTCTCTGTTTCTTCTCAAACTATTTTCCATTATACCATCATATACTCTGGCACATTAAACACTCAATGTGAGCAATCCAAATAGTAGCAATGGTAAATATTTAGTACATGTTTGAAAATAGTTCACCTTTTCCAAATTGATAAATGAAACAATCATTGTGGTACAAATCAGCTTTCAAATGATTGAAACAATTTCTAAATATTAGTGATAAAATAAGTAGTTTTATTTTACTTTGTCCTTCCTAAAAGTACATGTCAAAATATTCCAGGAATATTCAGAAGCACTTTAGGTCTTTGATAGCAAGAAGGAGTACAACTTCACAAGGTTTTGGCAGTCCACCCATCTCTGAGCAGCATTCTTTCTCAGCCTCAGGCTTCCTTGCTATCCAAAGCCCCATCTTAAAATAAACAAAGCACTCAGCAACTAGAAGCACTTCAGCTGAAATGCTTGTGAAACAAGTACATCATTCAGTACTCAGGGTAAATAAATTTTTCATGAGCTAAGATCTATGTAGAAAAGTTTTCACTAAAATCTAGTGTTTTTTAAGGAAGAGTGCTATGGACTGAATTTTGCTCCTCCAAAATTCATATGTTGAAGCCCTAACCTCCAATGCAGTGGTATGTGGAGATGAGGCCTTTGGGAGATAATTAGGTTTAGATGAGATCATGAGGGTTTGTCTTTATGAGAAGAGACACCACAGGACTTGCTCCCTTTCTCTCCCCACCACATGAAGATAGCCATCTACCCGCAACAAAGAGAGCCCTCACCAGAAACTCACCGTGCAGGTACCCTGATCTTGGACTTCCAGCCTCCAGAACTATTGTTTAAGGCCCCCAGTCTGTGGAATTTTTTTATGGTAGCCCAAGGTGATGAATACAAAGAGCAGTATCAACAATGTCACAGTAACAACATAGAGACTGGTGGTTCACTTTGTTGAGTTATAACATTTGAAAACTCTAAGTGAATTTATAACTTTGCAAAGATATAAGTATGTAAGTAAATGGCTCATATTTTCTGCAATTATTTCTTTATTCAGTACATTAGATATCAAACACTTGATACATAACAATAAATATTTGCAATTATTTCTGCAAAATGACAGTAAGATATGACCAGCTAGACTTTATATAGAAGCAATGTGTTTTTTTAAATGTGGCAAACAGTTTGGGAATGATAGTCTTTTTTAAAGTAGGGGAATGTATATAAGATATAAACTCAATGGTAGGTAAGGAAAGGAGGTCAGTCAAAATTTTTTAATGGTCTGTATTTTTGAAAATAAAGGAATGGAGAAGTGATATCAGCAAATGGTGAAACAGAAATTATCTGGCTTCATGCCCCCAGCAGAAATCCATCTAGCAACTATCCACAGACAAGAATACCATCATGAATATCCCAGAACTCAGGTATAAGGCTGAGACATCCCCTTAGACAGCAGAACCAAGAAAGCCACAATCAAATGGCAAAACAAATGGTTCTCTTTGGCCGCGCCACTCCTCCCCCAGGCTGGCACAGCACTACATACAGAGAATTTCTCTGGATTCACAGTTTTTTTTTTATTATTATTATAATATTTTAAGTTCTAGGGTACATGTGCACAATATGCAGGTTTGTTACACAGGTATACATGTGCCATGTTGGTTTGCTGCACCCATCAACTCGTCATTTACATTAGGTATTTCTCCTAATGCTATCCCTCCCAAGCCCCCCACCCCCGAACAGGCCCCAGTATGTGATGTTCCCCTCGCTGCATCCGTGTGTTCTCATTGTTCAACTCACACTTATGAGTGAGAACGTGCAGTGTTTGGTTTTCTGTCCTTGGAATATTTTGTTGAGAATAATGGTTTCCAGCTTCATCCATGTCCCTGCAAAGGACATGAACCCATCCTTTTTAATGGCTGAGTATTCCACGGTGTTTATGTGCCACATTTTCTTTATCCAGTCTATTATTGATGGACATTTGGGTTGGTTCCAAGTCTTTGCTATTGTGAATAGTGCTGTAATAAACATACGTGTGCACGTGTCTTTATAGTAGCATGATTTATAATCCTTTGGATATATACCCAGTAATGGGATTGCTGGGTCAAATAGTATTTCTTGTTCTAGATCCATGAGGAATCACCACACTGTCTTCCACAATGGTTGAACTAATTTACACTCCCACCAACAGCGTAAAAGCATTCCTATTTCTCCACATCCTCTCCAGCACCTGTGGTTTCCTGACTTTTTAATGATCGCCTTTCTAACTGGCGTGTGAACTCACAGTTTCTACAGAAAGAACTGTGTCTTATCCACGAGATGAGTCAAAGTGACCCTCTTGCAAAGTGACCCTTTGTAAAAGCCATGTAAAACACTGAGAGTACTGCCAGGGATAAACCACCTGGAAACAAAGAACAAGGGTGGGTCTCAGGATGACCAGCATGCAGATTTTGATGGTTGCTCTGCATTCCAGCGAATGGAGGCACCACAACAGAGAAAACAGCCAACAGCATCATGTTGGAGGAAACAAGGTCCATAGATCTAACAAGCTTGAATTCCTAGCCAGCTTCCTTATGCAACCTGGCTAATCTTGCTAAGTCTTCCCCAGGTCAAAGGGCAACTTCTGGTCTTTTTCTCTCTTTTCCAGCATCTACCCCTGTCCAAACCTTCCCAAGCAGTGGAGAGATGATCCAACTAAGTCTTAGTGGTCTTGTTAAGTCTCTTCCAAGTCAAGAGGCAACTGCAGGTTAGTGAGTACTCTTGGAAGTATTATAGAATCTGCCCCCCCACCCCCATTTCCCAGCTGCTGGGTGATAACTGCATCAAACCTCAGTACTCTGTTTAAGCCTATCCTAGTTCTGGAGGCAAGCCCAAGTCCATATATATCTGTGGAACACAGCCTCTGATCCTACTCACTCTGTGTGGCCAAGCAGCAACCCCAGAATCCTCATGTAGACTCAAAGCCCATCCCACAGCCCTGCCCAACTACAGATTACAAATGGCAGTACTAGCCAGCCAAGGAAAATGACCTGATCAGAGAAGATTGCAGAGCCTAGCCAGTAGTCTCACCTAACTACAAAGCACAGCATTCAGTACCATTCAACCTCAGAGCAGACAAAGCAACCCAGCCCAACTTGAGAACCCAATGCTAAGGTCTGACTCTCTGAGATTTTACCAGCTGGCCCATCTAGAATCCCATGCTAGACTAAATACTAAAGGTCTATCACCATTAAAGAATACCTGCAAAGGCCAAAGAGGTGGCTATCTCCTCAAATGTACATTTGTCAAGATATAAATAAAAGGATTATAAAAAATCAGTGAGTTATGACATCACCAAAATAAACTAGTAAAGTTCCAGTAATTGAAACCAGCTTTGTAAAATTATGACAGTAGAGAAATCTGACGTAACTGACTCCATATTGCTTCTAGCACCACAAGTTGGCTATCTTTGCTCTTTCTAGGCATAGGCAAGCTAATTTTGGGAGAAATTTTGTTTATAGTTTAAATGGTAACAGCCCTTCTCCAAAACTTAACTGTTGTTCTGAAACTAATGAAAGGCCACCAAGTGACTAGGATGCAAGGGGCTTGAATTCTAAATAATTACCAGCCATTGTTCCAGAGGTCATAAGATTTGCAACTTCACCAACTACTCTTGCATATAACATCACTATTGTAGAAGCTAAGATTGGCCTTTTGAGATATCTTTTCAGGTTTTTGCATTTCTGACAATCAAACGACCTCACTTGGACCTACCAACCAGTCCTGTGGCCCCCACCCAGGAACCGACTTTTGCACAAGAGGTAGCAATGATTCCCTATCATTTCATCTCTAACTCAACCAATCAGCATATCCCCTACCCTAGCCCCCTGACCACCAAACTATCTTTGAAAAACCCCTAACCTATAAGCCTTTGGGAAGAGTGTTTTCAGTAATAACTCCATTTTCCATGTGGCGTGGCCACCCTTGCATCAATTATACTCTTTCTTTACTGCAGTGCCTTCACCTCAGTGAGTCAATTTTGTTTGTGCAGTGGGCAGGAAAAACCCATAGTGTGGTTATATAATGAACCCAGAAAAAAGTGAAGATCCATGAAATGACTAACAAAGAAGTTCAGAGAACTACCAAAAAATACAAATACAAAATTAAATAAAATTTGGAAAACATTCATAGACAAAATAGGAAGTTTAATGAATATAAACAATTTTAAAAATTTGAAATCTTAGAGGTAAAGAATATAATAATTAAACTGAAACATTCAATAGAAAACTTCAACAGCTGACTTTATCAAGCACTGATGCTTTCTTGAATCAGTGAGCTCAAAGACAGGACATTTGAAATTATCCAATTAGCAGGGCAAACAGAAAAGAAGTATTAAAAAGAATAAGGAAGGCATAAAAGAATTATGAGACACTGTCAGGTAATTAACCTTTGCATAAGAATTCCTGAAGGAAGAAAGACAGAAAAGGGCCTTGAAAACATTTAAGAAAATAATGGCAGAAAACTTCCCAAATCTTGGGAAAGAAGACAACATGCAGATATTAAAAACCCAGAGGTTTCCAATCAAATTCAATCCAGGAGGAGTTTCCAAAACACATCATAATACAATTATCAAAAATCAAAGACAAAGAAATGTGTCTCACATTCAACAATGGATGGATCATCTAGACAGAAAAGTAATATATTAAAAACTGGACTTGAATTATACTTTAGACCAAATGGATTTAGCAGACATATATAGAACATTTGATCCAATAGCAGCAGAACATACATTTTTCTCAAGTACACAGAAAACATTCTCAGGATAGATCATATGTCTGCTCACAAAACAAATTTTAACGAATTTAGGAGCACTGAAATCATATCAAGTATCTTTTTGGATCACAATGGCATAAAACTAGAAATCAGTAACAGAAGAAATCAAAAAATACACAAATATGTGGAAATTAAACAACACGTTCCTAAACAAGCAATGAATGGATCACAGCAAAAATCAAAAAGGAAATTTAAAAATATCTTGAGAAAAAAGAAAGTGGAAACAAAACATACCAAAAGTTATGAAATGCAGCAAAAGCTGTCCTAAGGGGGAAATTTATAGTGTAAACACCTACATCAAAAAAAGAAGATTATAAATAAACAATCTAATGTTACACTTTAAGAAATTAGGGGTAAAAACAACAAACTCAGCCCAAAGTTAGCAGATCAAAGGAAATAACAAAGGTCAGAGCAGAATAAAATAAAACAGATACTAGAAAAACAATTTTAAAAAATCAACCAAACTGAGCTGATTTTTTGAAAAAATAAACAAAATAAACAAACCCTTAGCTAGACTAACTAGGGAAAAAAAGAGAAGACTCAAATAAATGAGATCAGAAGGAAAGAGGAGACATTACAAGTTATATCAAAGAAATACAAATAATTATTTATAATTACTACAAATAATTATACACCAAGAAGTTGGATAACCTAGAAGAAATCAATAAACTCCTAAACACATACAATCTACTAAAACTGAATCATGAAGAAATAAAAACATCTGAAAAGACCAATAACTACTGAAGAGGTTGAATCAGTAATAAGTCTCCTATCAAAGAAAAACCCAGGACTGATGGCTTCATTGTTGAATTCTACCAAACATTTAAAGAAATGATACCAACTCTTCTCAAAAATCTTCCAAAAAATTGAAGTAGAGAAAATACTTCCAAACTCATTTCCTGAGGCTAACATAACCCTAATATGAAAGCCAGACAAGGACATTACAAGAAAAGACAATTATAAGCCAATATCCCTGATTAACATAGATGCAAAAATCCTCAACAAAATAGTAGTAAACTGAATTCACTAACACATTAAAGTGATCTTTCACCATCATCAAGTGGGATTTATCCCTGGAATGCAAGAATGGTTCAACATACACAAATCAATAAAGGTGATACCCCATATTAACAAAATGAAGGATAAAAACCATATGATTATCTCATTAGACGCAGAAAAACATTTTTAAAAAATTAACACCCTTTTATGGTTAAAAATCGTGAACAGATAAGTATAAAGGGAATGTACTTCAAGACAATAAAGCCCATATATGATAAACCTATAACTAGCATTATTCCAGAGATAAAAAGCTAAAAGCTTTTCTTCTAAGATCAAAGATAAGACAAGGATGCCCACTCTCACCACTTCTTTTCTACATAGCACTGGAAGTCCTAGCCAGAACAATTAGACAGCAGAAAGAAATAAAACGCATCGTAATAGGAAAAGAAGAAGTAAAATTATCTCTGTTTGCTGATGTTATATATAGGAAACCCTAAGGACTCCACCAAAAAACTGTCAGAACAGACAAACAATTTCAGTAAACTTGCAGGATATAAAATCAACATATGAAAATCAGTTGTCCTTCTACATGCTAATAATGACCTATCAAAAAAGAAACTAGAAAACAATTCCATTTACAATAGCAACAAAAAATTAAATACTTGGGCATAAATTTAGCCAAAGGTGCAAAGACATGCGTACTGAAACCTACAAAAAACTGACAAAAGTAATTAAAGAAAACATGAACAAATGGAAAGAT
Organism: Pan paniscus; assembly: GCF_029289425.2. NCBI lineage: Eukaryota > Metazoa > Chordata > Mammalia > Primates > Hominidae > Pan > Pan paniscus. The sequence goes on from NC_073254.2 coordinate 24,532,855, forward strand.
ATACCATGTTTATGGACATAAAGAATTAATATTGAAAAAATGTCTACACTACACAAAGTAATATACATATAAAATGCAATCCATATCAAAATTCTAATGTCATCTTGGTGTGGTGGTGCATGCCTGTAGTCCCAGCTATTTGGGAGGCTGAGGTGGGAGGATCACTTGAGCCCAGGAGGTTGAGGCTGCAGTGAGCCAAGATTGCACCACAGTATTTCAGCCTTGGCACCAGAGAAAGACTGTGTCTCAAAAAAAAAAAATCAATGTCATTTTTTATAGAAATAGAAAATTTTCATGGAACCACAAAAGACTTCAAATAGCCAGACAATCTTGAGCAAAAAAAAAAAAAAAAAAAAAAAAGGATCTATACCTCCAAGATGGCCGAATAGGAACAGCTCCAGTCTACAGCTCCCAGCGTGAATGACGCAGAAGACAGGTGATTTCTGCATTTCCAACTGAGGTAACAGGTTCATCTCACTGGGGCTTGTTGGACAGTGGGTGCAGGACAATGGGTGCAGCCCACCGAGCGTGAGCCGAAGCAGGGCAAGGCATCGCCTCACCCGGGAAATGCAAGGGGTCAGGGAATTCCCTTTCCTAGCCAAGGGAAGCTGTGACAGACGACACCTGGAAAATCGCGTCACTCCCACCCTAACACTGTGCTTTTCCAATGGTCTCAGCAAACGGCACACCAGGAGATTATATCCTGCGCATGGCTTGGAGGGTCCCACGCCCACGGAGCCTCGCTCATTGCTAGCACAGCAGTCTGAGATCGAACTGCAAGGGGGCACCGAGACTGGGGCAGGGGCGCCCGCCATTGCTATGGCTTGAGTAGGTACACAAAGCAGCCTGGAAGCTCAAACTGGGTGGAGACCACCGCAGCTCAAGGAGGCCTGCCTGCCTATGTAGACTCCACCTCTGGGGGCAGGGCATAGCCGAACAAAAGGCAACAGAAACCTCTGTAGACTTAAATGTCCCTGTCTGACAGCCTTGAAGAGAGTACTGGTTCTCCCAGCATGGAGTTTGAGATCTGAGAATGGACAGACTGCCTCCTCAAGTGGGTCCCTGACCCCTGAGTAGCCTAACTGGGAGGCACCCCCCAGTAGGGGCAGACTGACACCTCACATGGCCGGGTACCCCTCTGAGACGAAGCATCCAGAGGAATGATCAGGCAGCAACATTTGCTGTTCAGCAATGTTCGCTGTTCTGCAGCCTCTGCTGCTGATACCCAGGCAAACAGGGTCTGGAGTGGACCTCTAGCAAACTCCAACAGACCTGCAGCTGAGGGTCCTGACTGTTAGAAGGAAAACTAACAAACAGAAAGGACATCCACACCAAAACCCCATCTGTACGTTACCATCATCAAAGACCAAAGGTAGATAAAACCACAAAGATGGGGAAAAACCAGAGCAGAAAAGCTGAAAATTCTAAAAATCAGAGCGCCTCTCCCCCTCCAAAGGAATGCAGCTCCTCGCCAGCAACGGAACAAAGCTGGACGGAGAATGACTTTGACGAGTTGAGAGAAGAAGGCTTCAGATTATTAAACTTCTCCGAGCTAAAGCAGGAAGTTCGAACCCATCGCAAAGGAGCTAAAAACCATGAAAAAAGATTAGACGAATGGCTAACTGGAATAACCAGTGTAGAGAAGTCCTTAAATGACCTGATGGAGCTGAAAACCATGGCACGAGAACTACGTGACGAATACATAAGCTTCAGTAGCCGATTCGATCAACTGGAAGAAAGGGTATAAGTGATTGAAGATCAAATTAATGAAATGAAGCGAGAAGAGAAGTTTAGAGAAAAAAGAGTAAAAAGAAATTAACAAAGCCTCCAAGAAATATGAGACTATGTGAAAAGACCAAATCTTATGTCTGATTGGTGTACCTGAAAGTGACAGGGAGAATGGAACCAAGTTGGAAAACACTCTTCAGGATATTATCCAGGAGAACTTCCCCAATCTAGCAAGGCAGGCCAACATTCAAATTCAGGAAATACAGAGAACGCCACAAAGATACACCTGGAGAAGAGGAACTCCAAGACACATAATTGTCAGATTCACCAAAGTTGAAATGAAGGAAAAAATGTTAAGGGCAGCCAGAGAGAAAGGTCAGGTTACCCACAAAGGGAAGCCCATCAGACTAACAGCAGATCTCTCGGCAGAAACTCCACAAGCCAGAAGAGAGTGGGGGTCAATATTCAACATTCTTAAAGAAAAGAATTTTCAACCCAGAATTTCATATGCAGCCAAACTAAGCTTCATAAGGGAAGGAGAAATAAAATCCTTTACAGACAAGCAAAGGCTGAGAGATTTTGTCATCACCAGGCCTGCCTTACAAGAGCTCCTGAAGGAAGCACTAAACATGGAAAGGAACAACCGGTACCAGCCACTGCAAAAACATGCCAAATTGTAAAGATCATCGAAGCTAGGAAGAAACTGCATCAACTAACGAGCAAAATAAACAGCTAACATCATAATGACAGGATCAAATTCACACATAACAATATTAACCTTAAATGAAAATGGGCTAAATGCTCCAATTAAAAGACACAGACTGGCAAATTGCATAAAGAGTCAAGACCCATCAGTGTGCTGTATTCAGAGACCCATCTCAGGTGCAGAGACACACATAGGCTCAAAATAAAGGGATGGAGGAAGATCTACCAAGCAAATGGAAAACAACAAAAAAGGCAGGGGTTTCAATCTTAGTCTCTGATAAAACAGACTTTAAACCAATAAAGATCAAAAGAGACAAAGAAGGCCATTACATAATGGTAAAGGGATCAATTCAACAAGAAGAGCTAACTATCCTAAATATATATGCACTCAATACAGGAGCACGCAGATTCATAAAGCAAGTCCTTAGAGACCTACAAAGAGAGTTACATTCCCACACAATAATAATGGGAGACTTTAACACCCCACTATCAACATTAGACAGATCAATGAGACAGAAAGTTAACAAGGATATCCAGGAATTGAACTCAGCTCTGCGCCAAGTGGACCTAATAGACATCTACAGAACTCTCCACCCCAAATCAACAGAATATACATTCTTCTCAGCACCACATCGCACTTATTCCAAAATTGACCACATAGTTGGAAGCAAAGCACTCCTCAGCAAATGTAAAAGAACAGAAATTATAACAAACTGTCTCTCAGACCACAGTGCAATCAAACTAGAACTCAGGATTAAGAAACTCACTCAAAACCCCTCGACTACATGGAAACTGAACAATCTGCTCCTGAATGACTACTGGGTACATAGCAAAATGAAGGCAGAAATAAAGATGTTCTTTGAAACCAATGAGAACAAAGACACAACATACCAGAATCTTTGGGACACATTTAAAGCAGAGTGCAGAGGGAAATTTATAGCACTAAATGCCCACAAGAGAGAGCAGGAAAGATCTAAAATTGACACCCTAACATCACAATTAATAGAACTAGAGAAGCAAGAGCAAACACATCCAAAAGCTAGCGGAAGGCAAGAAATAACTAAGATCAGAGCAGAACTGAAGGAAATAGGGACACAAAAAACCCTTCAAAAAATCAATGAATCCAGGAGCTGGGTTTTGAAAAGATCAACAAAATTGATAGACCACTAGCAAGACTAATAAAGAAGAAAAGAGAGAAGAATCAAATAGACACAATAAAAAATAATAAAGGGGATATCACCACCAATCCCACAGAAATACAAACTACCATCAGAGAATACTATAAACACCTATATGCAGATAAACTAGAAAATCTAGAAGAAATGGATAAATTCCTGGACACATACACCCTCCCAAGACTAAACAAGGAAGAAGTTGAATCCCTTAATAGACCAATAGCAGGCTCTGAAATTGAGGCAATAATAGCCTACCAACCAAAAAAAGTCCAGGACCAGACGGATTCACAGCTGAATTCTACCAGAGGTGCAATGAGGGGCTGGTACCATTCCTTCTGAAACTATTCCAATCAATAGAAAAAGAGGGAATCCTCCGTAACTCATTTTATGAGGCCAGCATCATCATGATACCAAAGCCGGGAAGAGACACAACTAAGACAATTTTAGACCAATATCCCTGATGAACATCAATGCAAAAATCCTCAATAAAATACTGGCAAACCAAATCCAGCAGCACATCAAAAAGCTTATCCACCATGATCAAGTGGGCTTCATCCCTGGGATGCAAGGCTGGTTCAACATATGCAAATCAATAAACATAATCCAGCATACAAACATAACCAAAGACAAAAACCACATGATTATCTCAATAGATACAGAAAAGGCCTTTGACAAAATTCAACAGCGCTTCATGCTAAAAACTCTCAATAAATTAGGTATTGATGGGACATATCTCAAAATAATAAGAGCTATTCATGACAAACCCACAGCCAATATCACACTGAATGGGCAAAAACTGGAAGCATACCCTTTGAAAACTGGCACAACACAGGGATGCCCTCTCTCACCACTCCCTTTCAGCATAGTGTTGGAAGCTCTGGCCAGGGAAATCAGGCAGGAGAAAGAAATAAAGGGTATTCAATTAGGAAAAGAGGAAGTCAAATTGTCCCTGTTTGCAGATGACATGATTGTATATTTAGAAAACCCCATTGTCTCAGCCTGAAATCTCCTTAAGCTGATAAGCAACTTCAGCAAAGTCTCAGGATACAAAATCAATGTACAAAAATCACAAACATTCTTATACACCAATAACAGACAAACAGAGAGCCAAATCATGAGTGAACTCCCATTCACAATGGCTTCAAAGAGAATAAAATACCTAGGAATCCAACTTACAAGGGATGTGAAGGACCTCTTCAGGGAGAACTACAAACCACTGCTCAATGAAATAAAAGAGGACACAAACAAATAGAAGAACATTCCATGCTCATGGATAGGAAGAATCAATATCGTGAAAATGGCCATACTGCCCAAGGTAATTTATAGACTCAATGCCATCCCCATCAAGCTACCAATGACTTTCTTCACAGAATTGGAAAAAACTACTTTAAAGTTCATATGGAAGCAAAAAAGAGCCCACATTGCCAAGACAATCCTAAGCCAAAAGATCAAAGCAGGAGGCATCACGCTACCTGACTTCAAACTATGCTACAAGTCTACAGTAACCAAAACAGCATGGTACTGTTACCAAAACAGTGATATAGACCAATGGAACAGAACAGAGCCCTCAGAAATAATACCACACATCTACAACCATTTGATCTTTGACAAACCTGACAAAAACAGGAAATGGGGAAAGGATTCCCTATTTGATGAATGGTGCTGGGAAAACTGGCTAGCCATATGTAGAAAGCTGAAACTGGATCCCTTCCTTGCACCTTATACAAAAATTAATTCAAGATGGATTAAAGACTTAAATCTTGGACCTAAAACCATAAAAACCCTAGAAGAAAACCTAGGCATTACCATTCAGGACATAGGCACGGGCAAGGACTTCATGTCTAAAACACCAAAAGCAATGTCACAAAAGCCAAAATTGACAAATGGGATCTAATTAAACTAAAGAGCTTCTGCACAGCAAAATAAACTACCATCAGAGTGAACAGGCAACCTACAGAATGGGAGAGAATTTTTGCAATCTACTCATCTGACAAAGGGCTAATATCCAGAATCTACAAAGAACTCAAACAAATTTACAAGAAAAAAAAAAACATCAAAAAGTGGGCAAAGGATATGAACAGACACTTCTCAAAAGAAGACATTTATGCAGCCAAAATGAAAAAATGCTCATCATCACTAGCCATCAGAGAAATGAAAATCAAAACCACAATGAGATACCATCTCACACCAGTTAGAATGGCGATCATTAAAAAGTCAGGATACACAGGTGCTGGAGAGGATGTGGAGAAATAGGAACACTTTTACACTGTTGGTGGGACTGTAAACTAGTTCAGCCATTGTGGAAGACAGTGTGGCAATTCCTCAAGGATCTAGAACTAGAAATACCATTTGACCCAGCCGTCCCATTACTGGGTATATACCCAAAGGATTATAAATCATGCTGCTAAAAAGACACATGCACATGTATGTTTATTGTGGCACTATTCACAATAGCAAAGACTTGCTACCAACCCAGATGTCCATGAATGATAGACTAGATTAAGAAAATGTGGCACATATACACCATGGAATACTATGCAGCCATAAAAAAGGATGAGTTCATGTCCTTTTTATGGACATGGATGAAGCTAGAAACCATCATTCTCAGCAAACTATCGCAAGGACAAAAAAACCAAACACCGTGTGTTCTCACTCATAGATGGGAATTGAACAATGAGAACACTTGGACACAGGAAGGGGAACATCACACACTGAGGTCTGTCGTGGGGTGGGGAGAGTGGGGAGGGATAGCATTAGGAGATACACCTAATGTAAATGACGAGTTAATGGGTGCAGCACACCAACATGGCACATGTATACATATGTAACAAACCTGCACATTGTGCACATGTACCCAAGAACTTAAAGTATAATTAAAAAAAAAAAGCTAGAGGCATCATACTTCCTGATTTTAAAACATATTGTCAAGTGGTTGTAATAAAAACAGCATGGTACTAGCATAAAAAGAGACACATCAATCAATGGAACAGGATAAAAACCTCAGAAATAAACCCAGGTATTTTACGGTCAACTGATTTTTGACAAAGGTGCTAGGAACACACAATGAAGAAATGACAGTCTCTTCAATAAATGGTATTGGGAAACCTGGATATCCATATGCAGAAGAATAAAATTAAACACTTAGCTTAAACCATATTTAAAAATCAACCCAAAATAGATTTAAGACTTAAATATAAAACCTGCAACCATAAAACTACCGGAAGAAAACATAGGGGAAAATATCGCAACATTGGTCCAGGCAATGATTTTTTGGATATGACCCTGAAAGCACAAGAGCACAGGCAACAAAAGAAAAAACAGACAAATGAGATGGCATCAAACTAAAAAAGCTTCTGCACAGCAAAGGAAGCAACCAAGTAAAGAGACAACCCATACAACAGAAGTAAATATTTGCAAGCCGTATACCTGATAAGGACTTAATAGATAAGAAAGTAAACTAGTGCAACCATTACAGAAAATTGTATACAAGTTCCTCAAAAAACTAAAATCAGAATTACCATATGATTAAATAATCTCACTTCTGGGTACACATACAAAGAAACTGAAATCAGTATGTTGAGGAGATATCTGTAGTCTCATGTTTACTGCAACATTCTTCACAATAGCCAAGAAATGGCATCAACCTAAGCATCTGTCAATGAACAAATGGACTTTAAAAATGTGGTATATACACACAATGGAGTACTATTCAGCCTTAAAAAAAGAGGGAAACTCTGTCATTTGTGACAACCTGGGAGAACCAGAAGGACATTATGTTAAGTGGAATAAGCCAGGCACAGAAATTCAAATACTACATGATCTCACTTTTATGAAAGTCAAACTCATAGAAGTAGAAAGTTGAATACTGGTTACCAGAAGGTGAGGGAGGGGAAAAAATAGAGGAGAGATGTTGATCAAAGGGTACAAAGTTTCAAATAGGCAGGAGGAATAGGTTTTGAGATGTATTGTACAGCAGGGTGACTACTGTCAGTAATAATGTATTATATATTTCAAAGTAAGAGCAAATTTCAAATGTATCATCATTAAAAAAGATAGATAAGCTACATGACAGCTACATTAATTAGCCTTGTTTAATTCTGCCACATTGTATTCACATATCAAAACATCACATTGAACCCTGTAAATGTATAAAATTTTGTTTGTTAATCAAAAATAATATTAATATTTTTTAAATAAAGGGATGATTATTTTGTAATTTAGTCTGCATTGGGCATTGTTTTCCCAGTTTAATTGCTAGGAAGACCACTGAGTCTTCGAGCTATTGTAAATATTTCCCAACTTTGCTTTTCTTGGTTTGTGATGGTTAAATTGACGTGTCAACCTGACTGGGCTAAGGGATGCCCTGATAGCTGGCAAAACATTATTTCTGAGTGTCTGTGAGCATAGTTTCAGAAGAGACTAACATTTGAATCAGTAGACTGAGTTATAAAGATAGCCTTCACCAATGTGGGTGGGCAGCATCTAATCCATTGAGGGCTGGAATAGAACAAAAAGCAAGAGGAATGGTGAATTCACTCTGTTTGAGCTAGGACATCCATCTTTTCCTGCTCTCAGACAACAGAGCTCCTGGTTTCGTGGTCTTTGAACTCCCAGACTTACTTGGGGACTCCAGCAGCCCCACCACCGCTATCACTGGATCTCAGTGTTTGGACTCAAACTGGGAATCACACCATCAGCTTCCTCTGGTTCCAGGTTGCAGACAGCACTTGATGGGACTTTTTGGCCTCCATAATCGTGTGAGCAAATTCCTATAATAAATGTCCTCATAGATGTGTGTGTGTGTGTGTGTGTGTGTGTGTGTGTGTGTGCATGCGCGCATTCTATTGGTTTTGTTTCTCCATAGAACCCTGGCTTATTAATGGTTTACCAAATACAAGATGAAATAATGTGATCAATTACCTCATAAAATATGTTGGTCCATATTCTACTATAATTTCAAGTATGTGAAAATCACTTAATTGGCCTGAGAATGTCACTTCCTCCAAAAAGTAAAGTGGCAGATGATTGATAGAAAATTTTATATTAAAAAGCCGTATTTTTAAAAACTGTGTACCCTGTGATGATTAAGATTGAGTTATAATCCTGACTCAGCAACTTATTAGCTGTAAAACCTTTCCCAAGCTACTTGGCCTTTCTGTGCCTTAGGCTGCTCTTCTATAAGATGGGGGTGATAACAGTATCCATGTATGGGAGCCGTGAGGTTAAATTATGCAAAGCGCTTAAATAGTGTCAGTAGGTATGCAATGAACGTTAGCTATTCTATTATTAAAGGGCCCTTTTCTCTATTCTATGACACTTAAATATTTTAAAAAGTAATTTAGTTGATATACATGAAAGTACCAAATCGTAACACTCCACATAACGACATTATAACAGCATTAGAGAAAATTAATACTACAGAACATTTGTAAGCCAACGAGATCCATGATAATTTTGCCATACTAGTTATCTGCAGCATGCACTCATTCCTTCATTCATTCATTGAACAAACATTCAATGAAGATAAACTTTGTTTTCTGCCAGGCCCTGTTCTTGGTGCTGAAGATAAAAAGATACAGCCCTTTCTCTGAATGAACTCATGGAATATAGCATAAGTATCTTGATTTTATTATTGAAGTGTTATTAGATTTGTTTGATATCAGATATGGGAATTTCTTCCTCCTGAAAGCAATGCAGTTTCTCATTTCTGTCTTACACAGCACGAGTTTTCAGTTTGAGGCTCATAAATCCATTGCTGATATATAAATGAGGGCTGAGTTTCTCAAGAAAGTTTAGTTATACCAGAAACTTTATAAGGGGATAGAAATAAGTAATCAAAGAAGAGGGTGAACTTATTCAATCCTTTGTCAAAATGGTGTTTTGTTTTTAAATTATGCATAACAAAATAATGTTGAGTGTGGCATACTCAGTATGGAGAAACTGCAGCAAAGTTTTATAAAAAGTAGACGTTTTGCTCTAAAACAAAAACCAAAAATTCACGTGTTATCTCAGAAATGTTTATTTGGTTTATTAAAGCTCAGAAGACTTCTCACCAAAAGGCTAATTGGCAGCCAATTGAGCTTGCCTTGAACTTTGAGGAAATATTTTGATCATTGTTGGTGGTGACCCATATATAAATGAAAAATAAAGAAGAGCTGGAGGTAAGTCAAGAACTATTTTACTGTAATTTTAAATACCCAACTTTCAGGATCTGCAAGTTTAATCAGATATGCAAATCTACTAACGATTATTCCGTTCTCCTATTTTTCCTTTTCCTCGGTGTGGTTTTATGAGCACACGGAAACCTACGCAGCAGGTTCCTCAAATCATGTTTCAGTCAGTGTCACTTCATTACAACAAGGACAAAGAAAATCAATTCCCTGCCGGGGCCACTGCCTGTGTGGAATCTGCACGTTCTTCTCATGTCTGTGTGGGTTCTCTCTGGGTCCTCTTGTTTCCTCTCACATCCCAAACATGTGCCCATTAGGTTCACTGGTGTGTCTACACTGTCCCAGTGTGGGTGAGTGTGGGTGTGTGTGAATGCAGCCTGCAATGGGATGGTGTCTTGTCCAGGGCTGGGTCCTACCTTGTGCCCTGAGCTGCTGGGACAGACTCCAGCCACCTTCCACCCTAAACTGGAATAAGTGGGTATTATTTTTTCTTATTTAGCCAATATTTCTCATTTTTAATAATTTTTCTTAAACATATGTATAGCCTACATTTATTTCAATGCTTAAAATTATAAGTGTTTTGGTCTTTATTTAGATGTTTGGTGATGTATTTGTGACTAGAAATATGCCATAGGAACTTAACTCTTGTTTATATCAATTAGCCTATGGTAAATTAATTTTTATATGTTATTTCACTTAAAGTCGCAGTTTCCAAGAACCTATTGACAACATAAGTGAGGACTTACTCTACTCCCAATAATGACAACACACATTCTTCTTTTGCCCCAGTCCACGCACAGGTAGGTGGCTTCCTATTCTGGTTCCTGTCCTCTCTGGCTCCTGAACTTCCATAAGAACCCATGAACCAACCATACACTAAGACTTAGTTGAGTAGTAAACAAATGTGACTGCCCCAATCAGAAATAAAGAATTTCTGCCCTTCTGATTCTTATTTAATAATACAACCTTAAATTCTCTGACAATCTATTTGTACTGAATTTCAGTTCTAAGAAATTATGTTCACTGAAGAATAATCAGCCCATCTCACCTATAAATACATAAAATGTTATCCTTGGACCGTGCCTGACCACCAAGGATACACGCTTGGACCATCCTATTTTGAAAGATTGTAGAATCAATTGCTTCGCTCATTCACAGATTGCTGTTATGCTGTGAACCCACACATTTTTAAAAATGATATAAAATTTCTTCAGTAACCTCAGTTGCCTCAACTTCATAGCTCCTAATATTGGAAAGGAGAATGGAGACTATTTTGTGTTCCAACATTAACTAAAAATACTACCAACTGCAGAAGAAAAAAAAGATGGTATATAAAATAAATCATAATGAAAAAAGTAACAAAATAGCATCATTTTTGTTTTCCAAATGAAACAAAAACTTTTCACCTAGAGGTGCTTATAGAATGTGACCTGATACTACGTAAATACAAAATTGTCACTGCTAAATAATTTTCCAAGCAAAGATAATGTCACTAAAATATGTTTATTCGTTCTCAACAGTAGCCTGCTTCTCTTGGAATTCCAGTCAGCTTTGGCAAGAATGTCTCTATCCAAGTGTCTCCAGAGTATTCTGGGCAGCTCAAAAGGTATGCCAAATAGGGTGGGTGCTGTGGCTCACACCTGTGATCCCAGCACTTTGGGAGGCCAAGACGGGCGGGTTACCTGAAGTCAGGATTTTGAGATCACCCTAGCCAACATGGTGAAACCCCATCTCTACTTAAAAAAAAAAAAAAAAAAAAATTAGCCGGGCGTGGTGGTGGGCGCCTGTAATCCCAGCTACTTGGGAGGCTGAGGCAGGAGAATCACTTGAACCTGGGAGGCAGAGGTTGCAGTGAGCCAAGATTGTGCCACTGCACTCCAGCCTGGGCAACAGAGCGAGACTCTGGAAAAAAAAAAAAAAGGAAAAAAGGTATGTTAAGTGGCAAACAAGGAATTTAAAAATATAAATAAAATAATAAACGAAAAGAAAGCCAAGTGTTAAAAGCTTTTGGTTCAAATTGTGAGCCTTTTAAATGTAAAATGATATTTCTGTCCTCTAGATATTCTTTCATACTTATAATAATAGGGCACTTTTCTTGCTTGTCTCACAAAAGGCAAAGAATATGACGGAAACTTGCAAACTATACAGAATGGCAGTGCCGTTATCATTTCCCTTAAAGTAAAATATGGACAATTACCAGTTTTCTTTTTACCATAAAATATTTGTGCTCCTGCTTTTTTGCCTTTTATAGTTTCATTCATTAAATTTTTAAATTATATCTGCATTTATACTTAATATAATGTTTAAGGGATGGTATATGAGCTACTATATTGGTTAAGTTTTAAAAAATCATGTAAATGTCTCAAATGATTTTTGAAAATCAATTTTCCCTCCAAAATGTTTTCTATACTAACCACAGAGTAGAATATATGTTTCTGGCTTACAGAAAATATAATGATTAATCTGTTAAAGTACCTTATGAAATTCATCTTGAATTTACATAGATTTTATTACAGATTTTGCATTTTAAAATTTCTCCTATATCCAAGTATCTGATCTCAAACTTGACATTCACTCACTTCACAATGTTAGATTTGAGTCACACCTACTGCCAAATGCCAGGAAGTTATGAAGAATTTGGAAAAGTAGGGTTAACTGCCAGTATATACTAGTTTTTTTTCAGAATGTTTCTCTGGCATCTACTTAGTCTGGGCTAGCATATTTATTCCACCATTAGCCTAAATGCTACATTTTATTTATTAAATCAAGACAAAACCTTAAAAAACACTACTCATTAATCACAAAAAAAACCTCCTTAAATCATGGTTTCCTAATTGAATAAACTAAATGTATGGATTGTTCACAATTAAAATTCAGAGGAAAACCTAGTTATCTGCAACTGATTAGGAACAGGTACATAGCACACAGTAGACATTAAGGAATGTCCAGGAAAACATTTCCTCCTGGTAGCTAACATGCAAAATAAAATTATTTTATTTCTAATTAAATACATATTTGAAAAACAATAATTTCCTCTGTGACTAAATTTATTAAAACTATGCACTTAATCAATTAATTTTATTCTTTACTAGATAATTTTCAGACCTAAGTCATTTCATAAAATCTTTCTTACAAGCTTTCCAATGTCAGTGGGATATAAAAAGTCAGCGCAAATATTTCTAAAGTAGCTTTCTATACTTAGGCAACTCAATTGGTCCTATGATGGGAATAAAAATGATATTTCATCATTTGGATGGCCTGGAAGTGGGATGCTGTCAGCTGACTCTGAGAGTGCTACCTCCCCACTTCCCCTCTCATCCTCCTCACTCTTGGTTTTGTTCCTTCTACTCTCATCATGTTCTGGGATACTGTATTAGTCCATTTTCACACTGCTATAAAGACAGACTTGAGACTGGGTCATTTACAAAGAAAAAAATGTTTAATAGGTTTACAGTTCCACATGGCTGGGGAGGCCTCAGGAAACTTACAATCATGTTGGAAGGTGAAGGAGAACAAGGCGTGTTTTATGATGTCAAAGCATGAGAGAGAGAAAGAGCTGAGGGGAACTGCCAAACCCCTTTAAAGCACAAGATCTTGTGAGAACTCACTCACTGTCACAAGAACAGCATGGGGGAAGTCGTCCCCATGATCCAGTCACCTCCCGCCAGGTCCCTCCCTTGACATGTGGGGATTATGATTCGAGATGAGATTTGGGTGGGGATACAGGCCCAAACCATGTCAGGTGATACCCTGCTGCCTTGATGGTCTTAGACAGGAAGCATCAGCCACAGCACCTTTTCAAGATACTTACAGAACCCGCCTATGCCATGTAGACTGATACCTGTGCAATAAAAAGTGGTCACATTAAGTGACCAGATTTTTTTAAGTTTCTGTAGTGTTGTGGTTATCATGTTCACCTATCACATTCATCTTACCTAAGGCCAGATTTCATGGGCTCTTACGTCTGCCTTTATCATGAGATGTCAGCCAGCAGAGAAGTTCTTCTTCTCCAGGTACTTCTGGAGTCCTCAGTGGGTGACTTACATTAGCTCACATATTAGTCCTGGCTGATGCTTCCTATAGCTTCAGGAATGATTACATCACTGCTGACATTGCTGTCACCCCTGCTAACTAAATGTCGACTCCAGAGTGATTTTCTCATCAGTTCTATGCTGGATACTTGGGAATTCAGTGATGCCAGTCCCACTGGGCTCTGCAACACTCTCTGCCCCAACACACACATCCACAGCCACGTTCATGCACACACACACATACACAAAGACACAACCATATAGGCATAGACATCCATGCACCCACACAACCACATACACAGACATGCACATACACAACCACACACAATACTTTTGCAAAGTGAGAAGGCAAACTCTTCATTTTTCTATGTTCTACTCTGTCTACGGGAAAAAAAATGGTGGTCCCACAGTAGATGTGCTTGGATACTCAAATTTCACCAAGTTTACTAACAGCATCCTTTCGCTATGCAATAGACATATATATGAGATTTTTCTCTTTTTATTTTCTCCAAGATGTACATCAACTATCAGGATCTCTAAATCTAATGAGTGTTCAAATAATAACCACTGTACTAGACAATTCCCAGCTCAGTCCCACTGGTAACCTTAGTCAAGGGCCCCATCTCTTTTTACAATCTGAATTCTTCTATCATCCCAGGTTCTCCATATGTTAGGATGAGAAGCAATCACTCCAGTCACCATATAAATCAATAGTTATAGATAAGTAGTTTAGGAGAAGAGACTCAGCCAACAACACTCACCCCAGCTGGGATGGCCCGCATCTCCATTTAAACATCTTGCCTTATGTAATTATCAGTTCACCATTACAATAGCAATAAAAAGTAAGAATAGGTAATGGTCTCAACAAATATAGAAAATGAGTAGTAAGAAACATAAAACGTTAACTGCCACGTACTTGGACACATCTCAATCCCCACACACCCATAAGAGGTTCAAATTATTTAGCGCTATTTTACAAAGAGGTTTAAGTTCACATAAATATCTGAATCAAGGATGACAGCTCTGAGTTCTAACACCAAATCTGAAGGTTTTTCCTACTTATGATGTTGCCTTGTGTGTTCATGGAACTTCCCGACACAGTGAACATAAGAACATTGCGAGCACTGACCTGAGAATGGGTTTTAGAATCTTTGCTCTCTATAGTACCTCCTGCTTCTGATTACAGCAGTTACTTTGAGCAAGAGTATCCATGGATGACTCATCTCATCCTCCATACAATGCAATGAAGTAGATCTAATTTCCTGTGAATTACAGAGGAGGAAACTGAGGTCAAGGAAGTTAAGTAACTTGCCTATGATCTGACACCCTGTGAGTGGCAAAGCCATGGCCCCAACAGAGGTCTGACTCCAGCTCAGCCTCCCTCCCCCATACGACTCTGTCATATGAATCTGTGTTCACAGGTCAGCACGTGATTTCTCTTGCAATTATTCAGCCAGTCAGTTTAGGTCGAATTTCACATAATTTAAGACATATTGATTAGGAGAAGAAACAGGATCACAAATTTCAGTGTTTAAAGGGAATCATGGTCATATCTGCAGAAGACTTGAATTCTCCCGAATGTGTGGACTGTCTCCTAACACTAACAAGTGGTAAAAATGCAGGCTTGAGTTCTACTTGTGTTGAACTCCTAGACACTGTGCTGGCCTTTGAATGATAGCCTCACAACAGTGTAGCAGGTGAGCATTCACCTTATCTTGTACAGAATGAGGATTTAAAAATATTAACCTCAACTTATCTTGTACAGAATGAGGATTTAAATTATCTTGTACAGAATGCCTCAACTTATCTTGCACAGAATGAGGATTTAAAAATATTAACTATAGGTGTGGTGACTCATGCCTGTAATCCCAGCACTTTGGGAGGCTGAGGTGGGCAGATCACGAGGTCAGGAGTTCAAGACCAGCCTGGCCAGCATGGTGAAACCCCATCACTACTAAAAATACAAAAATTAGCCAGGTGTGGTGGCACACACCTGAGGTTCCAGCTACTCGGGAGGCTGAGACAGGAGAATTGTTTGAACCTGGCAGGCGGTGGTTGCAGTGAGCCGAGATGGCACCACTGCACTCCAGCCTGGGGAACAGAGCAAGACTCCATCTCAAAAATAAAATAAAATAAAATAAAATAAAAAATATTAGCCACATATTCCAAAGAAATCCACGTATTCATGATCAAAAACATGATGCAAATTGAAACAGATACAATGGCACTGTATGGTGCAAAAAAAAAAAAAAAAATGGAAATGAACTGTTAATGTATCAATACACATCTGAAAAACAATTGTTTTGTTTGTTTGTTTGTTTTGTTTTGTTTTTGAGATAGAGTCTTGCTCTGTCACCCAGGCTGGAGTGCAGTGGCACAATCTCAGCTCACTGCAAGCTCTGCCTCACAGGTTCACACCATTCTCCTGCCTAAGCCTCCCCAGCAGCTGGGACTACAGGCGCATGCCACCACACCCAGCTCATTTTTTTGTATTTTTAGTAGAGACGGGGTTTCACTGTGTTAGCCAAGATGGTCTCTATCTCCTGACCTCACGATCCACCCGCCTTGGCCTCCCAAAGTGCTGGGATTACAGGCGTGAGCCACCGTGCCCAGCCTTGTTTGTTTGTTTTGAGACAGAGTCTCACTGTCACCAGGCTGGTGGGCAGTGGCGTGATCTTGGCTCACTGCAACCACTGCCTCCCGGCTTTGAGCAATTCTCCTCTCTCAGCCTCCCAAGTAGCTGGGACTACAGGTGAGCACCACCACACCCAGCTAATTTTTGTATTTTTAGTAAAGATAGGGTTTCACCATGTTGGTCAGGATGGTCTTGAGCTCCTGACCTCGTGATCTGCCTGACTCGACCTCCCAAAGTGCTAGGATTACAAGCATGAGCCCCCGTGCCTGGCCACAGTTGTTTTTAAAAAGGGTTATGTGCAAAGGCAGAGCCATGCATCCTTTTCGCCTCCATGTCCTTTGAGAGCCCTGTCTTCATAAAGATGTGTGGCAGGGTTAACACATGAGTGAAGTAAAGCCTAGCCAGTGAGATCAACCACCCCAGGAACTGTATTAATTGCCCACTGCTGCCACAAAAAAACTATCACAAACATGATAGCTGAAAACAACAGAAATTATTGTCTCAGAGTTCCGGTGGCAAGAGGTCTGAAGTCAAAGTGTTATCAGGGTGGGGGCTTCCTTAGACTCTCTGGAGAATCCATTTCATTCCTCTCTCCTAGCTGCTGGCAACTGTGGCGATCCTTGGCGGTCCTTTGCCTGTAGATGCATCAATTTCTGCCTCCTTCACATGTCTGAGTCTCAAATCGCTCTCTCCTCTCTCTTAAAAGGACACCAGTCATCGGACTGAGGGTCCATCCTAAATTCAGGATGATCTCATCTGGAGATCCTTAACTTAATTATACCTGCAAAGACTCTATTTCCAAATTAGGTCACATTCCCAGATACCAGGGTGTACACATTTTTGGAGAACACAATTCAAACCACTATCAGAGCCATCTAAGTGGCTCTGTTAAGGAAGGCTGTATTTGCTAATTTGGGTCACTTGCTTGAGAAAGCTCAAAATAGACACAACCTTAATGTGTCTACAATATTCAGACCTATTTGGCACAAAGGAAGATATGAAACACTTTTATGGAATTTCCATACTCCAAATTACAGGATATCCCCCCACCCCCCACCTAAGCTATTCCTGTCTCTTCTGAAGTTGCAAATGATATCTCCACTTGCGACCTGTTGTTATAAAAGATCTCATTGATAATAGTCTTTCTCATCGGACGAATTTTTTCCTCTTTAGCCTGAATCTACTTACCTTTCACAAAACAACACACACACACACACACACACACACACACACATATGCCTGGAGCTAGACATGTAAGATTCTTTTATTTTTATCACTTCTCTATCTGGTGGGTCAGAGCACATAATGCCACATTACACATAAATAGAACCTACAGATACAGAAATCAGAGGAGAAATCAGATTGCCTCTGAAGTCAAGATAGTCTAATGGCTAAAGACTCTTGTGTGGCACAAGTCACAACAGTTAGAATGCCCAAGTTCCTTAAATAGTGACTTTAGAAATGCTAGAATATTCACGTAGTAATACAGTGCTTTTGCAAACAAGTCCAAGCAGTTTCTTAGTTTTTCCAAGTAAATGTATGCTGGTTTCAGGTTTTATTATCAGTAATTCATAATACGCTAGAAATAAGCTCTCTAACACAAAATAAAACCAGATAATGAAAGTAAATTGTACAAACTAAATTTCATACACTTTGTAAAACGTGTAGGCAGTAATTATGCTCCTTATCAATATCCAGGGTGGGTAAGGATATCGATAAGGAGCGTAACTTCTGCCTACACATTTTACAATGTGTATAAAAAATAAGGAAATGGCTCAATGAAGTCATAACTAGTGCGTGTTCTAGGAACAGTGTGCTGGTAAGCAAAATCGGTAGACCATGTGTAGGCCTGACACTTCAACTTGTCATTTGAAAAAGAGAGATTATCTTACATTTCTCAATATACTCAATGCTGACCTGTTCTAATGGAGAACTTCCAAGCAGAATTATAGTTTTCTGAGGAGATCTTTGGAACTCCTCAAGGTGAGCAGTGGTGGCTTCGCTGGCTTCTTTGTGGATTTCGTGACTCTTATTGGAACTCCCAGGTGCTTCAGAATTCAGAGTCTCCTCCCGGCCACTCTCATCTGTTTACCCCAAGAAAATCACATGGAATTCCACTTGTTTTTGTCAATTTAATGTTGACTAAACACACAATAGACTAATCACTGATTTTCTTATATGCAGTAAAGTTTGGTTTTTTCATAATCGACCAACTAGCAAATTATTTTCTATTTCATGTACTGGAAAACAACTAAAGCACAGAAGTTTGAAGATTAAAAAACAACCACCACCACCTTTGTTTATCCCATAATGTTTACAAACTCAACAAAGTACAGCTACACATTTAAGCCTTTTTCCCAGTTACCAAATATATCTTGAAATGTGGATACTGTGCTTTTCTGTACGTTAATATTACATGTTGTTTACTCCAACATCTTACCACTTACTCACTGTGTTGCTGTAACCAGTTTAGGAGATGAATAGGCTTAGAAGAAGCCAGAGCTCTTTGGTTCATTTTCCCACCTTAGGATCTCTGAGAACACTTCCTGAGCTCTGCACACAGAGGCACTTTATTTGGGCTACCTTGTTTATTTGCATAGAAATGCCAGCATTTATATGAATGGTATGTTTACTTTACTTCACTATCACCTGAAAACAGTATCATGTACAAAAGATATCTATTCATCTAGCCAGATGCATGCTGTAAATAGAAAATGATCTTCCCTCTTCCAGTCTGTAAAAAATCCTGGAAGGTATAATACAAAATTTTCCACGTCTCCTATTCTAGAATTTTAACAAGAATCATGAGAAGAGAGCTTCTTTTGCAAGAGGAAATGAGATGGCGTGCTGGAGAAAGCACTGAGTTAGTGTCCAGAGGCCCACTGGCCTTGTTCTATGCTCCCTGATGCACCATATTACTTTGCATAAGACTTCATACTTTCTAAGTCTCAGCTACATCCTTTTGTATAAAATAGTTCATAAAATGTCTCTTCTATAAATTCTATGAGACTTTTGTAAGTCCATAAATGATTTCCAAAGATCTATTAGATG
The DNA here is from genome assembly GCF_029289425.2 of Pan paniscus. NCBI lineage: Eukaryota > Metazoa > Chordata > Mammalia > Primates > Hominidae > Pan > Pan paniscus. The sequence continues at coordinate 24,552,350 of NC_073254.2, forward strand.
CTATCTGTAAATGTGTGACTTGGGTGGTTTCAAAGGATCCAAGCTGAAAAAGCCATCAGAATGGAAAAGAAACAGTAGCACTAAAAGGTATTCAATAGGTTTGCTGACTCAGAAGTTAGACTAAACACAGAAAGGCCTGACTTAAGCATAACCATTTATGATGCTTAATTTTAAGCATCAGCTTGACCAGGCTATGGTGCCCACCTGTTTGCCCAAACACCAATCTAGATGTTGTGGTGAAGGTGTATTTAGATGTGATTAATATTTAAATCAGTAGAGTTTGAGTAAAGCAGATTACTCTTCACAATGTTTGTGGGCCTCATCCAATCAGTCGAAGTTCTTAAACATATAGATTGAGGCTTTCCAAAGAAGAAGGAATTCAGTCTCACGGCCACAGCGTAGACACTCTGGTTGCATTTCCAGCCTGCTGGCCTGCCCCACGCATTTCAGTCTCAAGACTCCAACATCAACCCCTACCTGAGTTTCCAGACTGCTGCCTGTGGAATTCAGATGTGAGACTGCAATTTTAACTCCTGTCTGAATTTCACATCAACTCTTACCTGATTCTCCAGCCTGCCAGCCTGTCTGAAGGATTTCAGACTTGCTATCCCAGCTACGGAGTGAAGCAATTTCTTAAAATAAATGCCTCTCTATATATTATCAAACCAACTGGATTCCACTTCTCTGGATAATTCTAATACACCGCTTGAACTTGGGATCCCTCAGAATGAGGTGGCTTGAAAACTGAGTTTGCTTTGTTTATAAAGGCAAAAAGTAATAAATGGTTGACCACACAAACTGATAGCAAAAAAGTAAAGGGGAGGTGTACCCAAGCAGGAATAAAATTTTGAAGGGTATTATACTGTACATGGGGATAAAAATGGGGACTAACCTTTAAAGGCTGTTATGAAGTTTAAACAAGTGAATTATTTAGAACTGTTTAGGACAGTTCCAGGCACCTAGGAAGGACTCAAATGTTTAACTGGCATTAATATTTTCACCAGCAGGATTACTGTTACTATCTTTATTATTCTAGGTGTCACATCTGCTCATGTAATAATAATTTAGTCCTCATAACCACTCCATATGACAGGTGTTATATGTTCATTTGGCAAAAACGACAAAGAAAGGTTAATTAATTGGTCCAGGGTCACACAGCTAGTAAATGATGAAGTCTAAGCATAAATTTAATAGAAATAATAACTATTAGAAGACTTTATCATGATCAGCCCTCTCCTATTATATGCTTTGAGCAGTTATTATAATGAGGAAGACAAAATGATTGAGAAGCACTAAGCACATACAGTAAAAACATAATAATAATAGAATTATTCCCCATGAAATATACAGCAACTTATATTTAATTCTTTGGTAAAAACTATAATATGGTTCTGGCATGAATTTATATGTGTTAAACTAAGAATTTAGAATTGAGTTTTTTAAATGTTACCTTTAAATTCTTAGTTTAATACATAAAATAAGTTTTTACTTAAAGAGCCTAACATTTGCAAATATGAATTTCCATACTAAGGTTGAGAACAATATACTATTTGCCTTCTACCACCCCAAAGCATTTGTTCAAAAGCTAAGACCAGTCTTTAAAAAGAGTAGCACATAGCCTCATAAATTAGTGAATCCAAGTATGCTGTATGCCATTTTAAGATCCTTCAACAGTAAATCTTAAATCATTTTCACCATTTAGGGTTATAAATTGTATGCAATTATATGAAATTGGGTCATAATTACTTTTCCCCTAAACTTCAGCTACATTTAAATATCTACAACAATCAAAAGCTCACGTAGGTTTTCAGTGAATGGTTATATTTAGAAAAGATAGGTAAGCATTTGCAAGAAACCATTTCAATCAATTTACAACTAATGTTAAAACAAAAGATTGAAGATAATTGGTCTCTTACCTTGGGGTTCTCCTTGTCTGCTCTCATCAAAAAGCTTCGTTAATCGATTATAGAAAATTCTATCGTCATCTTGTGGGAGTGTTAAAAGAACATGTGCATGATAACTTTCTCATCAATTAATTTATAGATATGCAAACATAATTACAAAAAGAAATTATTAATCATTATGGCTATTTAGTTATATTCTGGTTCATAGACACAATTTCTACTCAATATGCTGCCTTGTTCTGAAAAAGAAAACCCTTTTATAAATAAATATCATTAGAACAATGATTTTAAAATGTATATTGCAAGGCATGCATAATAGGATACTTCTCCATTAAAACTGATCTCATGTTCAATGAATTATGCCATCTATTACTCAAGAATCATTTCAGAATAACCCATTTTGGTTTGTTAAAACATACAATAGAATACACAAGTGATCAAAATGAATGAGTGTTTTCCATTAGCTACTCTCTATATATCATTTTTTTTTACTATTTATTATAAGGAACAACAAAGTTAGATGGTTCTGGATTATTTTATATGTGCTATTGCAATATAGTAGGAAATACAGGGATTCTAACTTCTTTTGTGAATTTAAAGCATTAAGGCCATGTCGTCACCCCCTGCAAAACACACGCATACACACACACACACACACACACACACACACACACACACACACACTATTAAAACATTATTCTGGAAGAGGGTCAAAAAGGTCATCCAGGTGGTTATCCCTCTTTGGAGAACTCTGACTAGTCCACAAGCTATTATTACCTACATCAGGTCATATGCAAAATTGGAAAATAATAAAATGTTATGCACCTACTACATAGTAGCACTGAAATCTGTATTCTATATTAAGTAAAAGGCATTTAATGGTAATTAATAATAAAGTATTTTGCGATTTCTACTCTCCACCATATACAAATGAACATCATATTACCCTTCCAAAATTAGTGTAAAAAAATCATGGTGGTGGTGGGTTATTTACACTGAAAATAGAGTATAATTTCTATTAAACATAGGAAGTAACCTACTTATGATCTTTCTCTTTATACCATTACTTCCAGGAAGCTCAATGTAAAAATGAGTGCTTAATTATGGTAACAATATTGTCCTGTGTTTTTTGCAGGTGTTCTCAAATCCCCCCTTCATCTTTACTTGAACTTTTCTATAATTATGTGCATTTCTGTTTCTATTGTAGGCTACCTCAAATTGTTTTGGAAGTAAAGTACAGATTATAAACAAATAAATATAAGAACAGAGTTCAACCAGGCCAGCTGCAGTGGCTCATAATACCAGCACTTTGGGAGGCTGAGGCAGGCAGACTGCTTGAGCCCAGAAGTCTGAGACCAGCCTGAACACCACAGCAAGACCCCGTCTCTACAAAAAATGCAAAATTTAGCCAGGCATGGTAGCGTGTGCCGTAGTCCCAGCTACTCAGGAGACTGAGGTGGGAGGATCACTTGAGGTTGGGAGATGGAGGTTGCAGTGAGCTGAGATCATGCCACTGCAACTCCAGCCTGTAAAAAAACAAACAAAAACACCTCAACCAAAGTGAAGATAGATGGGTGCAAGCAAGACTTTTGGGGTGTTCCCAAAATTCTGCCACACGAAATGCTGTGAACTGCAGCTTGCTTCAGACTGCCCCTCTCTGGGACCCTCCCAGCAGCTCTGATGTTATGTGTCTGCGTAACCTCTAACTCCATGCCACAGAGAAAGTGGAAAGATTGCTAATTAGCACTGGTTGACCCCTAAATGGAGTAACGGTGCAGGTGTGAGTACCAAGCAAAAAGAAAAAGAGGACATTATGAATTGCAGACTCAAGGCTGAGGACTCGTCTTATCAGGGGGCACTGAGCTGAGCTCTCTTTCTGCGTACCCGCATCTTCTTGTTTCTTCTGTTCTCCTATTACAACTCTGAAAGATATTGTCATACGATTGAGATGTTTCATGTTTTGCCACCACTTGGACAATGGGACTGAATCTCAAAACTGGCCAATAAAAGGCTTTTGGTCAATAGCTGTGTTTTTACACTGAAGGAATTCACAGTGGAAGCCATTATCAGAAGAAACCCCAAGTGACTGTGAATACTTGATCCCACCTCAAATATGTCATTTTTTTTTTTTGAGACAGAGTCTCACTCTGTTTCCCAGGCTGAAGTGCAATGGTGCAATCTCAGCTCACTACAACCTCTGCCTCCTGGGTTCAAGTGATTCTCCTGTCTCAGCCTCCCAAGTAGCTGGGATTACAAGTGCATGCCACCATGCCCAGCTAGTTTTATATTTTTAGTAGAGATGGGTTTCACCATGTTGTCCAGGCTGGTCTCGAATTCTTGACTTCGGGTGATCCATCCGCCTCGGCCTCCCAGAGTGCTGGGATTACAGGTGTAAGCTACCATACCTAGCCAAATAAGTCCTCTTTTTAAAAATGTAGTATAATATTACTATATTATTATATTATATATTACTTATATATTACAAGTGACAATATATAATAGAGAATTATGTTATATATTATATATATTTATATATTATATTTTATATATTTATTTTTATATATATTATAATATTTCTGGAAATAGGGCCCTTTAAGTGGATTTACAAAAACTAATTTCCACTGGTGAAACTGGACAATTTAAAGCCAATCTATCATGACAGTAGTTTATAGAGAGTCAGATATGATCCAGGGAAAGTTAGCACATCACAAAACACCCTTGTCAGAGAGCAATTACTTATTTTCCCCAAAAATATTTTCAAATATCTGATGTGAACTTGTTATCTTTGATAATGGAATGTTAGAAAATGGAGCTCACTGTATGATGAATATCAGACTAATCTTGACAGATCTAGTATCTGGTCACATGAAGTTTATGGGTTAATATAAAAGTGCAGGACTCTACATTATTCATTGGATTTTGGGCAAATATGTATCACATACATATTATGTGTGAGACACTAAGTGCTGAATATACAGCAACCAATGAATAAGACGCATAGAATTCCTTCCCTCATAGAGTTTCCATTATATTTTCTTTTCTTGATACCATAAGCAGAGTAGGGCTTAGCTATTAGGAATGGGCCTTTGGTTCATGGAAACACCCTAGAAGGTGGCAGAAATATAGAGGAGACTGATCTTTCACCAGTCACATTTGGCCCATTGCATCTCATTTATATCATGTGAATACACAGGGTTCCAGGGTAACAAAACATAACTTATAGAAAATCTAGGAGAATGGAGAAAGCCTGTTTTTCAACCATGAGTTCCTAAGCCATAGCATGAGAAACAAAGAGCCTGGACAGATGAAATGAAGATACATAAATCCTTACCTATTTTGAGAGAAAAAGAAATCTAAAGGCCAGGTATGGTGGTTTACCCCCTGTAATCCCAGCACTTTAAGAGGCCGAGACAGGTAGATTGCTTGAGCCCGGGAGTTTGAGACCAGCCTGGGCAACATGGTGAAACTCCATCTCAACTAAAAAAATAATAATAATAAACAAAAAATTAGCTGGGTGTAGTGGTGCACATCTGTAGTCACAGCTACTCGGGAGGCTGAAGTGGGACAATCACCCGAGCCCAGGAAGTTGAGGCAGCAGGGAGCCGTGATCATGTCACTGCACTCCAACCTGGGTAAAGGGAGTGAGATCCTGTCTCAAAATAAATCTAAAAACTGTTTCCAATATATATAAAATGCACCTTGTAGTTAAGAAGGAACTTCAGAAAGAAGAGGGAAAAAACACTGAGGAAGAAATGAGGGGAAATAATGAAAGCAGAAGAGATGAAAGAGCGGGAAGACAATTAGAAGGAAGTGGAGGAAATAAACAATCGCGAAGGAGCTCATTAGAAACGAGACTCAGTAGAAAGGTGGAAGCCACAGCTGGCAAGAGGGCCAGCCCCCATCTCCCGCAGCACAGAGCTGGCTGCGGGTAAATACACAGAAAGAGCTTCCTGCTCTGAAACAGGGGACCCCATGTTAGCTGTGGGAGTCTGACAATAACAACTGACTAGGGAAGGGGAAAAGGTGACCAGCAATATTTCATAAAACTTACCTGTCTGTAGTTAGAACCATTCCTTATTCATTGAACACAACTTATTAAGTCACCTTTCCCAAATTAGGGAGTCCTTGCATTCTAAACATTCCACCAAATATAACTATATATTGTGATTCCTAAGAAATTTAAAAGACTTCAGTGGTAATTCAATCAACACCCCTCCCCAGAAATCACTAGAATTGTCTCTTACCCTCCAAGTGTGTTTGGGTAAATAGAAGGTTGAACTTTTCCAGCCTCACATCCACCCTGGCTTTTGAGCTACCAGTGAAAACTGACTCTGAGACTAAGTCCTTGTCTTATCTTGCACATAGGTCTTTTGATAATATCTGTGGATTCTGCATCTCTTAAAAATAGGTTATTGAGAGCTACTTTATAAAATAACCTTTGCACTATGCTTGAGTCCTTTTTGTGAGAATTTACCCTAGTCTTTTATTAAAAGGTGCAGACTCAATGTCTGGCACCCACTGGTGGGCTATGATCTGGACTGCAGCTGATTCTAAGTAACATTTGTCATTGTCAATATCTCATCAATAACCTTTATAAAAACCCTATTTTGTAAACTATAAAATATGCATAATATTATGCACTTGAGCAATTTTGAATTATTACTTTAGAACCGCAACTAGTATTCGAGATTATAGAAGAGGAAATTGTTATCATGTCACTTCCCCTTCGTAATTCTCAAAAGTTAGGTGGTGGTTCCATGAATTCAAGGAAAGAAATTCAGTCATCACAGGATATGGAAATCTCACATGCTAGATGCAATTTGTTGAAGAATGCTCATTTTAAATTCAAAAAGCAGAGATACATTTGAAGGTGATGACACTCCTCAGACACATACATGGGCCTTATGATGGCATCAAACTGCTCACAGTAGCATCAGATGGAAAGCACATCGCTGCTTCTTCCATCTGACCAGCCCACTGTCCTTGATGAAAAATTACCTTCACTGCCCATCATGTTGTTAGTGGTTAAAACTTACCATTTAAATTGTAAGCTGCAAAATCTAAATGGAACTGCATGTGTGATCTTTGTCACCTCATTTTCATGAATGGAAAAGAATATTCTGACACAAAAATTACATACTTAATTCTAGCTCACCTTCTCTGCTGACCTCAGTCGCACACTGCCTTGGGTTTATTTCCTCATCCATCAGTGGGTCAAAGTAATTTCTGCCATATTCATTTCCTGTGGAAAGTACATGAGGTAAGGGTCAGTGATTATTAGAAGCACATGAACCAAAATGTTAATTTTGAAATCGACACCAGCAAAGAAGGACTATTTTAGCTCTTTTATAAGCTTAATTTTTTTACAAGTCTTCCAGGCCTCCCTTTTTTGTAATTATCATCTTGCAAAAGGTCAGAAAAGGTAATTCAAGAAACAAGTTCATGCTATCTTTCTGTTGCTAAAAAGTTCATGAGAAAATTATCAAATGTAGACTTTTGAATAATAATAAAAAACTTAAGCCAAACTATTTTTAGGATATACTCATGACATGGAAATAGTTGGATTATAATGATATGTAGAACTCACTGATGATTATATTTACTTACTTATATTTTACTAAGTGTATCATGTTGTTGCGTCCAGAATTCCACAGGCAATTTTACTATCTTAATTATGAAAAACTACAGCAGAATGTACATGTTGCTAGTTGGGTGAAAAGAAAGAAAGAGAGAAAGAAAGGGAGAGAGGGAGGGAGAAAAGTAGGAAGGAAGGAAAAGAAAAAAGACAGGCTTGCTTATAGATCTTTCTTATGTCAACTTCAGTGACATGAAGGGAAGATACAAATGACTTAGCCAGAAATTTATCCCACACGCATCAACAATCTCAACACCAGTAACCAAAATTTCTCACATCACGTCTCCTACTTACTCTGTCCTTATCTTCATGACCAAACTGTAGCATGAGGTATAACTTTGTAATAGAGGAAAAGATCTGCTATTAATTTTCCAAATCTAGTTGCATACTTCCTGCAGACTGAAATGTATATGTCTGTGGCTAGTAATTTGCATTCAGCAAAATGAACCCTACTCTGACGATAATTCAAGTTGCCTCAAACATTGCAAAAGAAATAAAGCCTTGTAGAATGAAAACAACTTTGAAAGTATTGTTTGCAGGGAAGGGTTAATACATATCAGGTATACTGTGATATTCTTTAGTATATTTGTTTTAGGATCAAAAGTAATCCAAACAGCAGCTCCTTTTCCAAGGCTAAATGAAATTTTGATGTGAACCTAGGTTTAATTTCTATTTCTGGGCTGACACATTTTTGTGGCGGTCTCTGTTCTATCAATGCAGTAAGTACAAAACCTGAAAATCTGCTTTACACCTTGAGGTCTCAATAAGCAAAAAATAAATGAGTTTCATTTTTGTTACTTTATTTGTCAACAACTACTAGGCTGATATGAATCTTGGCGGTATGTAATCAAAGTCTTATGTACTGCAATAACACCATTCTTCCTCATTCACTGTAATTGTTTTTTCTTTTTCTCTACCACAAAGCACTGTGATACTCTTAACTATGCCCTTCCATATGCTGGTAAAATAATTCACCTATATTAGCACAAGCATGGTAGCATAGTCCTTATATTGTCAATCAACTACTCTTACCCATAGTCTGGAAGCTTCTCCAATCCAATACAAAACTCAAATTATTTGTCTTCTATAACTGACTAGTAAATGTTAGCAAGATAATCAAAACCTTAGAGGGTGAAAAAAGTTAAGTCATATTTAACCAAAAGTCTACAGTAGTGTATTTAGTTTTTAGGTTCTCAAACCATTTGCTTCCCTGTTGTCAGTGGAGAAGTTGGGATCTTGTCCAGCTGCACATGAATCAGGCCTGCACCCTGGGAGCCTTCCAGACCACCATTTCCCTTCAGAGTTTGATGCCTCCACACACAACTGGAAGCAGGGCCCTTTAAGGTCTATACAGATTGTTCCTTCTGCGTTTCATGTGGGTTGATGTACACGTATTAAGTTACAAATACCACTCCTGGAGGGATTCATTTTGCATTTCCCATTCTGGGATCCCATGTACAGCATTTTACAAGGAAAGAATTCTGAGGTCACTTGAGCAAAGAGACAGCTTTGACACTCTTAGTTCTGAAGTCCTTTAAACATCCCCAAGTTCTATACTATAATACAAATCTATAATTTATGTATTTTTATAATTTAAATGCATTTTATATTAATTTTACATTCTGTTAAGCATCGTTTTACAAATACAGTTTATACTCAATTATTGTCTGTCTTCCCCACTAAAATATAACCTCTGTGAATGCAAAGACATTCTCTCTTAGCTCACTGCAGCACCCACAGTGCCTAGAATATTACCTGGCTTATAGTATGATCTGAATTCCTTAGTTAAATAAACTTCTCTTGGAAACCTATTGTAATACCCTAATCCTTTCATTGGCTAGATGTTCTTTCTTGATTAATTAACCTTTCATCACCTTTTATTCCTATTTTTTCTCTATTCCCCCATCCCATCTCTCCTCCCCATCATCACCACCTACCCCCACACTTTTATTTTTAATTGAGTGCCTTCTAGGAACTGAGCACTGTCTGAATTTAAAAAACCAACACAACAACAACAACAACAACAAGAAAACTATGACCCCTGCCTTCAGAGCAGAGGAGAGGAAAGAAGCTAAACATATACAATCCAGTATGATTTAAAGAATGGAATTCTGGTTGAGAATATCAGAGAAGCATCTACCCCATATTGGGGGTGTCAAAGAAGACTTCTTGGAGGAATGGCTACTGGAAATAAGTTTTTGGAAAGGTGATTAGGAATTAGCCAGTCAGAAATACAGGGGAAAGAAATTTTTGACATCTAGGCAAAGGAGAAAAGACTCAAGGGCATAAAGTCATGGGAAGCACAATTTGTTGGTAGATGTTCCTCAACTTTTCTTGGCCTCCTAAAGCTACAATTTAATAAAGCGAATAAGGGAACCCAAACTTCTTCACTAGCCCCTAAATCAATGTTAACTAATGCTTTTGCTGAAATTCTTAGTGCACTGTTGTACAGTGTCACCTTCCGATGTTTCATATTCATTCATTCACTCAACCAATACTTACTGAGTGCTTATTATGGGACTATAGCAGTAAAATGAAATACCCCAAAATCCCTCTCCTCACAGAGCTTACATTCTGTGAGTGGAAGAATAAGCACAATAAATATGTATATTTTATAGTTTATTAGATAGTGAAAAGTGATGAGAAAAAATAGTGCCAGGTAAGGATGGTCAGACCCCCAGGAAGGGGTGGGGGCTGCATCTCTTGCCTCTACCTTTGTTTCAAACAAGGATGCCACTTAGGATTAAGCCACTATGCTTTCAAGACAATTGAGAAAGTAAAGCTATAATGTATTTATTATTATTTTCATAAGCTATTCTTCTAATTGCTTGCATAACATAAATCAGCCTATGAATCAAATAAAAACACTCTCAAATATTAAAATGATTGTTTCTTTCTATTGCTAGTCCTTGAATTAATAAACCAATAATTTAAACACAGCAGGTAGAATTTAGAAGAGTAAACATATGGAACCTGTTATAAATTTAGAAACAATGGACTCCATCATAACAGTAGCTCCTTTTGCTGCCTTTCATTGGGTGGGATCAGGATTTAATAAAGTAGGAGAGTCTTAAGGATATGGTGTATATTACCAGAAGGTAGATTGCTAATAGAATCAATTCCTAAAATGTCCTAATCATTCAGAGTATGCTTTTGGATATATCTAAAATCATCTCACAGGAAAATTAACAGACCCACTGAGAAATTCAAAGTAGGGCATTTAGCAATATAAATACGATAGATTTTAATATGGCTGATATTTAACTCCTTGTAATATTCAGATGAATATATGCCAATCCCATGTGTGTGTGTATACACATATATATGTTGAAGTATGGTTCTACACTGAAGCAATCAGATGTGATATATAAACCAATCAATCAGTAAATTGGTCCTGTCAATACTCTTGATACTCCATTTTTGCTTCCAACTTCCCAGTATTAGCTGTTTAATGTCTAGAATCGCATTAGTTAATTCATTTCTCGTGCTATCTTTTATTGAACTAGGAGAGGAAAACACACGCACTTGCCTTCTGCCCTTCCACACGTATCAGGTTTTCCTATCATTTAACTCAGAGCAGCACAGAACATAATCAGGGCTTTTACTTAAATTACACTGTACATGAACTTTGGTCAGGAAACCCTCTAGTGTGCACCCATGCAGTTCCTTGGGGGCTATAAGAGTGAGAATGAAATTGCCCACCAGAGGAAGGTTAGTAACAATCATCGAAGTGCCTTGACTCAACGAAGCAATCACTTCCTTTCAAATCAGCTACATTAGCTAGAGAGGAAGAAAAACCTAATGCATTTGTGTGTTTCTCAGGAGTTTTTTTTTTTTTTTTTGGTCCCATTCTTGTTCTTTTCCTGTAAATCCACCTGCTTCAGCTCAGCTTTTCCTCACCGATAACTGTGTTTTCTGTAATATACTATAAACTAAATAACTAAACAATTTGTATTTTATGATTACAACCATACACCAAAATTTTACCACAGAGGACATTCTCCTGAATAGTATTCTTTTTAAAGCCATGAAGCCTGGAAAAATAAAATTAAGTTTGATTCCTATGAACTTTATAAATAATTTTGGGAAAACGTCATATTTTTCCCACTTTGAAAATCCAATACAAGTATCTCTAGCTTAAAGGTCCATAGGGCCAGAAAGTCTACATAAATATAAAAACATAAGTAGAAATCAGGGGACTACACTAGAATATACAAGAATAGGGACAATGTCAAATCTAAACACACTGCACCATACTAAATTCCAAATACTATTTTCATAAAGTTGATTTACAAATATTTTGTAAATAAAAGGCAACTAAAAATACAAGAATATTTCTTAATGATAAAAAATAGTTATCCTAAACTAAGGCCTCATTGTACTAAATATCAAAACAAAGCAATGACAACAAAAAACAACCAAAAAAATAGCTTTTTTTTTTTTTAACTTTAAGTTCTAGGATACATGTCCAGAACATGCAGGTTTGTTACATAGATATGTGAGTGTCATTTGGTTTCCTGCACTTACCAATCACCTAGGTTTTAAGCCCCACATGCATTAGCTATTTCTCCTGATGTTCTCCCTAGCCTCACCCCGCCCTCGACAGGCCCTGGTGTGTGATGTTCCCCCCCTCTGTCCATAGGTTCTCATTGTTAAACTCCCACTTATGAGGGAGAACATGCAGTGCTTGGTTATCTGTTTCTGCATTAGTTTGCTGAAAATGATGGCTTCCAGTTTCATCCTTGTCCCTGCAAAGGACATGATCTCATTCCTTTTTGTGGCTGCACAGCATTCCATGGTGTACATGTACATTTTCTTTATCCAGTCTCAAAAAAATTAGTACAATGAAGACTTAGTTTAAGATAACTAACTCTTAAATATCAAAACAAAACAACAACCAAAAAACAACCAAAAAAACAGTTATCTTAAACTGTCTTCACTGTACTAAATATCAAACACAACAACACAAAACAACCAAACAAATAAAAAACCAGTCACAAAAACGCAAACTGTGACTTGGATATCCATCATGAATCTGATTATCTAACATTCTCCTAGAAATCTTGGCCAAAGCATAACTGGGGAAAAATAAGGAAAATATGTGCCAAAGTTATTGAAAAAATTCTATGTTGCATACACATTATTTGATGGCAATATGACTTCATGCCATGAAAACAAGAGATTTGACTTAAAATCTTTCGGAACAGAGAAGATGTTATTCAAATAATAACATCTTGGTAAATAACCATATAATCATAAAGAATCATTAACTTTTCTAAATACCAACCATAGCCACTTTGAAGATATAATGATAACAAATCAAAACCTTTTATAAAGCTCCAGATAACATTCAATAATGAATTAATTAATATTAGACTTTCATAGGCATCTATAGGTGGTCATCAAGATTACTAATCTTACTCAGAATCCCAAACTGAAAGGCATACGAGTAACAACATAATTAAAAACAGAAAGTCAGAGATAGAAGAAAAATTTATACCATTTTTCTTTTTTTAATTTTTCTTTCTTTTTAATTTTTGAGACAGAGTCGCATTCTGTCACCCAGGTTTGAATGCAGTGCCACCATCATAGCTCACTGCAGCCTTGAGCCTCAAACTCCTGGGTTTAAGCAATCCCCTTGCCTCAGCCACCTAAGTAGCTGGGACCACAGTCATGCACCAACATGCCCAGCTAACTTTTTTATTCTTTGTAGAGGGAGAAATCTTGCCATGTTGCCCAGGCTTGTCTCAAACTCCTGGACTCAAGTGATCCTCTCACCTCAGCCTCCCAAGGTGCTGGGATTACAGACATGCGCCACTGTGTCTGGCCGTCTTCTTCTTCTTTATAGAAAGGCTAATATGTGAAAATTGGTCAGCTGCTAACAGAATATTCAAGAACTGGTACCATGTTGGACAAATTAGCTTTCTCAACTGCTTGTTCTTCCTTCCTTCCCAAATCTTGTGGGTATTTGATATATCGGTGATTTGAAAATCTAAATTGGATAACAGTTGAAGTTTGCTAACAAGTTCTAATTAATTGAGCCATATTCTTTCTTCCCTTAAGGCCCTCCCTCACAGTAAATTATGAGGCACTTTGACTTGCAAACCACTGGAGTGCTGTGGAGTGGCTAACCGCTGCCAGGCTTTATCCCACAGTATCCCAAGGCATTCATGCATCGTGTGCTCACTGGACCTAGAATCCTCAAGGAGCTGAAGCGTGTCCCTAACTTCTGAACAGGAAGATGCTTCCAGTACGTAAGTAATTGCAGTAATTCAAAGGCTAAGTATAAGTACATTGTTTGTCCTCATATTTAAAAGTTCCCCAAAAGTCATATCAAAGTAGGGTTTCTTTCCTGCTAGTTTGAAGCTTGACAACACTACCTTACATGTAAATAAGTTAATGTGTAGAGTTTGAAAAGTTGCCTTTCAAATTATGAAGTACCTGATCTTAGACATCAATCACCCCTCCAATCTTTCCAATTTTGCCTTCATTCATTTAACAATTCATGTCCTCCATGGATCTAAGATTACTTATATGTATGTATTGTATTTAAGGGCTCATTCTGGTAACAGTGTCTTTCATCACACTGAAACATACTTCAATACGAAACAATCAATATAATGGATTATTGGGTTTAGTTTAAACAAAATAATCTTTTTTCTAAAAAATCTTGTAACTTATAGACAAAATCTATCTCGTGAAGCAAAGGATTCAGGACTTCCCATTTTTTTTTTCTTTTTATATTGGGTTTTTGGTCAATTATTCTGATAAAAGCTAAGGAAAGCTTATTTTCTTGTTAATGTTTTTAACTTGATTTAAATTTTTAAAGCAACTTGCTGAAGGTCCAAGAAAGCTTATTTCCTATTAAATTGTTTTTGACAGCAAACACAAAGTGTCCAAAAGAAATTCTAAATGAAATTATTTGGAGATCAAAGACTAATCTAAATTATGCTAAAAGCATAAAATACTAAGCATAGAAAACATATGCCGAAAGCATAAAACACTAAGATCATGAGAAATTTTTCTAGTAAAATTTTTCTTATACTAAAATTGCAACTATTCACTTTGGGAGGCTGAGGAGGGTGTATTACCTGATGTCAGGAGTTCAAGACAAGCCTGGCCAACATGGCGAAACTCCATCTCTACTAAAAATACAAAAATCAGCCAGGCATCATGGTGCATGCCTGTAGTCCCAGGTACCTGGGAGGCTGAGGCGAGAGAATGGCTTGAACCTGGGAGGTGGAGGTTGCAGTCAGCCGAGATAGTGCCACTGCACTCCAGCCTGGGCGACAGAGCAAGACTCAAAAAAATAAAAAAAGACTCAAAAAAATGAAATAAAAATAAAAGTGGAACTATTGAATTCCAGCTAAAATGGTGGCCAAATGAAGTTTGAAATTTATATGGAATTTAATTGATATAGTGAAACTTCATATTCTAGTAGCAAAAAAAAGTCCTTTTGAAATTTTTATGTACTATTTAAGCAGAGGTAGGTACAATTTGGTAATCTGACCAACTGCTTAGACACTGACTGCATCATTAATGGAAAATTGAAGTCTTTCCCAGTTTTTTTTTTAACTACGTAGCGATGTTTATATTAAGAAAGTCATTGGACCCCTAAAAAATCACCTATATCATCTCCAGTTTTACCATTTCTATGACTCTAAGATTCTTAAGCATCCTTTTTACTATCATATAGATTCTTGTGCTCACATTTTTATTTTAAAGGCATATAAATTTCAATGACATATAAACCCACTGGTTTAAATGTATGAATCCGTCTGTCATCAATGAACTGGAATAGTAATGTCTCTGGATGTTAAAATAATTCTTACAAAGATTATTTCTTCAATGACCTATGGCAGATTTTATAAAACATTGTTTGCAAAATCATACATTGGAGGTTTCATTAACGTGGATTTGAAGCGACAATATAAAAATAACTATGCTTAAGAGTTAAGTGTCACCACTGGCATCAATTTTAGCATTAACAGAAACAGAAAAGGACAACACAAACAGATATTCTGCTAATTTCCTGGGCAAATCTGTCTGATTACCTGGGGGTAGTCAGTTCCTCTGAGGAAAGAAAAAAAGTTTTTTCTTATTCTGCTGACGTTTCCAAAACTCAAATGTTTCATTAAAATGCTCCTTCTCCAACTGGATAAACATGGTCCTGGAACTCTGCTGTTCCATTTTTTTGTTTGTTTGTTTCTGGTTTTGTTTTTGTTGTTGTTTTAAAAAAAGAGGAAAGGAAACAAACTTATTTTTATAAACTGACCAAATATTTCATACATCTAATATCTATATAAAATATTTCTGTATTTCAGTAAAAAGGATGCTTTCCTGAGGATTTATTTTTAGCCTTCCAAATCAATGAAAGAGATTCAAATCACTTAGGACCCCAATGGTTTCTGAAGACACAAATCCAGGTCAGTTCAATAAACCTAAAGAAAATGATTTTCCTATATATTTTCTTTTTCTTAATAATTGTTTAAATGTCTCAAAGCAAAAAAAAATTTGTAAATGGTCTATCAATTTTATTTAGCACTTGTTTTCCATCTTAAGGGAAAAACAGCTATAAATGAGAACAATGTAAACAGTTTTATACAATATCACTTCTAAAATAATCTAGGCTACGTGCACTACTGGGAAAAACAATTCTCATCACATATTTGCTCAGACAATTTGAATTATGCACTTAACACAAGTGCTTATGTTGTTTTTATTACAAATTTTTGTACATGTGTATTTCTAATGGCCATAGTGGTCTCAAGGTAAATTTAGGGTCACAGTTATTACCCTAATCCAGGATTTCTCTACCACTATGGATCCCTATCCTTTATTCTAACTACCTCTCATCTCTTCCAGAAAGATCTAAGTCCTGAGATCACATATGCTCAGAACTCATTCCTCTCCACATCTCTGGAATGTCTGCCATTTTCCTTCCCTACTCTCAGCCTTCAGCATTGCTACCTGCTGTCAAGGATTTTATGCTGACCATGATGCTCTTCAAACCACGAGCATCTCCACATCAATCATGAAACAACTGGTGGCACCTCCAGTCCACAAAGCCACATGGACGTCATCCTGTCAGTGCCAGAGCTGCTGCTGGGGTCACCTCCGTTGACTACTGTCATCTCTAACACTGATTCTTGCTGGTGCCCATTGCAGGCCATGCCACATTCTCTCTCCAATATCTTCCTGGTTCTGATCAAAACTTGCACTCACACCTCTGTCCATCCGATGTTCCAACAGCAATGCTAAGTGAAGGGGTCCGGTATATGTCTTCTTCCAGCTCCTACCCACCACATGCTGCTCCTCCATGTTACACAGAGGCCCCCTACAACTGATGGAGATCTCAGTTTTTACTTCAAGCCCCTCCCACTAACTCCCAAGAATAAATGTCTGAGGATTAGACCACAGGACAATACAATTGGCAAACATTGTACTGTAATCAAAATTACCTTTCCTCTCTGGCCCTGAGATATTGGCATGAGATCAAGCTTGTGTGCCTGACTGTCTCTTTCCTTAGAATTAGTCTCTTCCCAGGAGGCATCTTAGTCTTTCTTAAAATGAAAATGCAACAAATCAACTAGTTGAATGGTGGTGAAAGACAGCTTAGTGAAGTTTGAATTTAATATGAAATTTCACTAATATAGTACAGCTTCTTATTATAATGGCCAAAAAGTATTTTTTTAATTTCACCCAATATTTAAAGGGAACTAATTTTAAAAAAGAAAGCATTTTTGGGGTCCAACTGCTAAGATATTGACCACATCATTGATGTATCAGAAAACCTAAATTTCTGTCTCAGTTTTTTCATTGCAAGGCTGTGTTCATTTTAGGCCACTTTAATCCACAAATCCTCAGATATGCTCAGTCCTAAACTGAACATGGCTTAACTTAACTAAACTGAAATCCCAATTATACTATTATGGTATATCTACACACACACACACACACACACACACACACACACACTATTTTGGCCATATATCTACAAATATTCATCGAATAAAAGAAACTCTATTTATAAAACATATAAAATAGATGTAAAAATTGTATATGAGCACATAATATATGTGTTTGAGAGTGCCAGATGAATCTGAATTGATCAACTGTAATTTTTTTTTGGTAGGGGGATGGAGTATCTCTCTATCACTCAGGCTGGAGTACAGTCGTGCAATCTCAACTCACTGCAACCTCCGCCTCCCAGGTTCATGCAATTCTCCTACCTCAGCCTACCGAGTAGCTGGGATTACAGGCGTGCACCACCACACCCAGCTAATTTTTGTATTTTTAGTAGAGATGGGGTTTCGTCATGTTGGCCTGGCTGGTGTTGAACTCCTGACCTCCAGTGATCCAACCACCTCGGCCTCCCAAAGTGTTAGGATTACAGGCTTGAGCCACTGTGCCCAGCCTGGTCAACTGTAATCTAAACACAATAACATCTTGTTTGATTGCTCTTCACTTTATTGTGCTTTGCAAATAATGCGTTTTTCACAAATTGAAGGGTTTTGGCAACCGTGGATCAAGCAACTCTATCAATGCCGTTGTTCCAACAGCATGTGTTCACTTCAAGTCTCTGTGTCACATTTTGGTAATTCTCTCAATATTTCAACCTTTTTCATTACATTGTCTGTTATGGTGATCTGTGATCAGTGATAGTTGACATTACTATTATAATTGTCTTGCAGCACCATAAACCATGCCCATATAAGGCAGCAAGCTTAATAGATAAATGTGTGTGTTCTGACTGCTCCACTGACCAGCTATTCTCTTTATCCCCTATCTTTCTCCCTCTACTCAGGCCCCCTATTCCCTGAAACACAACAATATAGAAACTAAACCAATTAATAACCCTACATTGGCCTCTACGTGTTCAAGTGAAAGAAAGAGTCATACATCTCTCACTTTATTCAAAAGCTAGAAATGATTAAACTTAGTGAGGAAGGCATGTCGAAAGGTGAGACAGACGGAAAGCTAAGAGTCTTGCACCCACCCAACCACCACATTGCAAATGCAAAGGAAAAGCTCTTCACAGAAATTAAAAGTGCTACTCCAGTGAGCACATTAATTATAAGAAAGCAAAATAGCTTTGCTAATATGGAGAAAGTTCTAGTGGTGTGGATAGAAGATGGAATCAGCCACAATATTCCCTTAAACCAAAGCCTAATCCAGAGCAAGACCCTAACTTTCTTCAATTCTGTGAAGACTGAGAGAGGTGAGAAAACTGCAGAAGAAAAAAATGAAGCTAGCAGAGGTTGGCTCGTGAGGTTTAAAGAAAGAAGCCATTTCCATAACAGAAAAGTGCAAGGTGAAGCAGCAAGTGCTGATGCAGAAGCTACAGCAAGTTATCCAGAAGATCTAGCTAAGATCATTGATGAAGGTGGCTATGTGAAACAATAGATTTTCCATGTGGATGAAATAGCCTTCTGTTGGAAGAAGATGCCATCTAGAACTTTCACAGCTAGAGAGAAGTCAGTGCCTGTCTTCAAAGCTTCAAAGAACAGTTGGACTCGCTTATTAGGGGCTAATGCAGCTGATCACCTTAAGTTGAAGCCGATACTATGTACCATTCTGAAAATCCTAGGGCCCTTAGGAATTACACTACATCTGTCTGTGCTCCATAAATGGAACAAGAAAGCCTGGATGACAGCACATCTGTTAACAGCTTGTTTTACTGAATATATTAAGCCCACTGTTGAGACCCACTGCTCAGAAAAAGAGATTTTTTTCATAATATTACTTCTCATTGACAGTGCACCTGGTCCCCAAGAGCTCCTGATGGAGAAGCACAAGGAGATGAATGTTGTTTTCATGCTTGCTAACAGAACATCCATTCTGCAGTCCATGGATAAAGGAGTAGTAGTTTCGACTTTCAAATCTTATTATTTCAGAAATACATTTCATAAAGGTAAGCATCCCATAGGTAGAAATTCCTCTGTTGGATCTAGGCAAAGGAAATTAAAAACTTTCTAGAAAGGATTCACAATTATAGTTGTCATTAAGAACATTTGTGATTCATGGGAGGAGGTCAAAATATCAACATTAACAGGAGTTTGGAAGAAATTGATTCTGACCCCCCTGGGTAACACTGAGGGGTTCAAGAATTCTGTGGAGGAATTAACTGCAGATGTGGTAGAAATAGCAAGAGAACTAGAGTTAGAAGCAGAGGCTGAAACAGACAGAAGTGCTGCAATCTCCTGATAAAATTTGAATGGATAAGAAGTTGCTTTTTACGAATGATCAAATAAGGTGGTTTTTTAAGATGGAGTCTTCTCCTGGTGATGAAGCTGTGAACATTGCTTGAAATGATGACAAAGGATTTAGAATATTACATAAACTTCGCTGGCAAAGCAGCTGCAGAGTTTGAGAGGATTGACTCCAATTTTGAAAGTTCTACTGTGGGTGAAAGGCTATCCAACAGCATCACATGCTACGGAGAAATCTTTTGTGAAAGGAAGAGTCAATTGCTGTGGCAAACTTCATTGTTGTATTATTTTAAGATTTTTCCACAGCCACCCCAACTTCAGCAACCACCACTGACCAGTCAGCAGCCATCAACATCTAGCTTTGCTCCACCAGCAAAGATTATGACTCACTGAAGGCTCAGAGGATTGTTGCAATTTTTAGCAGCAAAGTATTTTTTTAATTAGGGTGCATACATATTTTTGAACATAATACTATTGCACACTTTATAGACTACAGTAAAGTGTAAACATAACTTTTATATGCACTGGGAAACCAATACATTTACATGACTCACTGTTTTGTGATATTCATGTTATTGTGGTGGTCTAGAACTAGATCCGCAATATCTCCAAGGTATGCCTGTAGTTGCCCTCAATGCAACTCTGCTGACATAATATATTTCATAAACATAGAAATCCTTTATGTCTTTTCTGTTTTCTTTTATATTTCTCATACCTGGCATAGTGCCTGAAAAATAGAAAATGTTCAGTAAATATGCTTTTCAACGAATGAGGAGGAAGAAATGGAGAGACATATAAAGCATTTTTGATGTTTTACATATCTAACTTCTGATCAAAATGTGGAATAAATTACTTTATGCCCAACTAATCATGCATATACCACTTCTGTTTTCATTGATGTTGTACTGACATTATTAGCAAGAGGTGGCAGTCAGTAAATAATCCAAGCCATATCAACCATAGGAACATTTATCACATTTTTGTTTGGCTTATCTGTCTTTGCTGTCTTGCATCCATTTCCCCTCCTTAATGGCATCACAATTTCCTAGTTCCATTGTGTACAGTCTCAATGGCCCAGTAACTCCAGATTCCTCTCTCCAACTACAGAAGCCAAGGAGGACTTGACAGAACCTACTTCTCCTACCCTGTGATAGAGCCAGGAGGCAAGCAAGTGGCCTATGCATGGCCAATCAAATGATCTCCCTCTAAGACTTTGAATTTTGGATAAGTGAAGCAAGGATGGAAAGAACGCTTGGCATTTACTCATCACAGTGGTTAAGAGCTGTATCAAAACCAGACTGCTCCTGCTATGGGACAGTTACTGTGTTTCCAACTTCCTGTACCCGTAGGCATCTCAGTTTTTGCCCATTTCCACTATTGAATCTCAGAGCTCATGAAATCCTTCTGCTTGAATTAGTAAGAGATGATTTCTGTTGTTTACCACCAAGGAGCTCTAAGTGGCACATGTTTACACCAGCATCATAGCAGCCAGTCTGCATCCTTGGAAGATGCCACCGTGTGACGTCTAGCAAGAGTACAGAAACAACCGTAATACACAACTCCCAGGAGGAAAGAGGGAAAAGTAGGGTTGTATTCTTCAATATTGTCAATTCTGCTTTTTAAAGTTAAGTATAGCTATGCCTGGCTTAAACAATAATGTATACAATTAATCCCATTTGTTTCTTTTCCACTTAGTTTTGAAATAACCTCAGTGAAAGTTAGAAATTGAAAAGGAAAAACTTCCTAAGTGCAATTTCAAAAATTCACCATGAGGCTGGGCATGGTGGCTCACGCCTGTAATCCGAGCACTTTGGGAGGCTGAGGCGGGCGGATCTTCAGAGGTGAGGAGTTCAAGATCAGCCTGGCCAACACGGTGAAACCCCGTCTCTACTAAAAATATAAAACTTAGCGAGGCATGGTGGTGGGTTCCTGTAATCCCAGCTACTCAGGAGGCTGAGGCAGGAGAATCACTTGAACCCAGGAGGCAGAGGTTGCAGTGAGCTGAGATCGCACCACTGCACTCCAGCCTGTGCGACAAGAGTGAGACTCCGTCTCAAAAACAAACAAACAAACAAAAAACTCACCATGAGTTTAACTGTTCCACTATTCACGTCTATAATTATTTTTCTTCCTATCTAGTATCTTCCTATAGCCCCTTCTCACATCTGTCCCACGTTACATTTTACTGCCATTTAGAATTTAGCCCAGGAGTTGGAGGCCAGCCTAGGCAACATAGGCAACGTAGTGAGACTCTGTTTCTATAAAAAATACATATAAAACATAAAAAATAGAACTCAGGTATTAACTCTATTTTTAGTACCACCATATTATATATTCGGAATAGTAAAGGTTCTCTTTCCCCCCACCCAGGTTAGGAACCAAAACAAACTCTCCCCGTGAAGTTCTAAGCAGTTGTGGCTTCTCTACACATCTCTTTTCAACTATGATAATTCTGGATGTGCTGTTATCATCTAGCAAATCATCTTCAGGCAGGGTGTAGCAGGCAGTGAGCACTGAGGATGAGGTGAGACAGTTCCATCAGGGAAGCAGTGTGCACACAACAAACACTGGTTCTGGGCAAGATGGAGCAGAGGACGTGCAGCCCAGCAAAGGACACGAACAGACACCTCTGAAAAGAAGGCATACATGCAGCCAACAGGCATAGGAAAAAATCTCAATATCACTGATCATTAGAGAAACGCAAATCAAAACCACAATGAGATACCATCTCACACCAGTCAGAAAGGCTATTACTAAAAAGTCAAAAAAAAAATAACAGATGCTGGCGAGTTTGTGGAGAAAAGGGAATACTTACGCACTGTTGGTGGGAGGGTAAATTAGTTCAACCACTGTGGAAAACAGTATGGCAATGCCTCAAAGAGCTAAAAGCAGAACTGCCATTTGACCCAGCAATCCCATTATTCGGTATATACACAGAAGAATATAAATCATTCTACCATAAAGACACATGCACGTGAAAATTCACTGTAGCACTACTCACAATAGCGAAGACATGGAATCAACCAAAATGCCCATCAATGACAGATTGGATAAAGAAAATGTGGTTCATATACACCATGGAATGCTATGCAGTTGTAAAAAAGAATGATGTCATGTCTTTTGCGGGAACATGGATGGAGCTGGAGGCTATTATCCATAGCAAACTAACACAGCAACAGCAAACTAAATACTGCATGTTCTCACATGTAAGTGGGAGCCAAATGGTAAGAACTTACAGACACAAAGAAGAAAACAACAGACACTGCTGTCTATTTGAGGGAGGAGGGTGGGAGGAGGGAGAGGAGCAAAAAAGGTAACTATTGGATACTGAGCTTAATACCTGGGTGATGAATTAATACCTGGGTAATGAAATAATCTGTACAACAAACTCCTGTGATGTATGTTTAGCTATGTAACAAACCTTCACATGTACCCACAAACCTAAAATAAGTGTTAAAAAGTTGTATGACTTTTAAAAATCCTTCTAATAAATCTTTGCATTCATACTTAAAAAAAATTACATATATGCAAATTCCTCTGGGAATGTACAGCATGGGGTGTTTAACGTTTTTGCTAATTGTCTGCTTACAAACGAAAGGCCAGTGGGAACTGAAACAAAAGTCTGATGCAGAGCCTCGTGGACTTTCATCAGAAGTGGGGGAGCAAAGGCAGAGCAGGCCAGGAGGGGATACGGCAACAGTGAGAAGGAAGGACTGAGAGTTCAGTTCTGTTCTATTGTTTTCCATTTGCACCTTGCAAAAATGACTGTTACTGGCCAGGCATGGTGGCTCACGTCTGTTACTCCTGGCCCCAAGCAATCTGCCTGGAGCCAGGAGTTTGAGGCCAGCCTGGCCAACATGGGGAAACCTCATCTCTACTGAAAATACAAAAATTAGCCAGGTGTAGTGGCATTCGCTTGTAGTCCCAGCTACTTGGGAGGCTGAGGCATGAGAATTGCTTGAACCCACGGGGTGGAGGTTGCAGTGAGCTGAGATAGCGCCACCGTACTCTAGCCTGGCCAACAGAGGAAGCTAAACTCTGTCTCAAAAAAAAAAAAAATGGCGGATACCAACTTACAGTGTCAGCTCTGCTGCCCATTGTCATTTTCCCTGGAGAACGTTTAGATGAATAAGTTTCTAAGGACGCCTTAACACTGGAGTCTCCAGGTGGGATCTGAGGGTATACAAAGCCCTTCCCAATGATCTCGAAATCACAGCAGTTGGTAGTTGCCTATTTTGGCTATTCCTGAAGATCAGTGTGTCCTTACTTTAATTACTTTTCTACTATACTAAGAGACTCAATCTATCATAAACTTGAAGTCTTTTTTATAAAGATTTGGTTCTAGAAAATCCCTCTCCTAGACATTTCCTTCATAATTTAAATTGCTATTTGGCAAATAATTTTTCATTTCCTTGAGGGAATTTGAATAAAGTCATGTTGGAATTCTGCCATTACATACAATGCATTTCTTTAAAAAGCATCTTAAAGGAAGAAATGTATTGACATTTACTTACCAGATGATAATTTGTGCTAATTCTAATATTATTGTGGGGAAAATATGTAACTACTCTATTTTCTCTAAGTAACCACATTGGCAGTTAATATAAATGTTCTTTTAAAAACTGTATTAACAAGAAACACCGTGTTCTACGGTATCTAGTAGTCTCTACATGCACGTATTTCAAATATTCTTCTTTATTCACAGACCATAAAATTGCATGTATCATTTGCAATTGAATTTTTTCAGAAGTCCCCTCAAAGGGAATAGGGAAAGGTAAAAATGCATTGAATAATTTTTTTAAGTTGGCTTTATTCCAGAATACAGAGAATGTAACTCCTGCCTCTGTCAGTAACTGGCTGGATTTGTAAGGATGATAAATCATTCTTGGATTTTTCATCCAAAGTTCCTTCTCTTTGGTTTCTTCCTCTCTGCTTTACTTTTGGCTTATAAATTTGGATCCTCCCATCTTCCAAAACCAAACTGACGATCACTTGTGAAAATAACTACCTTCATGCCTAGTCTTTCCTAACACACAGGGACTAAATCTATAATAGTATGCCTATACAGCACTTGAAATGGGGCTAACTCACATTGAGGTTTGCTGTCAGTGTAATGATTCACACTGTGTTTTAAAGATTTTGTACAAAAAAGGGAAAATATTTCAGTTTTACATTGGTTTTAAGTTGAAATGATAATATTTTAGAGATATTGGTTTAAATAAAATATATTATTAGAATTAATTGAGCTTTTTTAAAAATCTTGTTACAGTAGCTATCAGAAATTGTATTTATTTATTTTTTTACTTTAGAGATGGGGTCTTGCTCTGTAGCTTAGGCTGGAGTGCAGTGACATGATCATAGCTCACTGCAGCCTCTGACTTCCTGGGCTTAAGTGATCCTCCCACCTCATCCTACTGAGTAGCTGGAATTACAGGTACATGCCACCACCCCTGACTAATTTTTTTTTTTTTTTTTGTAGAGATGGGGTCTCACTTTGTTGCCCAGGCTGATCTCAAACTTCTGGCTTCAAGTGATCCTCCAGCCTCAGCTTCCTAAAGGGAGAAAATTTTAAATTATGTATGTGGCTCTCTTTACTTTCTCTTAGATAGTACTTGCCTGTAACATGTACTTAACATCCTAAGACACAGATGACATCCTTCTTAGGACCTCACTTTTCTCTCTCTCTCCAACACCTGATGTATCGTAAGTGTAATTATTAACCATGCCTCATTTTATTGAGTTTCAAACAGCTAAGTCATCAAGTAGTACTTCACTTCTAAACTGAATATCAATCTAAAAACCTAAAAAATTGAGATTTTTCACAAAGGCTTCCCAGTCTTTTTTTTGCCCCCGGGGAATAAGAATTCTTATTGAAGAAGTCTGAATACGTCTGCTAAATATGAATTTGTAAAGAAGGGCTGCTCCATCCTCCATTTGGGCTCAAGGACACATTTTTACTTCCAGGATCTAACTGTGAAATACTCTAGCTCAATAACAAGACCATTTCTGTCAAGGGAACCAAAGATTCCCTTGCTCTGCCCCTGGACAGGTGATATTTGCCTGCCCCTGGACTGATGACACCAGAAGTTGATCTTCAGAGTCAAGAGTTCACTGAGAGGCCAAATGGATGCCGAGGAAATCTAACCCTCCCTTCCTGTTCCTGTGCATTCATCTTCTTTCCTGCATCTTCTCTGCTAATCTATGGATTTGCTGACCTCGCATGTCTGGCCAAGCTCTAGAGTTTCCTTTCTGATTACATCATACAACCACACTAGATGTCATGCTGACATTCCTTCACAATGCCCTGTGCTTTTATCAGGTGACATCACACCTAACCAAAAGAGAGACATACAGCAGAGGAGTAAAATGCATATACCGCAGAGCCAAACAAGCCCTCCTTTAAATCTCTCATCACACCATGCATTGTATGCTTTACCTTAGTCAAGCTACAACCTTGATTTCCTCATCTATAGGATGAGGATAATAATAAAATGTACTTTGGGTAGGGCCTGCTAGTTGACCCCAATATACATTCTCTTCTTTAATAATAGAAACCAGCCGGGTGCGGTGGCTCACGCCTATAATCCCAGCATTTTGGGAGGCCAAGGCGGGGGAATCACTTGAGGTCAGGAGTTCGAGACCAGCCTGGCCAACATGGAGAAACCCCATCTCTACTAAAAATACAAAAATTAGCCAGGTGAGGTGGTAGGCACCTGTAATCCCAGCTACTTGGGAGGCTGAGGCAGGAGAACCACTTGAACCCAGGAGGCAGAGGTTGCAGTGAGCCGAGATCATGCCATTGCACACCAGCCTGGGCTATAGAGCAAGATTCCATCTCAAATAATAATAATAATAATAATAATAATAATAGAAACCTTCCACCTTCACCTTGGAACTTTGCTACCAGCTAAGGCCTTCATTTCCCAGCCTCTCTTGCAGCTCCATGTGGCAAAAGGCATACAAACAGAAATGGCATATCTAACTCTCTCTCTGGCAAAAGGCATAGAAACAGAAATGGCATATCTAACTACCTGTATGTGGCCTTTTTCTTTTCTGCAAGTGCCTGAAATATAGAAGTGATATCTAGTCATCTTGGACCATGCAGATGAGAACAACAGCTTAGGGATTATAAAATAATAAAATGGAAAGAAGAGAAGAAATAACCAAAATCAGAGCTGAACTGAGGGAGACTGAGACACAAGAAACCATTCAAAAGATCAACGAATCCAGGAGCTGGTTTTTTGGAAACATCAATAAAATAGCTAGAAGGCTAGCTAGGCTAATAAAGAATAAAAGAGAGAAAATCCAAATAAACACAATCCAAAACAAGAAGGATATTATCACAGACCCCACAGAAATACAAACCATCAGAGAATGTTATGAACACCTCTATGCATATAAACTAGAAAATCTAGAAGAAATAGATAAATTCCTGGACTCCGAAGACTGAACCAGCAAGAAATTAAATCCCTGACTAGACCAATAAAGAACTCTGAAATTCAATCAGTTATAAATAGCCTACCAACCAAGAAAAGCCCAGGACCAGATGGATTCACAACTGAGTTCTACCAGATGTACAAAGAAGAGCTGGTACCATTCCTACTGAAGGTACTTCAAAAAAAAAAAAAAAAAAAAGAAAAAAAAAAGAGGAAGAGGGAATCCTCCCCTAACTCATTCTGTGAGTCCAGCATCATTCTGCTACTAAAACCTGGCAGAAGCATAACAACAACAAAAAAACTTCAGGCCCATATTCTTGATGAACATAGATGCAAAAATCCCCAGCAAAATATTGGAGAATTGAATCTAGCAGCACATCAAAAACCTTATCCAACACAATCAAGTAGGCTTTATACCTGGGATGCAAGGTTGGTTCAACATATATAAATCAAAACATGTGACTCATCACATAAACAGAACTAAAGACAAAAGCTATATGATTATCTCAATAGATGAAGAAAAGGCTTTTAGTAAAATTCAACACGCCTTCATGTTAAAAGCTCTCAATAAACTAGGTGTTGAAGGAATATACCTCAAAATAATAAGAGCCATCTATGACTAACCTACAGCCAACATCATACCAAGGGCAAAAGCTGGAAGCATTCCCTTTGAAAACTGGAACAAGATAAGGATGCCCTCTCTCACCACTCCTATTCAACATAGTATTGGAAGTCCTGACCAGAGCAAACAGGCAAGAGAAAGAAAGAAAGGGCATCCAAATAGGAAGAGAGGAAGTCAAACTATCCCTGTCTACAGATGACATGATCCTGTAACTAGAAAACCCCATGGTCTCAGCCCAAAAGCTCCTTAAACTGATAAAACAACTTCAGCAAAGTCTCAGGATACAAAATCAATGTGCAAAAATCACTAGTACCCCTATATACCAATAACAGTCAAAGCTGAGAGCAGAATCAGGAATGCAATCCCACTCACAATTGCCACACATGCACACAAATAAAATACTTAGAAATACCAGCTAACCAGAGAAGTGAAAGATCTCTGCAAGGAGGGCTATAAAACACTACTCAAAGAAATCAGAGATGACACGAACAAATGGAAAGACATTCCATGCTCATGAATAGGAAGAATCAATATCTTTAAAATGGTCATACTGCCCAAAGCAATTTATAGATTCAATGCTATTCCTATTAAACTACCAATGACATTCTTCACAGAACTAGAAAAAAACTATTTTAAAATTCATACGTTACCAAAGAAGAGCCTGAATAGCCAAAGCAATCTTAAGCAAAAAGAACAAAGCTGGAGGCATCACGCTACACAACTTCAAACTATATTACAGGGATACAATAACCAAAACAGCATGGTACTGGTACAAAAACAGACACATAGACACATGGAACAGAATACAAACTCCAGAAATAAGGCCACACACCTAAAACTATCTGATCTTTGACAAAATTGACAAAAACAAGCAAAGGGGAAAGGATTTCCTATTTAATAAATGGTGCTGGGATAACTGGCTAGCCATATGCAGAAGATTGAAGCTGAACCCCTTTCTTACACCATATACAAAAATCAACTCAAGATGGATTAAAAACTTAGATGTAAAACCCAAAACTACAAAAACCCTGGAAGACAACCTAGGCAATATCATTCTGAACACAGGCACAGGCAAAGATTTAATTACAAAGATGCCAAAAGCGATTACAACAAAAGTAAAACTTGACAAATGAGATCTAATTAAAGAATTTTGGGACAGCAAAAGAACCTATCAGCAGAGTAAACAGACGACCTACAGAATGGGAGAAAAGTTTTGCAGACTATACATCTAACAAAGGTCTAATATTCAGCATCTATAAGGATCTTAAACAAATTTTCAAGAGTAAAACAAACAACCCTGTTAAAAAGTGGAGAAAGGACATGAACAGACACTTCTCAAAAAAGAATATCATGCGGCCAACAATCATATGAAAAAAAGCTCAACATAACTGATTATTAGAGAAATGCAAATCAAAACCACAGAGAGATACCATCTCACGCCAGTCAAAATGGCTATTACTAAAAAATAAAAAAATAACAGATGCTGGTAAAGTTGTGGAGAAAAAGGAATACTTACACACAGTTGGTAGAAGTGTAAATTAGTTTAACCATTGCAGAAGACAGTGTGGCGGTTTCTCAAAGACCTAAAATCAGAAATACTATTTGACCCAGCAATCCCTTCAGGGGGTACATACCCAAAGGAATATAAATAAACTGTTCTACCATAAAGACACATCCACGCATATGCTCATTGCAGCACTATTCACAATAGCAAAGACATGGAATCAACCTAAATGCCCATCAATGGTAGACTGCATAAAACAAATGTGGTAGATATACACCATGGAATACTATGTAGCCATAATAAAATGAGATCATGTCCTTTACAAAAACAGGGATGGAGTTGGAGGCCACTATCCTTAGCAAACTAATGCAGGAATAGAAAACCAAATACCATATGTTCTCACTTACAAGTGGGAGCTAAATGATGAGAATACATGGACACATAAAGGGGAACAACACACACTGGGGCCTATTGGAGGGTGGAAGGTGGGAGGAGGGAAAGGATCAGGAAAATAACTAATGGGTACTAGGCTTAATACCTGGGTGATGAAATAATCGGTACAACAAACCCCCATGACACAAGTTTATCTATATAACGAACCTGAATATGTACCCCTGAACTTAAAAGTACATTTTTAAAAAAAGGAAAGACACCAAAATTTGTCTAAGCCACTGTTACTGGGGCTTTTATTGCATTAACTGAATGCATATCCTACAATGCCACCCTAAAGAAGTATGAAATTAAATGAGGTAACGTACATAAAGTGCTTAGTATCTGATAACATATAATAAGCACTAGAGAAAGAATGGCAGCTGTTCATTACTATTATTATTATTAT